>NW_017804620.1:775524-951511 GCF_001625305.1 Branchiostoma belcheri | reverse complement strand
TGACGGCAGGAAACGTGACGGGGGGCGACACAGACTACCTATGCTCACCTGTTGTAGTTACAGATGGTGACGGCAGGAAACGTGATCTCGTCTGCGAACTCCAGCGTCATGTCCGTGACGGGGGGCGACACAGACTACCCATGCTCACCTGTTGTAGTTACAGATGGTGACGGCAGGAAACGTGATCTCGTCTGCGAACTCCAGCGTCATGTCCGTGATGGTGTGGTATTTGAAGTAGTCCTGAAGCCTGGGGGAGATGGGGAAAGGCGACATGCTCATTATAATAACATAATGAGTCAGTTTCAAATTATGAAGAGTTGTACGTATTGGTTGAGACTGCAGTAAGCAATATATGTGAATGTCAGAGCAATTCAGGACCCGTCTAAATATAATTTCTGCACAAATTTAAATGTACTGAAAAAATTATTATTATGAGTTGTGTTAGGGATATTGACGATGACGACGTAATTTGAGGGGAACAACTGGGATTTCCATTGATAGACAAAATATACCCCAAATTATATTTTCCCATCACTGGACTTGCGGTTCAACGTTTGTAACTGACAGTGCGATCCAGAGCTCCCAACAGAGGCATCTGCAAAGCTCTATCATTCTAAAAGCTCAAAATATAGACATAGTAAAAAAGCTCAAAATTCAATACTTACATAGATATGAACATGTAGGCGAAGGCGCCGTTAGAAGCCAGGATGGCGAGAATCCACAGGTACCGCAGGAAACGGTAGGGAGCGACCATAGCCTGGGGACAGAACTAGCTGTTAGTATAGTGTATCTGGTGAATGATGTATTGCATTAATATCATCAGAATGATGCATAGTAGCTAATAAAATAGTCTTTAGTGCAAAATCATAATTGCTTTTACAGAGTCAAAGATACTATATGGTACAATACATAATAGGGAACAGACAGGAAATAAAAGAAAAAAAAATGATTGGAGTCTGTAAATCTTAAAACAAACAAACAAACAAACAAATATACAAACAAACAAACCCTGTTGAAGCCATGTAGGGAAGTGGAGGAGGCGAAGTCTTCCTCCAGGTCCACTTCCGTTGTCTCCTCTGTCGGCATGATGGCTCAACACCGGCTAGTCTGGAACGGTACAGACGGTAGACTTTACTCTCCAAGCAGAGGTTTGGGTTTTAAGGGTATTTTTAGCGTATTTTTAGCGTATTTTTAAGCTTTTTATCAGGGTTTATCTTTTGCACTGAATTTTTTTCCCACCAAACCCAAAAAATTGAGAAAATGGGGGAAGAAATTCAGTGCAAAAGAGAAACCCTGATAAAAAAGCCTAAAAATACCCCCAAAACCCAAACCTCTGCTTGGAGAGTAGGTAGAATTAAAACTATATAGGCACTGAAAAATGCGGCCCTTCGCCTTTGTCCCGGCGTTGTCCGAGCCGCGTCACCCGTGACCGGTGTTAGCGCGACGGCTTACCGGCCTCTTGACTCCCAAGGAAGTCGGGGCCACTTCACAGGCCAGTCCCTCAGTTAGTTTGTTAGATCCTGAGTGGCTCTAGGTTTAGGGGTGTCTACGGTAAAATTTGCATGGGGGCATGCTGGCCCTATAGCCGAGGAGCTAGCCTTATAGTTATACTGGCCTTGGTAACAGTCTGGCACCCAGACTGAAGAACGTAGATTTTAGTACTAAGGAGTAAGGACTAAAGCACGGTTCTGGATAGTCTTTGGGTATCTAAGAACGTAGATTTTACTAAGGTTCTAAAGCACGGTTCTGGATATACGAGTACTTTTGATTCGGGTCGGAGAAAACTGAACCGATTTGGAGCGTTTACACTCCATAAAATGATCCAGATCGATGCATTCTGATCCGAATTGACGCTCAATCCGGATCGTTCTTTTTTTTTGGGGGGGGGTATGTGAACGAGGTCGTTTCCAGTATGAACAGATTGCCTTCACGGTTCGGCCATGGGACGGGGTAGAAAGTTACGCGGCGAGCTGGCGGAGTTGCACGGTTCGCTGGCACGTCAAAGCCCGCCAGACTCTGGCAAACTGGAATCCCCATGGCCGGCCAATTCCCCTGGCCTGCTACATTCATAGTTTGGTTTCACGCTGTCGTCATGGGACGCAGGGTAGAAGTTACGCGGCGAGCTGCCGCAGATCCACGGTTCGCTTGCCCGACAAAGCCCACCGCTTACGCCGGCTGACACGGCAACTCCCGATCGAGCACAACCAAAATAAGCGCAACCGGACCTCGGTCCGATTCGAACCAGAAGAAAGCGACTTGTTTAATTGCAATGAGAAGAAAAATCATTTCTAGCGGTACATACAAATTCACACCACCGGGAAAATTCCTCTGCTCTTAGAAACAAGTAACCGGTTCGCTTGTAAAACAAAGACGCTGCTTACATGCTAAATGACATGCTCGTTTTCAAAAAGGCAGTTGCCAGTGAGACTGGAATTCGTAGGAAGCTGTAACTGTCTTTCTGTCCGGACGACTTTACCTTTGGTACACCTCTCAACACCCAACAGAGGTAGGTACTTAGAAAACACTTTTTTTCTCAACAAATCGGCTTTTGAAATAGGAAAAAAGTTTTGTGACCCATCTATATCGTATCCAGAACTGTGCCTATCTAGCTCTAGTTCTGGATAGTCTCTATATCGTATCCAGAACCTATCTAGTTCTGTGCCTGAATGGGTTAGGGTTAGGATCAGGCACGGTTCTGGATAGTCTCTATCGTATCCAGAACTGTGCCTATCTAGTTCTATGCCTGAATGGGTTAGAGTTAGGATCAGGCACGGTTCTGGATAGTCTCTATCGTATCCAGAACCGTGCCTGTCTAGTTCTATGCCAGAATGGGTTAGGGTTAGGATCAGGCACGGTTCTGGACAGTCTCCGCGTATTCAAGAACGTAGATTTGTCACAGGCACGGTTCTGGATACGTGTGAACTATCCAGAACCGTGCCTGAACATGATTCTGGATAAAACACGGTTCTGGATACAAGAAGAACTCACCTCAGAAATGCAGAACTGCCGCAACTCTAACTGCCTGTCTGCCTGAAGGACTTTTTCACGGCTATTAGTCAGGCACTTTTCTGCATCCAGGACCGGTAAGGACTGTGCAAACAAACGTTTTTTTTCTCTTGCGAACCTCGCCTCGGCGTTTGAAATGTAAGACAAAAGTGTGGAACCGAGACATAACTATAACGGAGAAACTACACGGTAGTTACAACGATACTTGTACGTGACGCATGTTGTAGGTGATATACGTAATTAATCCCGCAATTAATCAATATCAATTAGCCATTAATCAAATACGATTTGTGGGGTCGTGTGGCGTAGCGGCAAAGTGCTCGACTTGGAACCAAGAGGTCCCGGGTTCGAGTCCTGATATGCCACCGATCTTGTGCCCTTGGGAAAGGCACTTTACACGACTTTCCCCACTAGACTCAAGTAAAAATGAGTATTGTCTGTCCAGTATTTGTTTCTATGTGCGGGACACAACACCAGCAACAGCTGCCTCTGTTCCGCGTGCATTGCACTGTTGCACTTTCAATAAATCAAATCCGTCAAACCCACTGTGAGTTAATAGCTGCAAACACACGAACATACTGATACATACCGAAAATAGTACCTTTTTGTGGAAGGGTATCTCCGTTCCTTAAGGTAATATCAGTAAGTGAAGAATGCGGTAGCTGTGTTTACGGGACGCGAAGCCTCTTATCCTCTACCCGTCCCACACAATACTGCGCCGCAGATGACCCCATTTTTAGCCCCGCCAAATTTCTCCCATTATACCCAACATAAAGGGAAACTCGGACGCACAAACAGCTGAGGATTATCCACATTCGGTTTCTCGGTCTTATGAAACGAGAAATGCTTTTAAGAAAATAACTTCCCGCGTGAGAATGGCTGAGAGAAAGGTGAACATGGCGTGATAGCATGGATCTTCTTGAGCCAATGGGAAAGGGTAAAATCCCAGTTGTTGTATCCAGAACCGAACTTTATCGTATCCAGAATCATGTTCAGGCACGGTTCTGGATAGTCCACACTTATCCAGAACTGTATCTAGGGCAAATCTACATTCTTGGATACGCGAAGACTATCCAGAACCGTGCCTGATCCTAACCCTAACCCTAACTTAACCCAAATTCAAGCATAGAATTAACCCCGTCCGCATAAATCGAATGATAACAGAGAAGTAAAGTCATCTATTTTTATAGAGATTTAGAAAAGATTTATCCAACAAAGGGGGCAATCAAGAAGCTTACCGTAGCGGTTCCGTCGATACAAAAACCACCACCATACTATTTCGTAAGTTTAAGGAGGGAAAAATATCGGATAAAAGATATCATAATAATCTTTCTTTTTCTTTGTTAAATGCCCATAGCGAGCCCTCGGGCAAGAGCTTAGAATGAAACAAAATAAACAAACTATTAAGCGAGTGTTCACTTCATACAAAGCCACCGTTCAGTAAGTCGAAGGTTTCTTTTTTTTTCGTTCGGTTGACGAAAGAGAGAGAGACTAATTTGATTTTCCCAGGTTTGCCAAAGTCTATTGTTGCTAGGGACTGACCCGGCTAATAGCGTTACGTCTCTCCACAATGCTTTGTACCTACCTGTAGTCTTTTCGCTCAACCGGAATATCCACCACATAAAACACACAACACACTAACTTTACAGACACGCAAATGTGGCTGGGTGTAAAAGTGGCCGAACACTGAAAACTGTGCACATTTAACTGGACGTATACTGTTGAAGACAGTATAAAATAAAACAAAACAATACTTCGATGGTAAAATCATGCCTAGGAATTCTATACCTCAGAAAGTTGAAACATACATGTGGAATGAAGTAATTGACTTACTGAATAAAATTATGCAGCCATTTGTATTCCTCGTAAGTTTAGGTGTCAGCCAAATCAAGAAATAAATTCACAGAACAGCTATCTAATGCCCCCCCCCCTCACATTCGGCCTCCCTTGCAACTATCAATATACATTTATGTATCTTAACAGCAGTCTGTCCAAAAATGCACACCCCACAATTTTCTGGTATCCGCGTCAAGAAACGTGACTTACCCTTGACACCTGTTACTGCTACAGACGACTTGTAGTGAAGAAGGTTCCTTGAGTCGTTAAGGACCACAGCTTTACGTCTCAAACCACGACTTCAAGTGACGTCATGTACCTTAAGACGTCTTACCTGTCCACCTGTATGCACTACACCTGTTTCATGCTTACGCTCCCGTCGTGCATTGCGCAGGCGTGTGAAAGTCCGAGCCTTGCTACACATCGCTACATGTGGATACAACTCGCTACATGTCGCCACACATGTGGCAGTTCATAGTCGTGATTCATTTCGCGCCACGGCGTGGAATACGTGTTCTGTAACATGATGCCACCCGTCATGTCTGATTTGTAGCGAAGCATTTGTTACGTAACGTTTCTTAAAGCTTGTGCGGAGCGAAAAGGATGAAGCAATCTCCAAGCAGAGGTTTGGGTTTGGCCTGTATAGCTAGACTAGGCTATAGGGATTTTTCTTCTTACACAACCCAACAGCAGGTGACCTACATGTACATTACAGGTTCTGTCAGAATAAAAATCCATACATGTATATCCAAACCTCTCCCTTACAATTGCAAGGTAAAGAAATCAATACTTACGGAAAGCTACCGTCCAAGACAAGTGTCCACTTTTTCTTGTCGGCCAGACCGCGCCCGCCTTGTCCAGGGTAAATTTGCCGTCTTCGCCGTCTTAGAAAGCACTCCTTTAAGAAACAAACTCCCACCTGTTGAATTGCACGCCTGGGCGACGTCACAAGTTAGCCTCTACCAGGCTTCGGGAGGCGGCTGGAAGGAATAGAAACTGGCTAAATAGAGAGATAACATGCCAGGGGAGTTGGTCCGCCAGAGAATACAGTTTGCCGCGCCCTGTAGCCTCCAGCAGACCAACTCCCCTGGGATGTTATCTCTCTATTTGGCCAGTATCTACTCTTCCCGACCGCCTCCCGAAGCCTGGTAGAGGCTAGACAGAAGCCATGCTGATCCTCCCTGGTCTCTTGTTCTCCACCGAGCCCAGACGATATTCATTACGTTTCCTTTGTTATAATTAGTTTGTGGTGTAAATATTGGACCGATTCGACCGACCGGTTGCATCGGAACGGGCCAATTTGAAATAATACACTGGTTTTTCGTTGACATAAAATTCCTTAGCTTGAAGTTGGCATTGAAACTGAGCATGGATTAAGGGAAGTTGCGTATCGTGGTACACACAGTTTCAGGGACTGAATATAAAAAAAAAACACATAATTAAAACGTGGGACTGTTCATCAGCAAATTAGCACCAAGACATGTACGTAGAAATATCAGATATATCTATTGGTGCTGTTTACCTCTTTACATACTATGTGAAACCTTGAAATCAGCCTTTTGCGACATTATTATCATAGTAGAATTGTTGATAAAGTTTGAAGTCAGATTCAAGTTTTCCTATCGGCACTATGTTTTAACCTGTTCCTCTCGCTTCATTTTTACGTAGAAACGTCTGAGAACCGAGGAACTGACTTGTTATGGCCTGTGTCCATACAACTATTGGCAACCCCTGACATATTTACTGTAACCATTAGTCGGTGTTGGCCGTAGAACAACATCACTGCGACTCAAACACTTGTTAGCCTCAGCTCCAGCCTTCTTGGGACATTTTAAGTGTTGTCGCTTTTGCTACTTTTTGTGATAGCTACTTCGCTTATACGACTGGTGAATGTTGCTGAATATCTATTTTATCGGTTTAGCTGTTCACCCCTCACAGCCAGGGCAGCCCAACTAACCAGTGGCTATTACAAGAGGCTGCCCTGCTGACAAGACATGACAAAACATTACGGCAACATATAAGGTGGCTTAACAATCTACAAAACTATCACATTTTTCTATGCAAATAAAAACGTTTTAACAAAGGAACTTAACCATGTTTAGATCGAATGAGTTAGACAGACATACTCAGACACCAATCAGAATGTAAAATAAATAAGTAAAAAAAAACACAACATTGAAAAATCATCCTAAAGAGCCTGTCTCGGAGACTAGACCTTGTAGCAACCATGAGTGGAGTTATCTAAAGCTGACCACATGCAGATCATCAAGGTCACCAAGGAACATGACTCTTCGTCTTAACAGGTGTTTCTACGTCTTTACGATTGAGACCATAGGTAGGTCGGGTCTTACTTAAGACGCCAGTTATACTTAATGTGATTTCAGAGCAGCAAAACTGGAAATATTTTGAATAAGGCAATCTTTGTGATATTGACACGTACTGCTTCACATTAGCACATTTCAATCAGTATTTCATACATTGGCCTTTTAAAACTACAGAAACAAGCCCGAAGATTAGTCCTTTATTTTATGAGAGGTACCCTAAAATCAGCCCAGGGCCCTTCCAGTAACCATTTTCCGTCAAAATTTTGGGAATGTTTGCTCCATGAGGGTCAATATACACTGGGATAGTGTGGTTTCAACTCAGTATGTAGATAAGCGACTAGAATACTGGCTTTGAAAAATTGGGTTTTCAAGCCCTAAACAAAACTACATTGGATGCCTTTATTTAAAGTTTTGCGTTGTCGACTTAAGTGTTACAAATACGCTAAAATGGGTCACCTGAGTGTCGGCAACCATCTTGCCTGTTTGTAAAGGTTTTGTTTAGTGTTTGTTCATGTAACGTATCGCACCTGAAGCCGGCGATACAACAAAGTTTGTTGTTAGAAGTTTTTGTATCGAGTTAGAAGATGATCCACACAAGAACAAACAAACTTGGGTATCGTATCAATAATGGGGGGATGTAAGGAATCCAGAACAGAACCGTACTCAGGCACGGCTCTGGATAGTCCTTGCGTATCCAGAACCGTGTCTGGGGCAAATATACATGATTGAATACGCAGAGACTATCCAGAACCATGCCCGCGCGCACTAGTTTGTGGGTCTTGAGAGGATGTCATCCATACAATTGAGTCGGTGTGGCCTAAATACAAACCACGTAAGACCGGACTGTAAGGTCATTGACCTTGATAAATAATATTCTGGGCATGACTTGCAAAATCTTAAACCATAGCTTTTTGTTTGTTTGTTTGTTTACTTAGTCTAGATGTATACAGGTAGGATAAGATTTCATCTCACACAATGCGCTACTATGTCTCTTACACCTCATTCCAATAAAGGCTTAGTCTCTACCAGACTAACTACGCTGGCTATATATAGGGGAGTTTGGCCGCCTTGTAGGTTTGACTGGGCCGTGCTTCGGAGGGAAAGAAACTACCTCCCCGCGGCCGGACTCCCTTGGCCAATTTTACTCTCTTTTTTTGCCGAATTCTACGATCCGTATTCTCCTATATATATATAGCCCGCGTAGTTTGTCTGGTAGAGACTACGCCGCTTATGTAAGGGTTCCTAAACGTTTTGTGGGGTTTCTGTTGTTCTATGCGGTGTTTGTATACGCCCCAAGGCCACACGATACACACACGAACAAAGCAGGACCGTTTACAAACAAACGAACATGTCTGGTGTGACATCTCCGGAGTTTTAAGTTCGCTAAGTCTGTAGAGGCTCTTCTATCCAGCTGCTATCTCTTACAAGTATCTTATGATCGCCCTTTTAAGGACCTTTCAGCTCCCAGCTCGGCCACACAAAACGCGGCATAAATACGATCACCCGTAGTTGTATGGTACAGTCACGGTTTGATGGTTTTTTCTTCGCAGGTGTCCAAACGCCTTGAAGAAACTGCGACGGGCGTCAAGACATCTTGAAGTTGACGACAAGACGTTTGTTGGGTGCGAAGAAATAACCAAGATCTGATTTGTCAACGATAAGGAACGGAAAAAGGTACTTTTGAGTCACTTTTTCTTCATGCTTGGTTTTATGCCAGCTTTTGTGCGCTGAAGAAGAAGACTTTTTCTCTCCTCGAGCTCACTCAAAAAAAAAAAAAACAACTAGCCAAAGTTTGTGACATAGGCTTAAGCCTCCCCAGGCCTTTCTACGGGAATACGGATAGTAGAATTCGGCAAAAAAGAGAGAGTAGAATTGGCCAAGGGAGTCCGGCCGCGGGGAGGTAGTTTCGTTCCCTCCGAAAGCCAGTCAAACCTACAAGGCGGCCAAACTCCCCTGGCAAATAATATTCTCCTATATATGGCAAGCGGAGCTAGTCTGGTAGAGACTACCTATGTAAGTTGTGTTGCTATTCCGTGTTACAAACATGCTGAATTGATGACATAAATAAGACCTTACAAGATGATGTGTTTACCACTTCGAGTGTATAGTGAGCAGTACATCGTATCCAGAACTCCGTCTATCTAGTTCTATGCCTGAATGGGTTAGAGTTAGGATCAGGCACGGTTCTGGATAGTCTCTATTGTATCCAGAACTGTGCCTATCTAGTTCTATGCCTGAATGGGTTAGAGTTAGGATCAGGCACGGTTCTGGATAGTCTCTATTGTATCCAGAACTGTGCCTATCTAGTTCTATGCCTGAATGGGCTAGGGTTAGGATCAGGCACGGTTCTATCATAGAGACTATCTAGAACCAAGGACATTGGAACTAGAACCGGGCCTATTAAGGTCGATGTCTGAATGGATCAGGTGCGGTTCTTGATAGTCTCCGCGTATCTAAGAACACATAAAAGTACTTATCCTATCCATGTTCCGCGCTAAGAACATACAAAGCACGAAACTGTTTAAGAAGCCAGCGTGTCTGTTTCTATCGCTTGACCGGTGTGAACAGCAAGAAGGCGTAGCAGATAACCGTATCTAGTCTCTACCAGACTAACTACGCTGGCTAAATATAGGAGAATATTTGTCAGGGGAGTTTGGCCGCCTTGTAGGTTTGACTGGCCGCGTAGTCGGAGGGAAAGAAACTACCACCCCGCGGTCGGACTCCCTTGGCCAATTTTACTCTCTTTTTTCCCCGAATCCTACGATCCGGATTCCCGTAGAAAGGCCTGGTGGAGGCTAGTCTGCTTTACCTTTTGCCTTTAACATAAGTGAGTAGTGGGATTGTTAACCACTAGACCATGACAGGCCGCACTTAGAAAGCAGCGTGTCAGTGACACCTTTTGTTTAGCCTGCACCAGGCCTTTCTACGGGAATACGGATCGTGGCATTCGGCAAAAAAGAGAGTTAAATTGGCCAAGGGAGTCCGGCCGCGGGGAGGTAGTTTCTTTCCCTGCGCGGCCAGTCAAACTTACAAGGCGGCCAAACTCCCCTGACAAATATTCTCCAATATATAGCCAGCGTAGTTAGTCTGGTAGAGACTAACTTTTGTTTACAACGTCACCGGTGTGTTGGCTTTAAACACACACCGTAACTCTGTCCCAGAACTGTCAACTTGTGTGACGTCATGTGACGTTGCCTTGGCGACGGATTGGGGCGTGTCATGTTACTGGCTCTTTATGAATTGCCCTGATGAAGATGACAGACGGTCATCGAAACGTCGGATCGTGAAAAATAAATAGTTGTGATCAATGAACTTTGCTATTCATTCGTTCACCAACCTGATGAAATTATTTACGGAAACAAACATTTCCCACCCCCACAGGTGTTGTCCACCATGATCACTTCCGATGAGAAAACTCCCGAGCGGGAGTTTATGGACAACACCACCCTCCATGGCTTCAACAAGGTGAGCTTTCAATCTGTGAATCTGCCAACCAGAAAAGAAGGTCTCCCATGCTCTTATGCAGAGCGTAGGGTGGTGCCCATCTCCATTTCCGTAGCCCTTGGGCGACACACAGTTGTGCAATGCACTACAGCAGGGGGCTAGTCCGCTGGTAGTGCTGTGTGTTTGACCTGGTCGAGCCTCTGTTTCCTTTCTATATTTGGGAATCAGACCCTTGTGGCTACCTGGTGCAGAAGAATTTTTGAGATTGAAGTATGGATAAGTGCTTTCATGAAGACTTCTAATAGTGTATTTAAGCATGTGTTCCTATGGACAAATCTAATAGTACTGTCTGTCCCTCCTGCGCAGATCCACCACCCGAACCGCGCCATCCGGACCGTCTGGATAGTCGCCATGCTGGCGGCCTACGCAGGATTCATCTACATGGCCGTCAACATGTACTTTGTTTATTGTTTGTTTTGCACTCAAAATAAAATGAAATAAAACAATTTAGCCTCCATAGCATGCCAAAAACTTGTACCCCCCCCCCTCTTTCCCGAATGGTAGGGCCCAGACGTACTTCAGCTACGACACCGTCTGTGACGTCAAGCTGTCCTTCGAGAGCAAGATGACGTTTCCTGCCGTCACCATCTGCAACTACAACAGGTGAGCATCTACGTGTACGTAAGTCAGTAAGGGGTTAAAGGTGGTCGGAAGTCTGTGTCGCCCCCGTCACGTTTCCTGCCGTCACCATCAGAAAGTCTGTGGCGCCCGAGGCAAGAGAGATTAAAGAGGCCATCTACATCAGGGCATTACAACCATCCCTCAACAGAGACGGGGGGCACCACAGACTTTTTGCAAAATATGATCCACTGCTCATGGAGTCACGTGTTATCTGCGTGACGTCACGGAAGCGGTGGATTGCTCATTCGTTGACAAAGACTGGAGTTACTTGAACTTGCTTCATAAAGAGCAGTAGTTTGTTGGGCTAGAACATGTGAAGGTAAACATTATACATTTGCCTAAAATCTCCAGGATTGACTCGCACAAGCTGACGTGGGAGGAGTGGTCCAT
Organism: Branchiostoma belcheri; assembly: GCF_001625305.1. Taxonomy (NCBI): domain Eukaryota; kingdom Metazoa; phylum Chordata; class Leptocardii; order Amphioxiformes; family Branchiostomatidae; genus Branchiostoma; species Branchiostoma belcheri. Next base: position 939,830 of record NW_017804620.1, on the reverse strand, counting down.
CCTGTCCACTCTCCTGTATGGCCGCGCGATGGACGTGCCCACTCTACAGGCTTTCCTGGGACCAACTTTTACTGACCGGAACAGGACAACTAACGGCACCGTCACCAACGCTACGGTACGTCATAACCCTGACCCCATGCATAGCCTCATACCTGTGTGTGTGTGTGTGTGTGTGTGTGTGTGTGTGTGTGTATGTGTGTGTGTGTGTGTGTGTGTGTGTGTGTGTGTGTGTGTGTGTGTGTGTGTGTGTGTGTGTGCGCGCGCGTGTGTGTGTGCGAGTGTGTGCGTACATGTATGTGTGGTGTGTGTGAGTGCAAGAGTGTTTGTGCGCACATGTGTGTGTTTTGTGACATCTAATGATACCTAACCCTTCCCCTCCATCCCCCGTGACAGACCATGGACATGGCTGCGGCCGTCCGTATGAAAGGGTTCGACATCTCGCCCGCCCGGATGTGCGAGTGTGTGTGCGCGCATGTGTGTGTGTGTGTGTGTGTGTGTGTGTGTGTGCGAGTGTGTGTGTGTGTGTGTGTGCGCGAGAGTGTGTGTGTGTGTTTTGTGACGTCTAACCTCTTCCCTTCCGTCCCCCCGTGACAGACCATGGACATGGCAGCGGCTGTCCGTATGAAGGGGTTCGACATCTCGCCCGCCCGGATGTACCTCTGCTCCTTCGCTGGAGACTCATGCACGGAACTGGTGAGTTGTAATAAATTAGGAGTGAGTGTGGGAGCCCCAGCATACAAATAGGATGGCACCCAGGCTATGTTTAAGTGATAGATTTTTTCGTGGGAAGAAGCCCTAATGTCCACTACAGTCTCTCTCTTGGCTTGGCTACAGTATCCGACTAGAGTATCCGACTTGGCTACAGTATCGGACTTGGCTACAGTATCCGACTAGAGTATCCGACTTGGCTACAGTATCCGACTTGGCTACAGTATCCGACTTGGCCACAGTATCCGCTACAGTATCCGATGCCCAAACCCAGTCTCCTGCCCCAAACCCTTTATCTTTGACGCAAAGAGATTATTAGAGCCAGGGTGCCAAATTGGGGTTGGCGGGGCGCATGGCTTCCCTGGCCAAAGGGTTCTCTCTCATTAGCGGTAGGGGCTGGCACCCAGGCTAGGCTATGTTTTGTAAGTGACACAAGCTCTTGGCATTTTTTTTACGAAGGCCCTAAAACAAATTTTGTTTTTCCACTACAGAACTACACCCACTCGTTCAGTAACTATGGCAACTGCTACATATTTCATGCTGTGTCTGTCACTATGGTAACTGCAGGTGTAGCAGACACACAGTGGTGTCGGGTTACATTATGTATGTAGCAAGGCTCTAAGAAAAAAGTTTGTTCTTGTTCTAACCCTTACAGAATTACACCCACTCGTTCAGTAACTATGGGAACTGCCACACATTTCACGCTGATGCCTGTCACCATGGTAACTGTAGCTGTAGCAGACACCCTTTGGTGCTGGGTTACATTATGTAGCAAATTTTGTTCTTCCGCTACAGAACTACACCCACTCGTTCAGTAACTACGGCAACTGCTACACGTTTAACGCTGACGCCGCCAACAAGCTGAACCAAACCATCCCCGGGTCCACCATGGGCTTCCAGATCGTCGTTAATGTCATGGCGGTAAGTATGGTAGCCAGAACCGTGAGAAAATGGTTTTAAAGTAGAAAGTCAACATCTTGTGATCAAAAGGTACAGTAACAAATTTCAGTGGGTATCTGTGAAGCTTTATCTAATGCATGATCCAGCCAGAATAACTGTAGAGTATAATGTTGTGTACAGGTCCTGTCCTTGGTGCTGAACTCACAGTCACAAATGTTACACATCCAGGGCTATTGTACCTAGAACTGTGTCTGTCTAGTTCTACGCTTGAATGAGTTAGGGTTAGGATCAGGCACGGTTCTCCACGTATCCAATAACGTAGAATTGCCCCAGGCACGATTCTAGATATGCTTGGGCTAACACTAGAAGTTGTCCGTTGACTGTAAAATCTTATAGTCATCCCATACTACATAATTAGTCTTTGTACGGTAGATTAGTCCCATAGTATGCTTGTAAAGTATCGATGGACCCTGTAGATGTAAAAGTTTTCTTGTTCTAATACTGAGTCTCTTGTGTGCAGGATTCCTACACGGAGACGATGGCAGTTGGAGGACACGAGGAGGTCGGTCTGAAGTTTCTCATCCACGATCAGAACGAACCACCCATGGTGGAAACCCACGGACTGGCGATCAAACCCGGCATACACAGCTTCGTCTCCGTCAAAAGGACTGAGGTGGGTCTCAGTGAAGTACGGTTAGTCTTTTTTGGCTACCTCTCAGGGAGGAGCCAATGGTACAGTATTGTGTGCAGTTTGCAAGAATTCTAGGAATGGTACAGGCATTTTGTCCACAGGAATGGACTGTCGACAGGCATTTCTCTGAACCACATCCATGCCCACATTCCTGGAAACCCTTGGGAAGACCTGTCTGCCCAGCTACTTTCTGTGACCCCGGGGCTTGTCCACTATACACACATGAGAGGAGTGCACTGCATCTGTCTGGACTTAACAAGTACAAAGTCTTCCTTATAATCATGGCGGTGCCATGCAAACAATAACCCTAACAGCAACCACCGTCGCCATGGCAATGTATGTTTTCATTGACAGTCTTGTTGATTTTTTCTTAATACCCCGGTACTACAACCATGTGCCCCCCTGGGGAGACTGTCATGACAAGGCTCTGACCTACTTTGTCCTACCACTTGCTACATAATCAGGGTGTCTGCTACTTATTAGAAAAAGAACACGTTGTAATAGCCTCCGTAGCACTGGCTTATAGAACTGGGGGTTTGGTGGTCTTCGGCTGTTTTCTGATTAGCCCAGTTCTAAAAAACGGGGGTAATTCAACCAGGCCGGCTATGTTGTCTATATGCAATCAGAAAATAGCACATAAAAGCTACCAAAGACCATGAAGACCCCCAATTTTTGGCATGTTATGGAGGCTAACGTTGTAACCCATTAATGATCTGATGTTTGCTATTTGTTCTTCAGTACTACAACCATGTGCCGCCTGGGGAGACTGCCATGACAAGGCTCTGACGTACTTTGTCCTACCACTTGCTACATAATCTATCCAACACCACAAAGTGCCTGCTAAAAGAAGAATTAATGTTTTGATGTTCCTAGAACTATCGCAGACTGTCACCAAGTACAGTAGGGGCATTGTCATTACATAGCTTTCAACAATGTCTAGAGTTAGATGTTCAAGGGTTAGGTGTAACAAGTCGATCGGTGACCCGCCAGCTGCTGCCGCGCCGCGTGCCTGCAAAGCTGGTGTGTTGCGCCGAAAGGCGGTTATACCGGCTATACAGATACAGAAGCTGGACGGGTGTGTTACGCCGAAGGGCGGTTATACCGGCTATACAGATACAGAAGCTGGACGGGTGTGTTACGCCGAAGGGCGGTTATACCGGCTATATAGATACAGAAGCTGGACGGGTGTGTTACGCCGAAGGGCGGTTATACCGGCTATACAGATACAGAAGCTGGACGGGTGTGTTACACCGAAAGGCGGTTATACCGGCTATACATGTACAGATACAGATGTGTGCTATTTGTTCTTCAGTACTACAACCACGTGCCCCCCTGGGGAGACTGCCACGACAAGGCTCTGACATACTTTGACGCCTACACCCTGCCTGGCTGCAACGCGGAGTGCCGGGGCAAACATGTGCAGGACAGGTGTGGCTGTAAGGCCTACTACCTGCCAGGTAACTCACCTGTTTACATTCTATTTCAACTGGTCCTAGCCCTAGTCCTTGCCGTAGCCCTACCCCTTGCCCTAGCCCTAACCCTAAGGCCTACTACCTGTCAGGTAACTCACCTGCATGTTTACCTTCCTAAAGTGACATAACACACCTGTTCACTTTCCTTAAGATCTACAGAACACACCTGTGCACTTTAAGATCTACTAAATGCAGTGCTGTTCACTGTTTTCATGTGTTGTACATATTGTAATTGTCGTGAATCTGTATGTTATGTTTGTACCCACATTGTATTTTTATATATACATGTATGTAAGGTCAGCACAATTCAGCAGTCCATAATTTTTTAATGTACTGCTGCTATGCTGACCACTGGTTGAATAAAGAACTCACATTTGCAATTTCTATTTCCTTGTTTTTCTCTGTCCCTACAGGATCAGCGCCCCCTTGCGCCGCTGACGTGCTCTTCACCTGTGTTCAGGAGGTTTTAGGTAATATATAATTATGTATAATGGTCAAGAGGAATATGTATAATTATTTATAATGGTCAAGAGGAATATGTATAATTATTTATAATGGTCAAGAGGAATATGTATAATTATTTATAATGGTCGAGAGGAATATGTATAATTATTTATAATGGTCAAGAGGAATATGTATAATTATGTATAATGGTCAAGAGGAATATGTATAATTATGTATAATGGTCAAGAGGAATATGTATAATTATGTATAATACTATACATAGTTATGTATAGTATGGTTAAAGGGATATGTATAATTATGTGTAATAGGGAAAGGGGTTATGTATAATTATGTATAATACTATACATAGTTATGTATAATAGTTAAAAGGGATATGTATAATTATGTATAATTGGGAAATGGCTTATGTAACTATAATTATGTATAATGGGGAAAGGGGTTATGTATATATTATATATATATAATGGAGAAGGAGGTTATATATAATTATGTATAATGGTAATTATATATAATTATGTATAATGGAAAATCACTATATCTAATTATAGATATAGTTTCTTGTATGTAGATTTGTCTAAAACTCATTCATAAAATTCATTTTTCAATCTAACAAAAAAGAAATGAAAGTTAAAACTCTAAACATGTAACTACCAAGTACCAACACAGATGAACTTTCATGAAACTTTATCTGTTTTGTGGTTACAGCTGAGGTGAATGAGGGGAAGCTGACTTGTGACTGCCCGCTGCCGTGTACCATGGTCAAATACAGCCCCACTCTGTCCTTCTCGGCATGGCCTAACCAGCTCACAGAGGACTACTACAGCCGAACGTACAACCTCAGCAGGGGATATCTCACGTAACTATCCATTCATTCATTCACTCGGCATGGCCGAAGTTTTCAACCTACAATAGTCTGCTGCATCATGATCATTAGTCTGGGTATTATGATCCATTGTGTAACAGAGATCCTTTCCACAAAACATCAGATGTGTATTTAAAAGTGTTAACTAAGTATGTTTAGAGTTAAAACTTTTGGTCCAACACAAAAAAGTTCTCTCGCCTAGAGCTTTCGACCAGTCACTCTGGTCTTCCTCAGTAGACTGACCCAGTGAGGCTTGTCACGTGGCTTCTTTAAAGTGTGATGTCAACACTGGGTGAAAGACTTTAAGGTACTAGGTATCTGGTAGACGATGTTGGTCCCCGTCGCGGTTCAATGAAGGGTGATGATAACTAAGTAGCAAAGGCTAGAAAAGTAGTCAAAACTGCTCTGCTCATTCGAGAACTCACAGCTTGTTTATGTTGTTTCCCAGGGACAATGTTGTGGCGCTGACGGTTTATTACGAGGACTTCAGCTACATGAAGATCTCACAGCTGAAGGCCATGGACTCTGGACAGCTGGGATGTGAGTAGAACTTCTGTCCTGGACATGATACAGTCTTGTTTAAAACGTGTGCGTGCGTAATCAAAATCAAAGTAATCCAGTGGTTAGCGACCCTGCCTCTGGACTAAGAGGTTGGGAGTTTGAATCCCGGCTGTTGTCGCTCACCCGACATGCACGCTACTGTTTAGGATCGCAGCCCCTAGGACGGGACGTTAAGCCGTGGTCCACTGTTCATTGTGCTTGTCGAAAAGAGCTAGGGGAATTTCCCTGGTACAATGAACCTGTAAATACTGTACATAGTGTCTGTCTTCTTTGTCACGACCAGTGGAAGAGTAGCTCTTCAGTGAGATAAACTGGTTCAAGATCACTTCCACTAAATTTGACTGTTTTCTGCAGGTAACATGGGAGGAATGATGGGGTTGTTTATCGGGGCCAGTGTGCTGACTCTGGTCGAGCTGACCGAGTACCTGGTGGCCAGGCTCTCCATCAGCTGGGGCAAGAAAAAACGCCCTCTTCACGTCCAACCTGCACCGGATGCTGAGATGAGTGACAAGAAGCAGCCACCGGATTCTTTGGTTTTTCACAAGTAGTGTCTGGTCTGGTCTAAGAACAGGGCAAAGGTCACTATTTGGCGCCCGCCCAGAAGACCCAGTCTGAGACCCCTTTAATGAGTATAGCCAAACCAACTGAAAACAGCCTTTTTCTTGGTATGTGCGGATAAATGTTGGCATTTTCCAGCTCGAGAGTTATTTCTTTTTGTATTCTGTTGAAAAACTGGCTCATAGAGTTGTTTTGGCTGCCTGGTAGAGCTCTAAAAGCAATGCCATTGTTTTATTTTTTGGTGGTGTACAGGGGGGTCAGATGTGAAATTTTTGGACTAAATGAACAATTTAGAAGTTGGACTACCCTGTCAATATGAGTTTGCAACAGTTGAACATTCAACTGAAGATGTTTGAAGTTCAAACTTTTGATCCAACAAAAAGAAGTTCTCTCACCTAAAGCTTTCGACCAGTCACTCTGGTCTTCCTCAGTAGACTGACCCAGTGAGGCTTGTCAACTGAAGATCATCTTTGAAAATAGGTGCAGCTAACCTAAAAATCTAAATCAGTTTGTCTGTGATTGTTTTTGATGTGATTGAGACATTGTACTTTGTTGTTACTTAATGAATGATGCTGCTGTCTAAAGTAAAGGACTTCTCTTCTGAAACTCAAACAGTAACTTTAATTCTAAACACTGATACGTAACAGATCTTAACAGTAACATCGAAAGTTTATGAATGTGCCAAATAGCATCGAATTCTACACAATGCTAAGCAAATTGAAATTGATGATATAGTCTTTAAAACAAACAACTTTGATTATAATTTTGATGTTAAACATACTTTCTGCAACTCTTTTCACATGGTGTGCCATTGAATGAATAAACCATGTACTTGCATAATCGTCTTTATTCTCTTGTGTAGTTCTAAAATAATGTAGTTCTACATGGGATACTAGTAATAGACCAAGGATCCTTGAATAAACGAAAATACGGTCAAGTTGACAAAATTTGAAAATCGCTGAGATATAAATTCCTCTACTTCTCTACAAGCACAACTTAGGCCACACTGACTTAATTTTATGTTGGACGTGATCTTTTTTTTTTTAGAACAGGCGAAAATCAATGCGCGCGTAGATATCATCCATAAAACTAAGTCGGTGTGGCCTTAACTGAAATTTAAGGTTGTGGCTTATTCAAAGTTAAGAGCCGCCTCCAAAAACTGGTTCAACTTTACCTCAGCGGAGTCCCAGAAGTTGCGGGGAAGACGCAGCCTGGAGATGAAAAACTCCTCGTCGGTGATAAGGAGGATGCTGGCAGGTCTGAGAAACCTCAGGTCTTCCAAGACGTCTTGTGTTTTACCTGGAGTTACACTGCCAGAACTTGCGAGGGAAACCTGGGAAGACAAATGGATTTTAAAGTTAAAAGTTTTGATCCAACACAAAGAAGTTCTCTTCACCTAGAGCTTTCGACCAGTCACTCTGGTCTTCCTTAGTAGACTGAAAACGTGAGGCTTGTCACATGGCTTCTTTGGATTTTGGACACTGAACAAGACTATTTCCTGAAAGGGGTGAAGGAAGCCATATACATCAGGGCCCATCACCCTTCATTGAACCGCAACGGGGGCCGACATCGTCTACCAGATACCTTAGACCCAGTGTTGACGTCACACCACGAGTTTGAACTTTAAACATGTAACTACCAACACAGATAAACTTACATGATAACCTCAAATAAATTTGGTGTGGCATTACATGAAATTCTCCAAATCTTGCCATCTATCTAAAGCACCTAAATGACGAACACTTACATTTGCTTGCTGCTGTTGTGACTGTGAGAGCGGCTGTTGTTCCTCCATCATCTCAACATCTTCTACGTATATGTAGGTGTTCCTGATGGATGACAGGTGTGTTGGTGCAGGTGAGGTGGTCTCTCCTGCAGATGTTACACCTGTGATTACTGTTCCCTGGGTGGGCTGCAGGTGTGCAGGTTGGATAGTTGCAGGTGCCACACCTGAGAATTCTACCAGTGGAGTGCCCTTGTAACACACCTGAAGGCAATACAGATATACTTTAGAATTAACAGTTATTCAAACAACTGGATATGATTTTGGAAATGGTCAAACGTTTCAGGTAGCAGCCACTATCAGGGCTTGAAATACTGGGTGCATGTGCACCTTAGTGCACCTACATTTGGAGCTGTGCACCCAACTCTTTTTCTGTGGGTACACCAGTGCACCCAAAAATAGTATGTAAAGATGTTATAAATATATAGTAGTATACAGCATATTCCTAACATCCAAGTGTCAAAAAAATAATAAAATCATTGCTATAGAACTTTTCTTTAGAAATGAAACATAATTAGTTATTGCTGACATTTATGGTACACCCAAGAAATTTTTTTTGCACTCAAATTTTAGGTTGGGTGCTCCAGTACACCTACTCCCAAAAATGAATTTCGAGCTCTGACTAAACGGTCAGATGTTTTGGTACCATCCACTACCTTTTGCCAGTGACTGTTGGCATGCATTTCCCTCACCTGTCGGTACACCATGGTCCGTTTCTGAGCCGACCTATGACCCCACACAGCCCGGTGCCACTGGGTCACGGAGGAGAAGGTCAGGCCGCCCTGGGTCTGCACAGCGCCCTCTGGTGACAGACTGGCAAACTGCAGCCCAGCCTGCATGCACAGAGTTGGATGTACAGGTTGTTGTAGTTGTAGTAGTAGTAGTAGACTGGTTTATTAGGCCTTTTAGATGTGACATAAATGCCTCCTGGCAGCCATAACGGCCTGAATTGTGAGTGCACCATGACAAACAAAACCTAATTATCGATCTTACTGCCCCTCTTGTTAGCTTGAATCTTAAATGGGAGCTTCGAAATCTTACACAAGAACTACAACAAAGATTTTATTATTTTTCTGATGCTTAGATGTCAAGAATATCCTGCATACTATTATACACTTATATTATACTAATATGTACAAATTAAAATACCTACAAAAATATTTGTGTGCATTGGTTCATGCACAGAAAAAGATTGGGTGCACAGCTGCAATTTTGGGTGCACTAAGGTGCACATGCACCCTGTATTTCCAGCCCTGATATGCCAACAATAGGAAGACTCACTTTTCCCCTACAGGACAGCACATCTCTGCCAGGATGGACCAGCTTAGTCATGAGCAGTTCTGACACTGTGGGAAGCTCTGAGCCTTGGGTCTGGGGCAGTCCTTCCACCACACCAGTAGTGGATAGTCCCTGAGTTGGCTGTCCTCCTCCTCCTGCCACACCAGTAGTGGATAGTCCCTGTAGCTGTCCTCCTCCTCCAACAGTAGTGGACAGTCCCTGGAGTTGTCCTCCTGCCATAGCAGTAGTGGACAGTCCCTGAGTGTACTGTCCTCCCACCATAACACTTGTGGACAGTCCCTGAGTAAACTGCCCACCAGTAGCGGATAGTCCCTGTAGCCGTCCTCCTGCCCTACCACTAGTGGACAGTCCCTGTAGCTGTCCTACTGCCACACCAGTAGTGGACAGTCCCTTACTTCCAACCAGGCAGTCCTTCAATGCTGCAGAGACCACAGTTTTTGCAGAGGTAACCAGCTGCTGTTTCGGTACAATCTTCTGCCACAAAACCTCAGCTCTGCTTTGTACAGAAACTTCAGAAGTTTTTCCTTTGAGATTTTTCAGCTTTTCTTCCTGAGTTTTTCTTGCATTTGTCTCCGTCACTTCTGAGATGTCTTGAGTCTTCTCCTCAGACAGAATAGCTCCTGAAGAAGCAGCATTGGAGGGTCTGAATGGGGGTTTCCAAGCCCGAGCCTTTAGAAGTGCCTGAGAGCTATCAGTTGTAGCATTTGCTTGCTGAGCTAGTTTGCTACTTGTAGGTGACAAAGTTGTAGCAGCAACATTAGACACTATTGTAGCGGTACTCTTTGCTACATTTTCACTGTGATGTTGGATGTTTAGAGCAGCATTGTTGGTAGCAGCTGGTGCAAGTTTGCTACTTGCAGGTGACAAACTTGTAGCAGGAGTGTGTCCTACATTAGACACCGCTGTAGTAGTGCTCTTTGCTACATTCTCAACACCATGTTGGATATTTGGAGCAGCTTGGTTGTTGGCAGAAGCTGGTGTGTCCAAACTCTCCATCCCGACTACCCTGTACCGCACCGATTCCTGTCCATCCTTGGAGACAACGTCAACAATTTGTCCCATCTGCAGAGACCCAGTTTTCATGACAGCTCTGAGCATCGAACTGCCATCCAGCGTCTGAAGGACTGCAGTTGTGCTTGCCTCTCTCAAAGGTGCTTCTGCAGTTCTGTTGGAAGTTGACAGAGGGGGCTTTTGAGCTGCAGGATGACGCAATGATGCAGTTGTGCTTGCCTCACTCACCTTTGAGCTCAAAGGTGCTTCTGCAGTTCTAGTGGATGTTGACAGAGGGGGCTTTTGAGCTGCAGGACGACGCAATGGTGGTGTTTCTATTTCACTTGGTTCAGCTCGTTGAAATTTGACACCTGAACTATCAGATGACCATGATTTTGTGCTTGAAGTTGAGGCAGCACTTTTCTTGCCTTTTTTACCGCCAATATACTTTCTTCCAATCGGCATCTCCATTTCATTTCTGTCTGATGATGTTTGTGTCGCAGGCTCTGATTGGTCGGCTATGTTCCCTCTACTACTGTTGCCTGTGACCTTGGACTGTGTTGTGGTGACCTTCATTTGACCCTTGAACTTTGCTGTGGCAGTTTTCTGGACGCTGAAGATCTGCACTAGACGCTTGTGGCGCTGGACAAAAAGCTGCATCTGTTGCTGCATCTGAAAATCACAAGAATCAGAAAAAAATCAGCCTGAATAAATGAATAAATTATTGTCATGTTAAAAAAAAAGTAATGTATGGTTCTGGATAGTCTCTATGAATCCAAGAACATAGATTAACCCCAGATGGTTCTGGATACGCATGTACTATCCAGAACCATTCCTGAGCACAGTTCACAGTTTATGTGGGTTTGTGTGGCGCAACGGCAGCGTGCGCGACTCAGAATCAAGAGGTCCCGGGTTCGAGTCCTGACATGCCACTGATCTTGTGCCCTTGGGAAAGGCACTTTACACGACTTTCCCCACCAGACTCAACTGAAAATGAGTATTGTCTGTCCAGTATCCATTTCTGTGTGCGACACCAGCAACAGCTGCCTCTGTTCCGCATGTATTGCATTGTTGCAATTTCAATAAATTAAATCATACAGTACCTGTTCGGAGTCCCTGAGTGCACTGATAGCCTTTCGCTGCCTCTGGTGTGCCTGGATCAGAGTCCCGATCAGTGTCTGGATACAGGACAGCTCACGACGCACTTTCTGTCCTGGAAAAGGAAGACTTTTTGGTCGGTCATTGGCCACACCAAGAACATAGATTAACCCCAGATGGTTCTGGATATGCATAGACTATCCAGAACCATCCAGAACCATTCCAGAGCACAGTCGCGATCAGGGTCTGGATACAGAACAACTTCAAAATCTTAAACAAGTACTACAATAAAAATTTTATGATTTTTGTGGCACTTTCTAGGGTGGAAAAAGGAAGAATTTTTGGTCGGTCATTTAATATCATCATCTAACCAGTCCCATTAGTACATAGCATCATTGCTACCTGAAAAAGAGGGTTGAAGTTGTTTTTTTGTCCATTTATTATTCAAGTTATTCTGCTGCATTCGGCACTTGGTACATGCTTCTACTTTTGAGCCAAGTGGCGATGTGTATATATACACACAACGCAGATGAAACTACAAAATTTAAAATGCAATTTATCTGCGCTGTGTAGTTCATGTATGTTATTAATGTTAATGTTGGTGCAATTCGTGTTTGAATATCAATGAACATGTCAATGCCAATAACAATTAAGCTGAATCTGAAAAATCTTACCTGCAGCCCTGTCTGTGGTGCTGAGAAGTGGGTTCAGTTTCTCCTGTCTCCCCTTCAACTTCCCCAGAAGCTGCATCTCCTCCTCATGCTGGGAAATGTCTTGGGTTCTCCTGGCTTCCTTACACTTCTCGACATTTCCATCTGAGAAGTCTGTTGTTCTCGTCATACCTTCCTTGCCCATCTCAACACTTTCTTCTGAGATGTCTGGACTTCTGGTACCTTCCTTGCTCTTCTCAATACTTTCTTTTGAGATATCTGGAATTTTCGTGGCTTCCTTATCCTTCTCAACATTTTCTTCTAAGACATCTGGAATTCTTGAGACTTTGTTGACCTTCATAACACTTCCTTCTGAGACTTTTTGAATTGACTCAACTTTCTTCCCCTCCTCAACACAAGTCTTGCTTCTCTTTCTTCCATTTTCTTCGGTTATTCTTTCCTTCTCCAAGTCTCTTTCTCCATGCATCTTTGCTTCCTCTGACAGTCTGGTCTCCTCAATACCCTCTGTTGCAGCAGCGCTCCTATCTGCTGAGTCATGAACTGCAGCTGTTTTTCCCCGTGAGCATTTGCTGCTCTGGTCTCCATGGCAACCTTCCATCCCTTCTCCGCCATCTTGTTCTTTGCCAGCAAGGTCACAGGTGGCGTCTCCAAGGTCATGTTCAAGTTGGTTTTCTACGTTGTCAGACAGATTTGTTACATCTGAGTCATTGTCAACATTTGCCACAGTTTCCACTTTTGTTACTGTGTCACTCTCAACATTTGATACAGTTTCTTTCTCAACATTTGCAACAGTTTCTTCTTTTGTTACATCTGTGTCACTCTCAACATTTGCCACATTGTCAGGTTCTTCTTTTGTTACGTCCTCGTCACTGTCAACATCTGCCACAGGTTCTCCTTCTGTTCTTGTCTCACCTGCAAGTTTCCTGATCTTGGCAGGTGGAGGGAACACAGGTGAGTTCTCACCTGGTTGCTTCAGGTGACCCAGGTGTGGAGGACAGACACCTGGCGGCTTCTTCAGGTGTTGCAGGTGTCGTGGGAAGACAGGTGAATCTGCAGGATTCAGGTGACCCAGGTGTGGTGACATCTGCAGACTGACATGCAGCAGTTGTAAGTAATAGAAATGAAAGAAATATCCTCTATATTTGTATACAGGATAAGCTTCCCAGTTTTTGGTAGATAGAACAGTAAAATTATTAGTATTCCTTGTAGAATGAGACAAACTATGAATTATACATTCCATATGTTCATACATCTAGAACAACAACAGTACAAAAGAGACTATCTAGAACCGTGCCTAATAATACACCCCTAACCCATTCAGGCATAGAACTACATTGTAGACAGGCACGGTTCTGGATACAACAGAGACTATCCAGAACCGTGCCTGATCCTAACCCTAACCTATTCAGGCAAAGAACTAGATAGGCATAAAGCATGGTTCTGGATAAAGCAGACCTTACCTCTGTGGCAGGAGAAGCTGTGATTGTTGTGAGTCGTCCTCCTCAGAACTGCTGAACATCGGTTCCTCTCGGCTGTTCTCCATGCCTTTTACAGGCTCAGTCTGTCCTGCAGAAGTCTGGCTGGGAAACTCTCTCCTGCAGCACAAATTGGACAGAGCAGGAAAATCATTGTAACAGTCTCGTGGTTAGTTTAGTTAAAAACTTAGAAGAACTGTCATGAAAGTTCATCTGTGTTGGTAGTTACATGTTTAGAGTTAAAACTTTTGGTCCAACACAAAAAAGTTCTCTCACCTAGAGCTTTCCATATACATCAGGGCCCATACATCAGGGCCCATCACCCTTCATTGAACAGTGACGGGGGCCAACATCATCTACCACATACCTTTGACCCAGTGTTGACGTCACACCTCAAAGAAGCCACGTGACAAGCCTCACTGGGTCAGTCTACTGCGGAAGACCAGAGTGACTGGTCGAAAGCTCTAGGTGAGAGAACTTTTTGTGTTGGACCAGAAGTTTTAACTCTAAACAACTTATTAAGAACTGGTGTGGTCACATGTCACATGACATAGTCATCAGGACTAGCCAAAACAGCACGTCGGCAGAATGTAAGTTGCTCAGAACGTAACCCCCCCTCCCCCATTCAAAATCCTGGCTTCGGGCATGGGAACTCACCCCAAGAAGTGATGTCTGTTTGTCCTGAGTGGTGATGTTGTTGCATCAGAGTCCACCGAATCTTCCACAACCTGCTCCTCTGTGCAATCACTAACATTACTGCTGGCCATCTGTGACATGCAGAATCTAGAATCATGCTCAGGTACGGTTCTGGACACTCTGTAACAGTGGGGGGTTTATAGGCACTACCAACTGACTCGGCCGATAGGTCTAGACCTTTAAGCGATGTGGTTAGAGCATCAGAGTCTGAAGCTAGTGCTCGGGAGGCCGTGGGTTTGAACCCCAGCCTGGGACCTGAGGGTTTTATCTGTTTCTACTGCTCGCCCCTGTTTCTTACAGTGGTTCCCACACCGGGAATCGAAATCCGGGGCCTTCGATTGTGGTGAGAGCGCCAAATCCTATAACTTTATCTGTTTCTACTAACTCCTCCTGTTTCTTACACATGCAGAATCTAGAATCATGCTTAGGTACTCTGGGTACTCCATGCGTATCCAGAACCGTGCCAGGAGAAAATCTGTATAGTAGACCAGCTACCACCCTATTCATTAAGGCAATCAACAAAGCTAATACCAATACCAAGCATCAGTAGCTGGTTTATTTTGAAAACACAGCGAAACATCACAATTGATATCTACTTGATACCACCATGGAGGTAGAAATACCACCATGATACCACATAATGCTTTGGTAAGTTTTTTGGTAGGTTTTGAAATACCCCTTGTTCTACAATGTCCAATTCCTTGCCACTACTGAATCTGTATACACACTCACTCACTCACTAATATTTGTGAGACTTTCCAAGGGTTAGACGTGCCTGGTCAGTGTGTTGATTTATAATATGCTAGTACTATATGTTGTGTCACTACGTTTTAGATATGAGAAAACTATCCATATACCAGAACCGTGTCTGATCGTTGTTCTTCAGGCAAAGCAAGGTCGCCCCCCTCCCCCTTTCTGTACTTCAACAAAGTCAGCTAGCAGGCTAAAACTTAATGTACACGTCACTGCTTTATTTTTCTAAAGATCTCAGTAGATGGTGAACAGCACGAAGATATTTATGTGTCAGACATCACGAAAATAAGGAATAAACCAGCAACAACTGCAAAAGTTTGACGTTAAAAATACCTTCTGAACTTCAGCACAACTTTTTGCAGACGACATGGCACTGCCGCTAGAAGGGTCTGCATGGGGGATAGGGAGTTCCAGCTAACGCTAGATCCTCGGGCTTTTTAATACATTACGGTGCATGTAGACTTGTATCTAACGTAACTTATCTTAATAACTTAAATTAACCAACAGTTGCTGTCAAAATGCCGTCAGATAAGCGTGTAAAATGTAATCACTATGAAATAGGACCCTTTTTGAGCCTCTGACCAACCGCGAACTATAGAGTATCGGGCTTCACATTTTCCCGCCTCGCGATGGAAGGGTCTGCATGGGGGATAGTGAGTTCCAGATAACGCTAAATTCTTGGGATTTTAAATGTGTTACGGTAAACGTAGACATGTCTCATAATGACATAACGTAATTTACCTTGAAAACTTAAATCAACCAACAGTTACTGTCAAAATACAGTCACATAAGCGTGTAAAATGTACTCACTATGAAATAGGACACCCTTTTCAAGCCTCTAACAAACCGCAACCTGTAGGGTATTGGGTTTCATATTTCCCCACCATTTTGTGCCTGCACCAGTCATTCATTCATGACTAGTCCATGCACTGGGTTTATATAGATGTAGCGTTAACGTTATACATGTAACGTTAGTGCAGGTATGCAGAAAAATGTATTTCAAGCCCAAAATCCCTTAAACAGTCTTGCTTTGTTCATATAAGAGAATCATATCAAGAAAAGAACAAACACACACAAGTCATGATTAGTCTCTTTATTTAATAAGGTTTAAAAAGAGACATAATTCAGTACTTGAGAAAGTATCGCTATGTTTGTTAACATAAATATAAGTCTGTGTAAAAAGTACAATATTACCATTTTCAAGACACCCTTGCAAATATATATAATATATATATTCTGAATAATAACTTACACCTGAACCTGTTATACATATAAGACATAATATCCCCCTTATACCTGGGAAATACTAAATTATATTGCATTTAAGAGTTTAAGTCGTCATTATAGTCAAAATAAGACAAGTATTACCGTAAGATTGTTTGGTTGAGACAGCTCGATATGTATAGCAAACATACTACTGTAGAACAGCTAATTTCAGTACAGTATCAACTCTGTTATTGTAAATAATGTTAGGTCCCTTAGTAGTATAAGAGACTGGAAATATTGTCACAGTTACGGTAAGGTTTTGTACATGGAGTTTTGAATTTTCTGAGGCCACACCAAATTACTTTGTTGGTTCTTGTACTTCAAGTTTTCCTCTTTTCCCAAATGCTCTGTTTTTATCTTTCGTAATTTTTACTTTGAAATGTCCAAGGACCTAGAAAATAAGTCAGTATGGCCTCAGTCACAATTGAATGGAGTATTTAGTACAAGTGGTTGAATCCATTGCTACTGTAATTTGGTAGGAAAACCTGTCCACTAAATGTATTGTTGATACACTTATACGTAACCTAAACATTACAACTATTGATATACCTTCACCACGACTTAACTTTTTACTAAATTGTGTACAAAATTCTATAATCTCCATGGTGATAAGTCAGCTCCAAATGTCGCAGGCAACAACTGTCAATAATCAATCGATCAATCAATTATAATTCTGTCAAACAAAATCTCCAAGCAGATACATGGTTTGGTCTCATTTTTCTACATCCTTTTTTGTACTCGTCTTGCGTCTCTTTTAAAGGGAACAATTCGTAACTGTAAAACCATTGAAAAAAACGTACAAAATGGGAGAAAAGATGAAAAAATGCACCAACTCTTGCTTGGAGACTTTTTGACTGAACAAACTGAGTACATATCTCTGCATCGTGAGGTATTAGAAGGGTTGAATAAAGGGGAACCTGACAAAATCTTTTTTTGTTTGTTTCTACCCCAAAATTTAATAATTTTGCTCAGAAAAGTCTGCTATGATTCTGCTATCATTCAATCTTACTCTTGGACTGCCACTAACATTTCAACACTCTTAAAAATGCACAAATCGCATTTCTGTAGCTCCTATTTGGGGTAAAAACATGCAAAATTATATTTTGTCAGGCCTCCTTTTTCAAGGCAAGTTAAGACCACAAGGGTTTGTACATACATCAGAAACAAAACAACCCAACAGTAGGTGGGTCATTTAATATTCATAACTTGTTCATGGGCTTAAGTGCCTGTTTTTTCCAAAACTAAATGTCATAATAATAATAATGATAATAAAAAATGTATCCTGAACAGAAATTTACAAATAGTATCAACATAAAAGATGTCATCAAATTGCAGGGAATTCAAGCAGCAAAAAAATTTGCTTGCTTTTTTTTTTAAAAACACGAACTATAATCTAAAATGGCATTGCATAGAATAACAGAAGAAGAATTGCAGTCAAAACTATGTAAAAAAAACTGGCAAAGTGAATGACGGAAACATGGTGGCAAGAGGTCATGTTACATGGCAGAATCTCAATTTTATGCCTTTTTTTTTTGCTTTGATTCCTTTTTAAAATGTACTGCAAGAGAACTATGGAGTCATGGCAAGTTCCATCAAAGTGCTTTTCAAAGTACAAATGTACCTTCATTGTAATGACTGATACGGTGGCAAGTACCTCAGGAATATTAATTAAGGAAATGACCAAAAGCTCTTTTCTCCAAATGATCAATCGACTTGAGAAAATCAGATGATGAGAGGAAAATGAGAGGAAAATTATTTCATCCATGATCCTGTCTTTCAAAGCCATCCTGAAGGCAGTTTAAGATGAAATCTCTCAAGTAAGCTATCATAATGGAAGTCTGGCGAAGGATTATTATTATTTGTTGTTTTTTTTTGTTGAATTTTCAGTTTAAGTAAAAACGTTGCCTGTTCGCTGCTGCTTAAGTCTGTATCCGTTTTGTGTGGTTTTCCGGCAGCAGACCTTTTGAACTGTCCGACTCCTTCACTCCCATCAACCAACCCTCGTCCTGGAACGGAAGAAAAAACAAGTTAGGAAACTAGAGAAGTAACATTTGCAAAGCAAATGCATAATGTTTACCTTCGGACATGGTCTACTCTGTTAATTCTTACTCAAACACATTCACATACATGTACTACTAGTATATGGTGACAGGAGCAGAGCAGACCATGAAATTGCAACATTATGTAACCAAAAACTAGTAACCATGGTGACAGACGTCAACAAATCATGTCATTGGTCACTGTTTGGAGAAGAAGAAGAGGAAGAAACTGAGCAAAAACTATATCTTTTCCTTTGGTAAACATAATGAGGAATTGGACTTCATAAGGAAGGTCCTTCAAAACATCAACCCACAGGATAGAGCAAAATGGCAGGCTGCCATCAAGCCTCAGTACCAGTCAGGGCTCGAAATTAATGGTGTCCCGATGACCACTGACCACTAAAATTTTTGCCTGGACAACTATTAAGACAGTTTGGGACATTTTAGGGACAATAGAAAAATATTAGTCCATTGAGGAGCTGCAGACCACAACATACACACACAAAACTTGTACGAGTGACCACCACATCTAATACCCCCACCCCAACCGTGCTGGAGCCCTCAACCAATTGAGGTTTGCACAGAATGGGAAGAAAAAGAAGATAATAACATCAGTATATAGATACTTACAGCATCGTCTGGATCCTCAAAAGGAATGATGTGGATGGTTTCTCCTGTCTGGAACGACAACTCGTCTGAGTCACAGCGGGTGTAGCTGTGAGTCGTGATCACCTGAAACAACAAATCAATCAATCTGTCAATCCATGAAAGATACACATCCAGGTAAGGAGATACACAAGAATAATCTCCAAGCAGATCCCTCTCGGTGGCAAAAAGACAGTATCAAATTGGCCAGGCAGTATCCATTAGCCAGAGAAGGTCCGCGGCCACCGATGGTGGGGGTTAAGTGACAAAAAAAGGCCATATATAAAAAGGTAACGATCATTCCCCCACAACCTCTGCTTGGAGATTACACAAGAAAACATACTCAATTGCAAGCAGCTGGATAGATTTTGAAAACTGTCACTGAAAAACTTAATACATGATGACCTGAAACAACAATAATTGCACAAACATTTAGTAAAACTATGTCGATGAAGGTTTAAGACATCCAGGTATTACAAGATTCCAAAGTTATTATAAGCTTCTTTAAAAAGCTTAGGCCACACCAATTTAATTTGCCGTTTCTCAGATTTGCCCTGTCCATTTTTTTCTGATTTTCAGAAAAAAAAAGACTTTAGGTTCTGAAAAAATCTGACAAACAAGCAATTACATTGGTGTGGCCTAAAGACAAGAGAAAGACCTATGGAGTACAAAGTGTCATCTGGAACATTAAATGCACATTCAGCAAAACTACATCAATGAAGGTTAGACATCCAGGTAATAAGATGTACTTACGGAGTACAAGGTGTCATCTGGCATTGCAGGTTTGTTGTTTTCCGTGGGGCTGGGAGTTCTGTCTGGTGCTTCCTCAGCGGCCGGTGTGACGTCAGCGTTCGGCGTGACGTTTGCGTTTAGTTCCACCTTCCCCGGGTCGACGGTCGCTTCTACTTCTGCCTCAGGAACATCCTAACAACAGACAGAAAAATCTCAGCATGGAAGCCAGCATGGACCATGACTTTCATGCCTGTTGACAGGACGTGTTGGTTTATGTCAAACTTTTAAAACAGGAAATCCTAACAGGGGACAGAAAAATCTCAGCTTGGAGGATAAAATGCACAATCTCTACAAGCTGTCACTATCTAAAAAAATATCAAATAAAAAAAAAAATTACTAAATTCATCAACCATTTTCTTATCATTAAAAACACAGGTATAGCCTTCTCCCTGCTGCCTAACCCATAACCAATACAAATCTGGTGCCAAACAACTTGTAACATGAACAAGATTCAAAGTTAAAATATACTCCCTAGGACACAATGATAAAAAAACTTAATCGCACAACAATTGTATGAGGTACAACACGTTGCATCTACTAGTATATACTAAGAGACTATCTAACAAGACAATCTGTACAGTATGGGATGAAAATGCACTTTAAATTTTACAATCAATGGTGGGATTTCTAGTGCCTAGATATCTTTAGAAATCTAATACATGTACTACATGAACAATTGCATTTTTATTGGATTGTGCAAATCCCAATATTTGGGAAGTTAACAAAATGGGTTCGGGGAGAACTGTCACCATCACCAGCCACCTCTACACGAACCACCAGTCTTTTAGTCTTTTTTTTTCTGTACATCTTAAGTTTCAGGCTCCCAAAATGAATTTCAAGAAGGTTTAAATCTACTGCCCATGAACACACAAAGAGTACAACGAACATTGCCACCACCGGCCACTTCTTTATATTCTTTAACCACCTCCACCTTGAAGCCTTGCCGCCACCGGAAAACTTCCACAACGGAAAACCGGACTTACGATCCCCGCCGCCATCTTGCGTGCTTTGTTAACCGTCGCGTACGGCGGCTCCTCCGGTATTTCCGCCGACAGCGATGGCCCCTTGGCCGAGAGTTTGGCGTCCGGAACGCTCGCCTTGACTTCCGGTTCTCCGACTTGTACCGAAGACCACCCGGGGATGTTCGCGCTGATTTCCTCAAGAAGCGAGGGTTCTTCGGCGGTCGGCGCCTTCATGTCGGGGCCATTTAAGGACACGTTTGGCCCGTTGATGGAAGCACTCGGAGCGTCGGCTTTCAGACTCACGTCGGGGAGTTTCGCTTCAGGACCCTTAACAGAGAGGTCTGGGCCTTTTGGTAGGGAAATATCCGGACCTTTAACATTTGGTAGGGAAATATCCGGACCCTTAACTTTTGGGAGAGAAATGTCTGGACCTTTTGGAAGGGAAATATCTGGACTTTTTGGGAGAGAAATGTCTGGACCCTTAATATTAGGGCCCTTGATATCAGGCGGATTGAAGGAAACATCTGGGGCCTTGATATTAGGGCCCTTGATATCAGGCGATTTGAGGGAAAGGTCTGGGGCCTTGATATCGGGCGATTTTAGGGAAAGGTCTGGGGCCTTGACATTGGGGGCCTTGATATCAGGCATTTTCGTGGAGAGATCTGGGGCCTTGAAACTGGGGCCCTTCACATCAGGCGAACCGAGGGAAACATCGGGGGCCTTGACGCCAGGCAGATTCACATCCACCTCGGGGGCCTTGACATCGGGACCTTTCAAGCCCCCCTTGATTTGCGGACCCTCAAGACTCGGACCAGACAAGTCAGGCATCTTCGCCGAGAGACTTGGCCCTTTAAGTCCTGGCATCTTGACATCCGGGCCTTTAAGATCCACATCCGGACCCTTAAGATTCGGCATCTTAAGATCTGGGCCGGAAACGTTTGGACCTTTAAGGGACAAGTCAGGTTTACTTAAGGAAGGAGCGTTTACCGAAAAATCTGGGGCATTAATGTCGACATCGGGGCCGTTAATGGAGCCACTGGGCAGTTTGGGTTTTTCGATTCCTACAGAGGGGGTGTTAACTTCCACGGCTGGTGATTTAACAGAGGGGGCTTTAACGGAGGGGGGGTTAAACGAGGGGGCGGAGAAAGAGGGGGTGGTGAGGGAGGGGCCTTTGACGGACATGCCGGGTACCTTGGCGGATGGCCCTTCGATTTCGCCGCTCGGAAGTTTCGGTTTCGCGATGTTGACGTCTACCTCGCCGTTCTTTAGCTGAAAAGAAGAAAACAAAGCTGAATGAGATCATTGTTTCGTTTCATACTCATACGTGGTAAACTGCCTTTAGGCCTAGCGCACGATTTCATACAGTTAAGTACAAACTGCGTATGACTGGGCTGTAAGGTTGGGACCACTCACACCATGAAGGAACCCTTTGTCCAAGGACAGTCACATCTCAAGCACAAAGTTGTGGATCTCCTCAAACACGGGACCTCCGGCTATACCTACAATCAAAGAGGACATCCCTAACTGAAGCTGAAACTTTCACATAAGAAGAGTGAGAAAATACCAAGGACACAACAGTGGGGCCTACCAGGGATTCAAACCCACAACCTTCAGATCTAGATTCTGAGTCAACAACCCTAACCACAAGACAACCTGCCATCTTCAAGTTCTGAAGTGGAGAATTTGTTTACCTCTGGACCAAGTTTTGTTTGTTTGTTTGTTTGTTTGTTAGTTTGTGGACTGGAGGGAGACCAGCTGCGGGCTACCACAAGGAACCGTCCTTGGACCCCTGATTTTCCTCGCCTTAATAAACAGCGCATGTGAGTACGCCTCAGCTAAGCGATGGAAATTTGTTGACGACCTTAACTTAGCTGAGAGCAGGATGATCGGGGACGCGTCTACCATACAAACAGACCTTGACCACCTCGACGAATGGGCAACATCAAGAAACATGCAGCTACACCCAAAAAAGTGCAAAGTCATGCACGTGTGCTTCCTAAAAACACCGCCACCACTACCAACCCTTTCCATCGCCGGTGAACCGTTAGCTGAGGTGAAGACAGTGAAACTGCTCGGTCTGTACCTCCAGGCCGATCTCGGTTGGAATGCACATGTGGACCATATCGTCAAACAAGGCAACAGAAAACTATTTATGCTAAAACAACTCAAACAATTCTGTCTATCCCGCGATGACCTACTTACCTGTTACAAAACTTTTGTGCGCCCAAGTTGTGAGTATGGAGCGCCCGCCTGGCATGCAGGACTGACCATCAAACAGCGACGCAGAATTGAGTTCATACAGAAACGGGCGTGTCGAATAATCCTGGGCCCAGCCTATACATCGTATCGCGAGGCTTGCATGACTCTGGACATACCTACACTTGATCAACGACGAGACGACCTCACTCTAGACTTCGCTAAGAAACTTGTTAGTTCCAAAGAATTCCGCAGTTGGCTACCACCCACACGTGGGAACACTACTGGACGAACCACACGCTCCAGCAATCTACTTGACTGTCCCAAGGCTAGAACCGAACGCTATAAGAACAGCAGTATCCCATATATGATATCCCTTTTAAATAATCATCTATAAGTACATGAATTGTTATCTGTATGTAATGTCTGTTAAGTGAACGTCAAAGTAATGTTGTCCCTCCTGTAGCAATTTTATAAATCAATCAGTGTTTTAGATCTTAATGATTGTGTAACCAAGTTTTAATGCTAATAATTGTAAATAACTATGATGATTTTTACTGTATACTAATGAATTTTAAAATGAATTAATTGTACAACAGGATGTAATTCAGCCTGTGGCTGCAAATTCCTCGTTTTATCAATAAACCACTTGATTGATTGATTGATTGATTGATTGATTGATTTGTTACACTCACCCCTCCATGTAAGTCTACCGATTCGTAAGGATGGTCTGTGTCGTTCTGGAGTGACGGTTTGTTCATCGCAGCTTCAACAACTTCCGCCATTGATGGAGACGCAGGACCGGGCGACCTGAGAAAACAACAAATGAACAAATAAATCTTGTTTGAAATATACCCAGATGTATATAACATTACCCTGTCCACTATCAGCTTTGAACAGGCTGTTGTTTCAGGGGTCAGAACAGTGCAAAACAACACATGGACATTGTATACAGCATAAATTTTTGAATCGATCATCTTGTATAAGGCCACACATACATTGTACATCTGTATGCAACTGTATGCAATCAGTTGTTCTCAGGTTTCAAGACAAATAATGCTGAAACCAGAAGATGAAACAGAAAGTCTGTTCCTCAAGTAAAGATGCAAGTTTATCCCTACAATACCAGATATACATGTAAAGGATTATTTCTGTGCAGAAGAGCCTCCTTGTGAATCATTCCAGTACTGCATTCTGCAGAACCCTAACCCTGACCCTATTTACTAGTCTGTACAGTCATAAATCAGATTTGGAAACTGAAGGTATGAACAAAATTCTATGCATGGATGCCTGTCATACCTCGGTAGCCTTTTGGTGGCAAACTTCCCAGTGTTTGCCTCCTGCTGAAGCTTTTCCAGCGTGTCTCCCAATCTGCTCTTCAACTGAGGGGGAGGGAAGAGATGGGTACATTTTAAGCACAAACAAACTAGAGTTCTCCCTAAAGATCGGAAAGATGGTGCTTCCACGTCTTATTTTGATAGTGTTTTTCTTCTGTTGTCCCTTCATTACAACTACCAACTAAATGCCACTCATACCCACCTATATGGAAGAATTAATGCTGAAGAGTACAAAATGTCTTTCATTCATTCATTTTTCATTCACTCAGTCTCTCCTTACCTTATCATTCATTCATTCATTTGTTCATTCATTCATTCAATCCTTCATTCACTCATCCATTCCCTCCCTCCCTCGTTCCCTCCCTACCTGCCCCATGTCTGTGTGAAAGCGTTGTTCAGAAGAAAAGAGCGCCTGAAACGTGGAGACGTAGAACCCGATGCGGCTGTCGTGCAGCGCGGGAAGTTCCTCCATCAACCCGTTGTTCACGTCGTCGTAAACCTTCTTCGCCTTCTGACACTCGTCCTGGGCCTGGGGCAAAGGTCAGAGGGCACACAGAGGTCACAAAGAGGTCACGGATAATCTCTTCTGTAGCCAGAACCGTGCCTGTCTAGTTCCATGCTTGAATGGGTAAGGGTTAGGATCAGGCACGGTTCTGGATAGTCTCTATATTGTATCCAGAACCGTCTAGTTCTGTGCCTGAATGGGTTAGGGTTAGGATCAGGCACGGTTCTGGATAGTCTCTGTTGTATCCAGAACCATGCCTGTCTAGTTCTATGCCTGAATGGGTTAGGGTTAGGATCAGGCACGGTTCTGGATAGTCGCTATTGTAGCCAGAACCGTGCCTATCTAGTTCTATGCCTGAATGGGTTAGGGTTAGGATCAGGCGCGGTTCTGGATAGTCTCTGTTGTATCCAGAACCATGCCTGTCTAGTTCTATGCCTGATAGGGTTAGGGTTAGGATCAGGCGCGGTTCTGGGTAGTGTCTGCGTAACCAAGAACGTAGATTTGACTATCCAGAACCACCATGCCTGAGCATGGCTCCCATACTATAGTATGGGTGAAATGTAAAAACATTGATATCTTACCTTGTGTAATTTTGCTTCGTCTCTCTTCTTGGACTGCTGTGCTGCTGTGAGCGTGTGTTTGGCTGCGTCGTAGTCCACCAGCTTTCTCCCACGCTTTGCTATCCTTTGCTGCGGAGGGACATGTTTAACAGCCTCAGTGCATGATGTACTCACTCACTCTAACTCTCACTCACTGGGTCAAGCTTCCCTCGGTTCCAATGACTGTTTTCCATCTCTTCCTATCCTTCAGTTCTACCATCAGATTTTTCCTGTCGAGCTTGGTGTCGTCCATTAATTGGCTAATATAGTTTCTTGCTGGATGACCTCGACTTCTTTTTCCATGATGTACAAAATTACTAAAAAACTGGTGGAAGTACCAGCTACTAAGTAACTAATACCAGCTCAGAAAAGAACAAGAAATCATCATGCCTTCAAGTGCCAGAGTTATCAACCAAGGATTGAGGTGTTCAAAAATTCATTTTTTCCTAGAACTATCGCAGACTGGAACTCGGTGTCACCAAGTACAAGTACAGTATCATCACTAGACAGCTTTAAACAATGCTTGTACCAGTCCACTTTGACGTTGACCTCTGACCAAGTACACTTTGCCCTTGACTGACCTTGACCTCAGGAAACTGGCTCTGGTAGGTGTTGACCGGTGACAGGACTTCTCGCGTGACCTTCTCCTGGTAGTCTGACCACAGCAGGTCCATACTGTCCTGGGCATTACGGACCTGCGAATCAACGCAAAAACTGTTACTCAACTGTGAACTATGTAACACCTTTAGTGCACTATGCACCAAGTAACATCTAGCGTCAGTGCACAGTAATCCAGTCAGAATTGCCCTGATGAAGATGACAGACGGTCACCGAAACGTTGGCTCATAAAAATAAATGGTTGCTGTTCAAAGTTACGGACCTGCAAATCAACGCAAAAAACTGTTACTTAAAGCAACTGGATCAAGCATAAAAGTTCATCATTCTGTTGGTAAAACACATTAGAATTAAACTGTTCAAACACTGGACAACCTGGTTCAAAAAAAATCTTTTGTACACTGTTAACCCTTGTCCTGCTGACAATTTTTACACAATATTTTCAAATAATTTGAAGCCTTGGCCAGCTCATAAACCCTTCTGTTGCCCTGCGGTGGCGTAGTTACTTCCGCATTTGTTGCATTTCGCTGCTGTGTGATGCGTTGCACAAGAAATACCCCCATATACTGGGTGCTATATAGATGGTACTGGATGTGCAACCCATATATATATGGGTCCCACAGGACAAGGGTTAAAAGTAACCCTAATAAATAAAACGTCCTGGGTGTTCCTTACCTCATCCTTGTCTGGCCAATCGTCGCCGTACGCTTCACTCAACGCATCGTTCAGGTTTTTGCTGGCTAGTGACATTGCTGCAGGGAACATACAACATGTGAATAGAAAAGTCATCTCAATAAATCTATCGGTTATCCTTCCACTACATATATGCTTTGTTCAAGAATGCCAAATCGAATGTGAAAAATTACCAATCAAGGATACATTGTACATACCTTAGACATAACATTTTTTCCCTTTGGGTATCCCTCAAATGGCCACTTTTTAGCTCCAATTTTTAAAAGCTCCGCACCACGGAAGAGTGGCACATCCCCCCTTCCCCCCATCTCCCCTCTTGGTCGCTTTGTTCCCTCGACATGCGGCTAGTGCCACTACACTAAAATTAAATCCTACATGTAGCTAGAACCCTGTACAGGTCGTAACAGAGAAAACAAACGCTATGCATATGTACATTATTCACTATCAGCATTTATCACATTGTCCAGCTCACCTTTTACACTGTTTGCATAGTTTTTCAGCTCCTTTTGGAGTTTGACTGCAGCTGCCTGGAACAAAAAATGTGAAAATATTGTTTCAAAGGTGTAAAGCACTGAGCAGACAAAGAGTTGAAACAACTTGTTGTACAAAGAATCTTCTTATACAGTATCTTGCTAACTCCCCATCCAAATTCCTTGTTTGAAATCTTTTTACAGTGACAGTTTCTTTCCTCGTACGGCCAAGCTTTGGAATTCCCTCCCTGACAAGTGTTTCCCACCAACCTACAATCTAAAGACTTTCAAATCAAACGTTCACCGCCATCTCTTGAAATAGCCATGTTTCTCTCATCTTTCTAGTTCAATGCCGAGAAGTGGTCGTATAGGCCTTGCATTGAACTACTCTGTTAAAAAAAAACTCAGTGAATTTTCTTTGCTGAACGGATGAAGTTAAAAAGTTTACCTGTTGGTTGTTGAAATTGCCGACATAATCTTCGAACGTCTCGTCTTTTTCCGACTTTTCCGCTTTGCCGATACTCTGTAAGAACTGCAGCAAAGAGAAGTAAAGAAAATTAGCTATAATATAAGATTATATTATATATACACCACTCTTCATACATGTAGTTATCTGCCATCCACATTCCGGCATGGCAACAGACATCTTTGCACATACTTCCGGCATGTTGACCACTGTCAGAAGGCAACAAAATTTCTTGTTTTTTTCCAAAATCAGGCGAAAATTAATGCGCGCGCTGATGTCATCTATAAAAATTACTTGCTGTGGCCTTATTCTAAAACCAACTGTTGTTTTATACAATAAAACAATTACAACTGGACAGAATTTTAGACTTTAAGATCTCATGACTTGCTTGAGTAACTGTTTCCTTGTTAGACATTACTTGGATGTGTAACCTTCGTCAACAACTGTCCATTTGTTTGAGACACATTTAGCCATTTCCTCTGACTTATTGACATAGTTGAAAAGCGATTAGAGGAGCAACCTGGAGCTAGAAATAACAGGGAAAGGATTCTAACCTTCGAACTTAATTATACCTCTTCACATTTTCTACTAATATCTGTTATTTGCTGTGCTGTGTAGATTGTAGGCTGTGGGTGAGGGTGCTGCAGTTCTAAGAAGCTTGAATGACAAGTAACAGGCTAGGGCTCAAAATACTTTTTTTCAGGCATGTTCTAGTACTTCCTAGTTGATACAGTTTTTTCCATATATCAATGCAGTGGTTTGATTAAAAGTTCATAGTAGTAATTCATTGTTTAAATTTAAACTCAGCCTTTTGTGTTGACTTCATTGCTCCTATCGAAGCATTTGGGGCTATAATAGGATGCCTAGACAAACAAACAAAAAAGGTACATGTCCTATATATTATCTTCTATATGTCTAACTTTAATTTGTTGTGCAATTGGCCATATTCTTGAATCAGAAGAAATAAGTAAATGATCATTTGGACAGCCCATCACTATGTACTAGTAACCAGTCCATTATATTCAATTTGTGATTCTCTCTTACACTCACTTCATTTCACCTTGTCTGCTCCTACATGTGTCTATTCAGGTCCAAATCAGTGTGTTTAACATTTTACTTACTTAATGGAGTGAAGTATTGTTTAGGGACTTGTCTGAATCTCTGTCTGTCTGTCTGAATAATTTGTGTGTGTGTGTGTGTGTGTTACATGTAGTACTAGTATGTTTGCCTGTGTGTGTGTGTCTGTATGTGTGTGTGCCTGTGTGTGTGTCTGTGTGTGTGTGTCTGTCAGTGTGTGTGTGTGTCTGTGTGAGTTCATGTGTGTGTGTGTGTGTGTGTGAGAGAGAGTGTGTGTGTGTTCGTGTGTGTGTGTGTGTGTATGTGTCTGTGCGTGTGTGTTCATGTGTGTGTGTGTGAGAGAGAGTGTGTGTTTGTGTGTGCGCGTCTGTGTTCGTGTGTGTGGGAGAGAGAGTGTGTATGTGTGTCTGTGTGTGTGTGTGTCTGTCTGTGCATGTCTGTGTTTGTGTCTGTAATATACATAACATTATACAGTGTTGCAAGAGAGGGGGTGAAGTCTGCCATCTCTGATTGCCGTACATCCAAATTGCATGACCACCTGGCTTAACTCCTCCCTGCATGTTGCGTGCAAGTCTTAGTTCAGACTGATGGACTTTGATGACTAAAAGCTTCTACAAAGTGATCCAAAACATGACACTACTACAGACTACAATATAAAGTCACGGCATCACACAAATACTGTATGTGTGGCCTTAGGCAGACAACAATACAACTGGGGGAGGGACAGAGAAGCCATACTAGTCTAGTGCTACATGTCTTTCAGCCTACATTATAACTCATTAATGAAAACATTGCGCTTGACCACCCTATCCATCCTGTACCTGGGATGCAAAAATTGTGATGTCACAAAGTCAAAGTGGGGCCAAAATATGTCTTTCATTGAGCATTTTGCAGTTGATTTGCAGAATTTTTTTTTTCTTTTTGCAAATCAGAATAAATGGACAAGGCGAATCTGTGAAACAAATAATTAAATTGGTGTGGCCTACCAAACACAGCTCTGATTTTCAACCTGACAAAAACACCTTCTTTCATATCTAGCTGCATATTCTAACAGCATGCCTGAATTTTCTGACAGCAAGGTTCCTTATGTTTACTTGTTGTCATAACATGCAACACTACTGGTACATGCATAACATACCGGCAGTTCTTACTTCTGTGAGTCACCTGTAAGCATTTAAACAACATGCTAGCTTATAGTTAACTCTGTGGTCATGCAAAACTTCTGTGTGTGTTCAGTGACATTAAAACAAACTACTGATGTGTTTCTTTCATTCTAGTCTGAATTTTTGAACAGCAAGGGTTAAAACTAGAGGGAGGGGCACTGAGTTGTCAGTAGCCACACCAGTACATGCATGTACAACATAGTCCTGTTTTTTGTCACCTGTAAGCAATACACAACATGCCAGCTTATAGTTAACTCTGTAGTCACGCAAAACTTCTATGTGGGTTCAGTGACATTAAAACAAACTACAGACATATTTCTTTCATTCTAACCTGAATTTTTGAACAGCAAGGGCTAAAACTAGAGGGAGGGGCACTAAGTTGTCAGCAGCCACACTGGTACATGCATGTACAACATAGTTCCTGTTTTTTGTCACCTGTAGGCAATAGATAACCTGTTGGTTTATAGCTATCTCTATATTCATACACAACTTCTGTATGGGTTCACAGACATTTAAACAAACTGCAAACATCTTTGTTTCATTTCGGAGAACAGTTTGAACAGCGAGTTTCGTGCGTCCAAAAATACCGTGGGTTGTTTTGAATATATTTGTCTGCCGGGGCCTGGCTGGTGAGGAATGGCAGGAATGGAGGGTTTATTTGCACAACAAACACACCAAACATGTGTTATCTGCCGGGGGCAAGCCTCATGACACTGGAAAAAGTTAGCCTCCATATTATGCCAAAAACTGGGAGTTTTGGGGGTCTTCCTGGTCCTTGGGAGCTTTTATGTGCTATTTTCTGAATGCATATAGACAACATAGCCGGCCTGGTTGAATTACCCCGTTTTTTTTAGAACTGGGCTAATCAGAAAACAGCCGAAGACCACCAAACCCCCAGTTCTATAAGCCTGCTACGGAGGCTAATCAGAAAACAGCCGAAGACCACCAAACCCCCAGTTCTATAAGCCTGCTACGGAGGCTAGGAAAATGTACACGAGGGCTCTAGAAGACTCGAATAAAACTGGGAAAATTCTCAGCACAAGCCATAGCGTTACACGCGACATTTTGCAGGCTGGAGTCGGTGATTAGAGCATGCAAATTGCAGGTTTGGTTCAGGAGCGATTCTGAATCGGAATTTGAGAGGAATGCAGGTGTTGGAATTCTGCCAGGGGCGATCCTGGACAGATCTACAATCAGAGCTTTCAGACTACTGGCATGGTGATTCATCAACAATACTCATACCTGGCCTGGGCTAGAAATACTGTAGCCTCCGTAGCAGGCTTATAGAATGGGGTTTGGTGGTCTTCGGCTGTTTTCTGATTAGCCTCCGTAGCAGGCTTATAGAACTGGGGGTTTGGTGGTCTTCGGCTGTTTTCTGATTAGCCCAGTTCTAATAAAAACGGGGGTAATTCAACCAGGCCGGCTATGTTGTCTATATGCAATCAGAAAATAGCACATATAAGCTCCCAAAGACCCCCCAAACCCCCCAGTTTTTGGCATGCTATGGAGGCTAGAAATACTGGTGTTTATTATACTTTTGTGTACACGACTACCCAAAATTGGAGCTGTGCACCTAATTTTTGACTGTGGCTGCACCTAGATATTGTACTTTTGTAGGTTTAAGGCTACTATTAATTATAGTATAATAGTCTATATATATTGTAGACAAATAAATATACAAGTATATTCCTGACAATGAAGTGTGAAAATATGAAAACCTTTGTTCTTGTTTAAATAAAAGTTTGCTATAGAATTCCTGATTCAAGTTAGTCAGTCATATGCATATTGGTAATAGCTTTGCTGACAAAAATTGTCTTATGTTGTGCATTCGAAACCTGCACCTACATTTTCTAGCTTTATTATTCCCAAAAATTGATTTCAATCCCTGTCATTACTGATTGACTGGGAATTTGATGGCTAATTTGTGCAGGTACTTTAATGGATTATATCCTGTCCTTTTCTGTCCTCTGGTCATATCAAATCTGGTCATCTGCAGGGATTGGCGACAAATTAATTAACCTAAAAGCCCAGGGATGGAACAACTTGTTGCTGGAAGTACTTTCACTACTGTAATAAGATTTGAAGGACCAAGCTTCAATCTACTTAATATAAAGCTTGGTACTATGGTAGATTTCTACTCTACATTTTCAACTGATATCAAAATTGAAAACTTTTTTTTTTCAAAATTAACAGAGGTTTTGTCTACTTCTAGAACTTGGTAGAGTTCTATTCTGCATTTCCAACTTGTCCTTCCAAATTGACAACATTGCTTGAATAATTAACTGAGGGCTTCTGCATGTCATTTTTCATAATTTGTTGAAACACATTCGAATGTAGCATCATAATCGTCAGACCAAAACTGAAGAGTAATCATGAAATTTCTCTTGATTTCATGACACAATACAAGGTTGAATACATTTGGTCCCAGCATAATTAACATACCAGTTCGTTGAATGTTTTGTCCTTGCTATAAAACATTAATGCCAGCTACCCAACATGACCCTGACCCTGAAAACAGAACTTGTGACAAGAAGTCACGCACGTAATAATAGTGACGTATGGGGAAATTTCAACTCATTAACTGTGATGACTATGGTCAGAACTCAGAAGTTATAAAATGAACATGAATCTACTGAATATAGTTTGTGTCCAGTGTGCTATGGGTCTGGTAACTGAATATCAGCCTAGGCTGGTGTTTAGACATATGAAGGAGCCTTAATTAAAGGCATCCAGTGAAGTTTTTAGGGCTTGGAAACAAGATTTTATTTGACCCTCATGGAGCAAAAATACCCAACATTCTGATGGAAAATGGTTACTAGAAGGGCCCTGGGATGATTTTAAGGGTACCACCCAGAAATTAAAGGACTCATCTTGGGGCTTGTTTCTGCAGCGTTAAAAGCCCAAAGTATGAAATACTGACTCAAATGTGTTAATGTGAATCAGTATGTGTCAATATCACAAAGATTGCCTTATTCAGAATATTTCCAGTTTTTCTGCCCTGAAATCACATCGGATGCCTTTAATAAACAGAGATGTGACACTAGATTAGGCTCCCAAGGAATGTCAGCTATGATGAATTCAAGTTTGCGAAGTCAGGTTGACATAAACTGCAGAGTTATGGTATCATATTTGTACATTGGGCCATATCAATTCATTTTCTTGGTTATTGGACATTACATTGTAATATTTCAGGATGTCAACATAAAAACTTGAATCCAACACAAACTGTTTTTTCCTTAGACTGTTATTAGCATTAGACAGTTTTTTGTGTTAGCACAATAAAACGTGATCTTCTTACCAACTAAGAAAGAAAGAAATTAAATTGGAGTGACTTTACACAAAATAACAAAAACATGTACTGAATGTACAGGTAATTAAGTGGCATTTTCAAGGAAAAACAAACTGCACCCTGAGACTTATTTGTGAGATTGGAATGCAGATTATGTGTCAGGTATGTCGGACCAAAGTTTATCCTTGGTTCAAGGTCATGCTAAGGTTACCTGATAAATGCAGCACTTCTTGGTCCAAACTAAAGCTAGTTCTTGTTTTTCAGGACACATGTCTAATTATTTTGGTTTGTTGGTTGCTAAGAATGAAAGGAAATCTAAGCCAGGAGGTCAATAGGAATAAAAAGTATGTAGGAATAGTCAGTACATGGCTAGAGAGAGGAGTTACAATTACAGTGAGATTTAAGTGTTCTTGGGCCAAACCAAAACTATTTCATGTTTCTGACATTGAAGGACACTTACACAAGGACAAACATATTAAATAGCTCTCAGATAGAAAAAAATGACCTGGAAAATCATCATGTGTCTGAGCGAAAGTCTGTACCTTGGCTAGAGAGAGTGAATTATAATTCATATTAAGATTTTTAAGCTTTCCTTACATTCCTCTGTTATAAAGTTGCTTCAGTTTTCAGTTACAAATGTCTCAGAAACACTTAGGAAATGAGTCGATACAGCTTCAAAAATCAAATGTGCAGGAAATTGTCAATATCCTAGCAAAGAAATTCAACACCAACATGAACAATCATTTTGTGAGAGAGAAAAAAATTGCTGGAGTGTACTAGTAACTACTATGGCAAAAATGTAACTTTACAGATATACAAAAACATGGACAAAACTTTATCACTATATCAGAACTAGTGTACTTTATCACTGTCAAAACATGCAAGTAGTACTTCTACTTTTCTAGCAATTTTAATTGAAAAAGAATGTAGTTGTCTAATCCTAATACTTCCTGTAAATTCAACAGTAAACAAAGTAAATGGGGCACAGAAATACCTATATACAGTGTATAATGATTAAACCTTTGGGGAACTTATTTTATTAATAACTTGCACATTGCTCGTGATAATGCCTCAATTTCCTCTCCTTGTTGACAAAAACAGTTTTTGTGACGCCCACGATTCACAAAGGTGGCTTCAAGACAACAACAATCATCACCAGGTGAGAAAAGTGGGAGTGGACATACAGGTACGTACAGGTGTCCTGGTACAGACACATCCACCAAAACTCCTAGCCTCCACAGGATGCCAAAAACTGGGGGTTTTGGGGGGTCTTCAGGGTCTTTGGGATCTTTTATATGCTATTTTCTGATTGCATATAGACAACATAGCCGGCCTGGTTGAATTACCCCTGTTTTTATTAGAACTGGGCTAATCAGAAAACAGCCCAAGACCACTAAACCAAACCCCCAGTTCTATAAGCCTGCTACGGAGGCTACAAAACTCGGGACTATAACTTACACCGTCAACAACAACAAACAATACTCGAGCGTACGGAACGCGCAGAGTGCAGCGAAGCAGCAGGTTTAAAGGGAGAAAAATGTGCCGTGGGCAGGCGACATTTTTGTGCAGTGTGTGTGCAGATCGCCCCCGGGTACCCAGGCTTTAGTCAGGCACCCAACCGTGTACGAACCTGTTCTCACACACCAAAAACTCGCCCCACAACTCGCTATTAAAATTCCCTTCTGTTACCACCAAGGGGTAAAATCGCGCCCGGTTTTCGTATTTTTCGGGTCAGACCGCTCGGGTTGGGTACAGGAGTCTGCTAAAGTTGGTGTGAAGGGAAGGAAATGTGGATCTGAGATCGCAGAATTTCTTCACACACCCAAAAACACCTGACAGCTCAAAAATCCATCAACTTTCATCAACGCGACGCTGTCACTCCGACACTCCGGGCCGTTTTTTTCACCTTAAGTCCTCCTAACCCACGCATTCCTTTACATCCCCAGATCGCACAAGACGTCTTCTACCTCCTGCGTCTTTAAGACGAGTACTCACCCTTTCCTTGGCGCGCGTGGCCCGTTTGATGCTCTTCGCGAAGACCCCGCCTTTCGCTTCCCGGCCCCCTTCCGCCATCTTGACTCTTCCCGATGGGACCTGTCCGCGCGGGGCATCATGGGACGGCCCTGACGGGACATTCCTGCAGACCAGTGGACTGGGACAGCGGGGGCTCCCTTGGGGGATTTGCTGATACCACTGGGACAGCGGGGGCTCGATTGGGGGATTTACTGATACCACTAGGACATCGGGGGCTCGCTTGGGGGATTTACTGATACCATTGGGACAGCGAGGGCTCCCTTGGGGGCTTTGCAGATACCGCTGGGAGGCTCTCATAGGGGCTTTGCAAATACATTTTGTACCACTGGGACAGCTGAGGCTCTCATGCGGAGTTTGCAGATACAACTGGGACAGCTGGGGCTCCCTTGGGGGATTTGCAGATACCACTGGGAGGCTCTCATAGGGGCTTTGCAAATACATTTTGTACCACTGGGACAGCTGAGGCTCTCATGGGGGGTTTGCAGATACCGCTGGGAGGCTCTCTTGGGGACTTTGCTGATACCGCTGGGATAGCTAAGGCTCTCATGGGAGCTTTGCAAAATTGAAATCAAGACAATTTCCCAAGTTGCCCACCCTGGGGAGTGAGGTAAAGCGGTCTTCTTGGCCAGGTGGTCTTCTTGGCCAGGTGGCCTTTTGCATGGAACAAGTTCGGGGCCGGGGAACAAGTGGTCGTTTTGGCCAGGTGGTATGCCGTTTGGGGCAGGTTTAACTATAAATGGAAGAGGAATATATCAGCCACACCCCAATATCGAAATGAGCCTGACTTGTGAACCTTGAACTCGGGGTCGAACCAGCCTGTACTGCCAGAAAAGTCCGAAGTCCACGGAAAACCGTGTGCGGTCTTCTCTGTCTTAAAAACCACGGGTGTGCTTGAATCTGTTTTCTTCTGTGCGTAGGTCTGACAACCAAGCTATGGACTCACTGTGGAAGGAAGGACCAAGCTTTACTTTCAGCGAAGACAGGCGGACTGTGAGTTTTGACTACAGCTTTAACCGATGGGACTTCGAAATAGGAGGTCAGGCATTTACTATAATAGTATCCTTCTTTTTCTTTTCCGTCGGCATCTCCCTCCACACTGCCTTGTACTTATACATGTACCTGAGTTGTTTTTTTTTTTTTTGGTACACCTGGTTGGAGTGAGGAAAGTCATGTTAAGTGCCTTATTCAGTTCCTAGTCTCCATATCAGACTCAGACTTGTGTTGGGTTACATCATGTTGCAATTTTATAGCAGGAGGGATTTAGACTCCTGTCTGACCATCAATGTGAATGTCTTTGAGTAAGAATTGACAGATTATGCGAAGGTAAACAGTATGCCTTTACTTTGCAAATGTTACCTTTCTAGTTATGACTTTATGCTGTTGTTGTTTTCCGCAGGCCAGATACCTGTCTGGACCCTATGTGACCGGGCGGACTGGCTGTCCTTTCTCGCCGTCGCCGCTCTAGACGCCAATCTAGCGCGTCCCGATATGAGAGTGTTTACTCGCTGTCAGGTCTGGGAAATCAGCCCGTCTTTCTACAGCGTCGTCAGGCCTGGCAGGCCTCTTAAAGTCTCCTCAAGAGTGGTCTACGTGGGGAATACGTCCTTCGTTAAGAAAGGCGAAATCGTTGACCGTTCCACAAATGAGATCTTGGTTAAGGGGATGGTACAAGATGTTCTCATCAGCATGGACACACGAAGGCCAACACCGTTTCCTGATTGGCTGAAGGAAAACTACCTGCACCTGACATCAGAGCCGCGTCCGGAAATGGCGGAGGTTTTCGAAAAGCCGCCCGCCGCCAAGACTTTTGTTTACAGTGTCACAGTGCCGCCTAGCGACATTGACCTGAACAACCACACCAACCAGAGGCACTACATTCGGTACTGCTTTGACTGTGCTGTTGTGGGGGCGAGACAGGGGGCGTATCCCACTGTCAGGGGGGACGTTTTAAAACAGGGGGTGCGGAAAGTCTCGGTGCTGTACCAGAAGGAATCGCTAGAGGGCGATGTTTTGAGTGTAGACTCCTGGGAAGAGAGTCCGGGTACTTTGAGGTTTCAGGTCAGGAAGGTGTATGAGAATCTGGTACAGGTGACGCTACAGTTTCATGAAACTAATAAGTCAAAACTGTAGACGTAGATGTTGGTCTATCGTATCCCCAGACTCGATAACAAGAGGTGCCCTAACATGGTAACCAACAGGAAAAAGAAATAGAGGGTGTCCAAAAAAACGTGGATGGGAACAATACAGGGGGACCTGAAAGAGAAGGGACTGACTCTGGACACAGCCCCGGACGCAGCTACAAATAGGGCCAGATGGAAATCCTTCCTGTCGCCTCAAGAACCACTAGATTCAGAAGAGGATTGAGTGAGTACCATCGATGAACTAGAGAAACTCACGTTGGCACAAAACTCGACAAAATGATTTTCCATCAGTAAACTACAAAAACATCTTCAATCACCACTGAGCAGGACTTCGAATTCCTTTAATTAGCCAGAACAGGCGCCGAGAAAGAACGTAACAATTAACCCAACAAACTACTCAGAACAAATAAATCTCCTCCAGATCTCCACTAAGCAAGTCTTCCATCACTTGACACGATAAATACGTTACCCATTAAGTTCTAAACGTCGCCACTTAACAAGTCTTCCATCCATCAATTAGCCACAGCAAGTGAAGACCTAGAAAGTAGACACTAATTAACCTGAAAAATTACTCAGAAAACATCAATCTCTAAAACGTTGCATGAGAGTTCATCTGTGTTGTTGGTTCAAGTCATTATGAAATGAGGACTAGACTTTATCTGCCAACACTGCAATGAATTGGGACTTACCCAAATTTGGCCTGATTCCAACAACCTCTAAGAACGTTGAAGAAAATACTCTCCAAGCAGAGGTTTTGGGGGGATGATCGTTAGCTTTTTATATATATGGCCGTTTTTTTTTTGTCGCTACCCCCATCGGTGGCGGGCGACCTCCTCTTGCTAATGGATACTGCCTGGCCAAATTCATACTGTCTTTTTGCCACCGAAAGGGATCTGCTTGGAGATTAGAAGGAAAAACGACAAGACGAAAACGCCTGTGGGAGAAT
Source organism: Branchiostoma belcheri (assembly GCF_001625305.1). Classification (NCBI taxonomy): domain Eukaryota; kingdom Metazoa; phylum Chordata; class Leptocardii; order Amphioxiformes; family Branchiostomatidae; genus Branchiostoma; species Branchiostoma belcheri. The sequence continues at coordinate 901,613 of NW_017804620.1, read as the reverse complement.
ACATGCTTTAGAGGTTAGAGGTTGTATATCGCAGTGTTTTTGACTTTAACATGACATATGGTTCTCCTAGTGGATAGTATCTCAGTAGATATGGATGGGCTCAGGCCCTCTGGTGGTAGATAGTGCTAGAATGCAAGCAGAATATGAAAACAGGGCTTGTATTATATACATACATATAGTGTTGTACAAATTATTGTAAAGATTAGTATTTTTTATCACTGAAAAAAATGAAGTGTAATCATTGGAGCATTTTGTTTAAAGGTTAACGTTATTTACTGCAGTTTTTGCCCTGTAACTAAAATAACTCTACTTACAACGACGTACTCAAACAGATTGCTATCCCACAGTTACGGATGGCTTCGGGCACTTTAGCGATAAAGAGAAAGATGCCAGCACTGGTCAAAGCAGCGGCAATGGTCCTTTATTACTGCTAACCTTCTCTAAATTACTGCTGTTGTACCCATAACCAATGCACATCTGGTGCCAAACGTCTACCTTAGGTTAAATTTCAGGTAGGGGATTGAGCTTTAAATTTTAAACTGTTCAGTTATCATAATAAACCATGTTTGTGGATTTGGGGCATCTATATGCTACGCGATTTGACTTATTTTTTTATCGAATTTATTTCTATCGCGCTCTCTCTTCAGCTTTGAGTCTCCATGAATCCCTTTTGGTTGAACGAAATGGATCGCCTGAAGACAAGTGTCTACCTCAAAACTCAGGCCTGGGAAATATGATGTTGTGTTTCCCGACCAACTTTAGCAAAACCCTAGCCTCTTTAGCAGGCTTATAGAACTGGGGGTTTGGCGGTCTTCGGTGGCTGTTTTCTGATTAGCCCAGTTCTAAAAACGGGGGTAATTCAACCAGGCCGGCTATGTTGTATATATGCAATCAGAAAACAGCACATAAAAGCTGACGAAGACCCCCCCCCCCATCCCTAGTTTTTGGCATGCTATGGAGGCTAGCAAAATCCCAACGACCCTAGTCGAAGCCTAAACCTCTAGAGAGTACATCGAAGCTAGGTGCTCATTTTCTGTTCAGTCAAGTGAGGAAATTAGTGTTATAGCAGTGCGCACCTAACAAAAGCAAACTAGAAAAAAAACACAACATATACCGACAAAAACAAGCCCTATAAAACGCCTAAAACACGTCAAAAATAAGTCGAAGCCCAAAACTCTGTTTGGAGAGCTCATCGAAGCTAGGTGCTCATTTTCTGTTCAGTCGAGCGAGGAAATTGGTGTTAAGTGCCTTTCGCAAGGACACAATCTGGTTATCTTGCTTCTATGCCGCGCGTTAACGTTAGAGCCATTATGCCAGGGGCGCGTTACGCTAGCCTTACCGCTGACTGAGATTTTGACAGCGGCGATGGCGCCGTAAGCCGGTTTTGCTGACCTGAACGAAGCGAGGTCACGAAAATTCAATTTGTTGGGACTCGCGTATCAGATTTGGGAACAAAAATGCTGAATTGGAAGGTCAATGTCGAATTAAAAAAAAGTTTCTGCCACAAATAACTAGGCACGACGGGTGCTACCGTAGGTACACACGTTTACAGTGAGGGAACATTGTCAGATTCGATTCGATCCAAAAATTTCTTTATAAATGTCCAAAAAATATTGCAGAGGCAATGAAGGTATTTAATTTTCTTTAATTAATTTTCGCTGTGTTCATTATCATTCTTAATCATTAATCATTACTTCACACCTAATTTATTTACATCTAATTTATTGCACCGCTATCAAACAACGAACAAGCAAAGAATGATACATTAACTAATTTTTTTTATCGGTGTCGCTCAATGCAAGGCCAATTATTTTTGGCCACTTCTAAGCATAGAGCTAGAGGTACTAAAGTGAGTAGAATGTAGTTATGTCAGGAGATGGCCGTGGACCTTGAATATATGAAAATTGAATATATATCAAAATAACAATATGGGTTACATAAATCTTGTTGATTTTTTTTTACTTCAAGATAACCGAGAAACGACGAACTAAATCGGCGTCGCCTCATGTTATCTTTTCGCCGATAGATGCAGAAGCGCATACGGGCGCAATATGGCGAGTCGAACCGCCTGAGATTCTGCTTCGGTCCGGTGGCCACTTCTCCGGAGGCCATCGCAATGACGTCAGCGATAGAAAATCCAACCTCCGCTGGGCTGTTACAGATAGATATGGTTGGGTTGTGTTAGCCTCCACCAGGCCTTTCTACGGGAATACGGATCGCAGAATTTGGCAAAAATTTGGCCAAGAGAGTAAAATTGGCCAAGGGAGTCCGGCCGCGGGGAGGTAGTTTCTTTCCCTCCGAAGGATTGTGGAAAGTCAATCCTACAAGGCGGCCAAACTCCCCTATATATAGCCAGCGTACATGGCGTAGTTAGTCTGGTAGAGACTACCCCAAACCGCGATATACTGGACCCATGGACACCAGGCTACCCAGAGGACCCGATCTTTGCTGGGCTGTTACAAAGAGATACGGTAATGTGGGCCGATGGTTAGCCTGACCAAGTCACGATTTAGCTTTTATCAGCACTTCCACTGTTCAGGCGTCTGAAACCGAGAGATTATTGTACTTCTGTAAGACCATACCGACTTAATTTTACATAAAATTTACTTGCTGTGGCCTTAACTGGCCCATTTCTGGTCATTTTCAGTCATGATGACAGACAGGACCGCGCACTACCATATTTGGTTAGACTTCGCGTCGGGCCGCTCTGATTGGATAGAAGTATCTATCCGTCAGGGCGGATCGGGTTTCACAATTTCCCGCCACTGCGGTCCTCATCGCCTGATGACCCGAATAGTGCACAATTCTGTCACAAGCCATCGGCCGATGGTTAGCCTCACCAAGTCACGCTTTAGTTTAGCCCTTCCACTGTTCAGGCGTTTGACTAGCCTCTACCAGGCACCGCGGATCGCTGGAAAAATAGTGGAAATTGGCCAAAATAAAGGGATAGTATACCAGAGAAGATCCCGGGCCATGGGTCGCGGATCTTCTATGGCCAGGGATCTTTTCTGGTATACTATCCCTTTATTTCGGACAATTTCTACTATTTTTCCAGCGATCCTCGGTGTCTGGTATAGGCTAGCGTTTGACAGCGAGAGATTATATGCTGTACTTCTGTAATGTTATGCCTATGGTCACAGTTCCCAACTAGTTTACATTCTATTACAAAATGTTTCTCACCTTCGATTCTTCTTAGATCACAGTGCCGACATATTCGTTGTTCTAGACTAGGGGAGTGCGGTTATGTCTACCGGTTTCGATGCCAGTGTAACTTGTGGCAACTAATTCGGAGTTTTGAGACGGCAGATTATCAATATTGTACTTCTATAATGTTATGCCTATGGTCACAGTTCCCAACTAGGGACCCGTCTAGATTGCTTGAAACAAACGCGAGTGCGAAGCCAATGTTAGCTAAACTCCTCAATGGACTGTAAACTGAACTGTTATGAACTGATTTGATTCGAGAGCAGTCTCACCTTTAACGATTCCACACAATGCTGTTTTCAATACCCTTGATGTTGAACCACCACGCTATATTTGCCTTCGACTGAAGGCTATGCCTTCGGAGAAGGTTATGAAATCGGGTTTGCACTGTTTGGCAGATTAGGCACGATAACTCTTGAAGGCAAGGTCCGAGGTTCACGATTTTTGGCAGGCAGGTTGATTTGGGGGTGGCCATTGTCAAGGCTAAAAATGGGCTTCGTGGGGGGTTCCTAAGTCACTGTAGTTGACCTTGGTTTTTGGTGTTTTTTCCTTGTCATCAAGATATCTCGAGAATCCTTAAATGTATGTTCATTATTTTTAGTGGGCAAGTTACCGTTGAGAATGCCGAGGTCAAGTTCGAAGATGGGCCCCATGGGGGTTTCTATGTCACTGCAGTTGACCTTTGTTTTTTTGTGTTTTTTCTTGTCATCAAGATAACTCGAGAATCTTTAAATGGATGTTCATGTTTTTTAGTTGGCAAGTTACCATTGACAATACCAAGGTCAAGTTCGGATATGGGCTTCGTGGGGGGTCCCCACGTCATTGAATTAGAAAGTACTGCAGCGAAACTTCTGGTTTTTAAATCTCGTGATATGGACGTGCTATGGTCATGATTTTTAGATGGTAGGTAGTTCTCGTGCTCAGAAAGAAGTGCCGTAAGTTTGGGCCCCGTAGCAGCTTGTTTGGCAAATGCAGTGGCATTTGTTTGAAAATGTTTGAAGTAGGATAGCTCAAGAACCGGTTGACGGATTGTTGTTATTTTTGGTATCTCGGTAGCTTAAGTGATGCTTGACCTAATTTGCTGAATATTTTGCAAATTACGATCTAATTTACATAATTAATGACAGAAGTCTATATATTTGCTGGGTTCTGTGATAAAACAATTAAAATAGGTGGCATATGTAATCAAGAGGAAGAGATTTTCATTATGTAAATTATGACTTAATTTGATTAATTAATAGAGAAATCTATATGTCATCCATAGTGCAGTAGACCTTTTTGGTTCCCACCTTCTACGGATTACATTGATTTATGCCCACAAGGATAGCTGGAAAAAATTTCCTCTTTGTTAGGACAACAGAATCCTTGTGGAATTGGCGAAAGTGGCGCTTAATCTGCCTTTTTGGATATAACTGTTCAAAAGGACTCCCCCAGAAGTTGGTCTCATGTGGATGATGCCCTATTGCAAACTCATCAGTGTCATGCCTGTAATCCTTGAACAAACAAAGGCCCTCTTTGTTGCCCAGGTCACCAGCTACTGTAAATAAACCCTCAGTCAGCTCCACATGCAAGTGGTGTTGTTCCTCTCTGGCCCTTGTGTAAACACAGATGTGGAAGTGGGTCACATCCTTGAGCTCTACATTATCTGGGGCTGGGGCAGGCAAGCAGTTTTGATAGCCCATGATGTAAACAGGCTGGGGTCACAAATATTTGGTGTCAATAACAGTCAATCGACAAGAACGGCCTACAAAATGCTACGTGAATTTGATTTCTGTTATGAACACTCCATTTGTTTTGCACCCGACATGACCTTTCGCTGGTAACTCTCCTGCCCTTGTGTAAACACAGATGTGGAAGTGGGTCAAATCGTTGAGCTCTACATCAACTGGGGTATGCAGTCAAGCAGTTTTGATAGCTCATGATGTAAACAGGCTGGGGACACAAATTTTTGGTGTCAATAAGGCCTAATTTGCATAAATAATGAGAAAAATGCTATAAATAGTACAATGAAATAGTGGTTACTGACAGGATTTTCATACTGGCTGCATTTGGAAGTTAAGTGAAGGTGATCAGTATTAAACATAATTTATTCAAATCTGAACCTTATTTGCATGATTTATGAGGAAATGCTAGAATAGCCCTCTTTGTTTAAGATTATAAGACTGTCATTGGATGGAAAATATGATCAAAGGATATAATTGCAAGTGAGGATATTATTTCGATAATCAATGTGAAACATTCATAATTTGTCAGTCGTAAAGGTTAACATCATTTGTCGAAGGCATGAGATCGTGGAACTCTAGTTATAGTGTGGAAAACCATGTCGACAATTATTGAACGTTACTTTTATATACTTGTATATGTACTATATTAGCCTACAGTGTTAGTTTTATTGAGTATGTAAAATTCGGCGCAATTCAGTGTATACTGCAAGGCCGATTTGTCCCGTGTTTTTACCAATAAACCATAAACTACTACATGATATAGAATGCAACAAAACACAAACAAAAGTTGAAAACATTCATGTGCACTGGCTGTGTATTTTCCAAGTGACAACTTGCTGGCCGTGACAGAATTGAGCAATATTCGGGTCATCAGGCGATGAGGACCGCAGTGGCGGGAAATTGTGAAACCCGATCCGCCCTACTTCTATCCAATCATAGACGGCCGACTCGAAGTGTAACCAAATATGGTAGTGCGCGGTCCTGTCTTTCATCATGATTGACGGCGGTAGAGCGACCTAGCCCCCACCAGGCCTTTCTATGGGAATATGGATCGTAGAATTCGGCAAAAAAGAAAAGAGTAAAATTGGCCAGGGGAGTCCGGCCGCGGGGAGGTAGTTTCTTTCCCTCCTAACTGCGCGGCCAGTCAAACCTACAAGGCGGCCAAACTCCCCTGGCAAATATACTCCTATACATATCCAGCGTAGTTAGTCTGGTAGAGACTAGTTGTCGAGTCAAAAGGCGGAAATTCTGCAGCGCGACAGCGGAACTTTGTGATGCGTTGACGTCAACGGACTGTGGCGAACATTGTAACAAGACGAATACATGTATATACATTAGCCTCCAAAGCATGCCAAAAGCTGGGTGTTTGGGGGGTCTTCATGGTCTTTGGGAGGTTGTATGTGCTATTTTCTGATTGCATATAGACAACGTAGCCGGCCTGGTTGAATTACCCCCGTTTTTAGAACTGGGCTAATCAGAAAACAGCCGAAGACCACCAAACCCACAGTTCTATAAGCCTGCTACGGAGGCTATATACATATATATACATCCGGCTAGCTGGATATGAAATATGCCACAAACTGGAAATGGTGCGCGTGCCTATCTGACATCTTTCCGGCACAAATGCAGTGACGTCTGTTACGTATGATGCATGGCAACGGCTCGGCCTTTTCACGATCTGGTTATGAAATATGCTAAAGAGCTCGGAAATGAGCCAAACGCCAGGCTGCTCGTTAACGTTTGAAGCAATGAAGGGGTTTCGCCTCCTCGAATGGGAATAGGTATTTGACGGTCTGTATGGGGGGCTCCAGAAAACGCTCTACGCTAAATTGTGAGAGCTGAATTGGGAAACATCTCGATTACGCTTTACGATAAAGTCCAAGTGGCTACAACGCATAACGTAGAATCAAAACGGCGAATACGCAAAATGCGCCAATATTACGCTCTATGTTGAATCATTAGAGCGGTCTGTCTACGCTCTACGTATAATTAAAACGGCCGATTACGCTCTACGGAAAAGGGCATGCGGGCCCCCATCTAGTGGGAATAGCTATTTCTGTCGCCCGAGGCGCTTGCTATGACGTACGCAGTGTAAAATGACTCGAAGCAGGACGCAACGCCCATTCCTGTGTATGAAAGACGTTGAAAAATGACTACTTGACAAGCAGACTATGCATGTGAACGTAGGAACAGGAGACTTGGCAAACCATTTCTGTCATCTAAAGTACCCACATTGACGCAAGCGACGTTAGAGGACTGGGAATAATGTTGTCTTTGCGCCTATGATCTACGTTTCTGAACTGACTGAGGCTATAGCTGGCGACTGTACCGCATGAAAGACGTTGAAAAATGACTACATGCTAACAGTACTTGACGGGCAGGCTATGCATACACGGATGCATGCGAACGCAGGACCAGGGGACTCGGCAAACCATTTCTGTCATTTGAAGTGCCCACATTGACGCAAGCATCGTTAGAAGACTGGGAATAATGTTGTCTTTGCGCCTATGATCTACTATTCCGAACCGGCTGGGCTAGCTGAGCGCACGGCTTCGTATTTGGATGGAGAAAGCGGCAGCAGAAGGTTTGTCCTGACGTCAGGATTTATTTATATGTCAGTCATGTAGCGGTTTGAATGTAGCGGTTTGTGTGTGTGCGGCCGTGAGAGAGACACTTCGCTCTTAGCCAGCAACGGGCGCGCATGGCTGTCTCAACTGGACGCGTATCTCGTATCTAGGTGCAGTCTAGCTCGCTGAAAAGCTTGTCTTCCACTGGTCATGACAGGGAAGTCGGGAGCTATGTGTACTGAGAGTACAGGCTGCTTGAAGTTCCGGAGAAATTCTCCTGCTCTTTTGGACAAGCGCGATGGACAGGGGACCATGGCTTGTCAGTACACTACGTCCATTGTCGAAGACTGCGATGTTTTCCAGTAGGTCAGTATAACTCGGATGAGCAACAATAATCGGGATTTTAACTTACTAGCCTCTCATCTGTATGTATATAAGCAATGGCACTATCCACTGGACGCCTTTCAGTGTTTGTATGAGCTGTGTTTCTTCAAAGGATGTATGACCAGATCTGCAGTAGATTTACAGTAGCATACAAGTCGGATGAGCGACAACAGACGGGGTCCGAATGCTCTGCCATCTGATCCAGAGACAGGGACTCTACTTGAGGACTTTCATTCCATCTTTACTTTAAGACCCAGTATGAACTGCGTTTCTTTCAAGAATACATGGCCAGAACGGTGGTAGGATGAATACTGAACAGACAATACTCATTTTCACTTGAGTCTAGTGGGGAAAGTCGTGTAAAGTGCCTTTCCCAAGGGCACAAGATCGGTGGCATGTCAGGACTCGAACCCGGGACCTCTTGATTCCGACTCTGCCGTTGCGCCACACGACCCCACGATGGGCTGCGTCCCTGCCAAGCACCTGTGAACAACACCAAACGGGATTCGAACCCTCTGTCTAATGATCCAGACGCACCAGTCACACTTCAAAGAAGCCACATGACAAGCCTCACTGGGTCCGTCAACTGAGGAAGACCAGAGTGACTGGTCAAATTGTGTTGGATCAAAGGTTTTAACTTTAAACAAGTCCTAAGATGGGCTGCGTCCCTGCGAAGCACCTGTGGCCGGACTGGTGTTGCATGCAGAGACCGATGCGGCGACAGTCCCGTCGGATGGTCAGCCAACTCACTCGGGTCACCAACTTCAGCGAGCTGGAGGTCAAACAATGGTACCGCCTCTTCCTCAAAGACTGTCCCGAAGGAGTCTTGGGAGAAGAGAGGTTCGTGACTTTCTTCTGCAACTTCTACAAGAGGGGCGACTTGGAGAAGAAGAAGGCTCTGGCTACGCAGATCTTCCGTACGTTTGACCGTGATGGCAGCGGGTCCGTGGACTTCCGGGAGTTTCTTTGCGGGATGAGCGCTTTGCTGAGGGGCACGACTGCACAGAGACTGCGATGGGCGTTCAACATGTACGACCTGGATAGGAACGGGTCCCTGAGCAGGGAGGAACTACTTAACGTCCTAAAGGTAAGCCTAAATGTATTAAAGGTGAGTCTTGGAGTCTTAGGTGAGTCTTTGTCTAGGAGAGTCTAGTTGAGTTTCTGTGCAACATGTGTGCACTTCTGAGGGGTACTACTGCACAAAGACTTCGCTGGGCGTTCAACATGTACGACTTGGATAGGAACGGGTCCCTTAGCAGGGAAGAACTTCTCAACGTCCTAAAGGTAAGCCTAAATGTCTTAAAGGTGAGTCTTGGAGTCTTAGGTGAGTCTTAGAGCTTCTGTGCAACATGAGCGCTTTGCTGATAGGTACGACTGCACAAAGACTTCGCTGGGCGTTCAACATGTATGACCTGGATAGGAACGGGTCCCTGAGCAGGGAGGAGCTGCTTAATGTCTTAAAGGTGAGTCAAACACCTTTAAACATCTCAAAGGTAAGGCGTATGTCTTGAGTTTCTGCAACATGAGCGCTTTGCTGAGAGGTACGACTGCACAAAGACTTCGCTGGGCGTTCAACATGTATGACCTGGATAGGAACGGGTCTCTTAGCAGGGAGGAGCTTCTCAACGTCTTAAAGGTAAGCCTAAATGTCTTGAAGGTGAGCCTGATGTCTTAGAGTTTCACTGCAACATGAGCGCTTTGCTGAGAGGTACGACCGCTCAAAGACTTCGCTGGGCTTTCAACATGTATGACCTGGATAGGAACGGGTCTCTTAGCAGGGAAGAGCTTCTCAACGTCTTAAAGGTAAGCCTAAATGTCTTAAAGGTGAGTCTTGGAGTTTCTGTGCAACATGTTCGCACTTCTGTGCGTCGAAGATCATGTTTTAAGGCTAAACGACCTCAAGATCTGTCAAAGGTCTTAAATGTGGACCAGGGGTCTTGTAGGTGTGTCTAAGGTAAGTCAAGCGTCTTGCAGATCAGTTTAAACGTCTCTCAGTCAGATTTCTTAAAGGTGAGCCTAATATATTGTCGTAGACTTTATGTGCAGGGAGTGAAGGCTCCTAACGCCTTGCAGATGAGTAAAAGTATAATTACAGATGAGACAAATGCTCAAAAGCCCCGAAGCTCTTACCAATGAGTTATGACATATTAGCTTCTCATTTCGTTCGCGCTGTATGAATGGGCGTCACGTAGATGTTGGAATTAGCTGTTGAACTCGTGTTTAGGAGAGGCTTTATATGAAAAAAGGATGAATGATGAGTTAATATCGCAGGAGCGTTTGCTTTAAGGGTTTCTGCCATTCCAATTCGCAGCACGCTGCCCCTGGGTTAGACTTTCTTTCCTAGGAGACTTAGAAATAGACATGTATTACTGTTGCATCTATAGAACTAGCCACGCCTTCAAGTACCAGAGTTATCAACAAGGATTGAGGTGTTCAAGAATTCATTCTTTCCTAGAACTATCACAGAGTTAAACTCACTGTCACCAAGTACAGTAGGGGCATGGTCAATAGATAGCTTTAAACAATGTCTAGAGCTAGAAGTTCAAGGGTTAGGTGTAACAAGTCGATCGGTGTAATATAGCCAGCTGCCGCCGCGCCGCGTGCATGCGAAGCTGGTGTCTTACGCCGAAAGGCGGTTATACCGGCTATACAGATACAGATACAGTAGCTTCTACAAGTTTACACTTCCAGCATTCTCTATCAACCATTAGCTAGTTCAGTTTTCAGACTCAATAAGGTTCCTTAGTGTGAAGTATAGACGACCTCATCTCATTTTGGCTCAGGAGACCAAAGGGGCAGTTTAAACAATTGAATCATCAATCATGTCAAACAAGACCACGGAACAAAATTGACACGAAAGATCTTATCTTGCAAGTTCATCTGTGTTGGTAGAAATCATTATGAAGCAAGTTTAAACTGCAATTCCTTGACAAAGACTGGAGTTGTACAGTTGGAAATTTGGGTGAGTCCAGTTTGTTGTGTTGGAAATTGCAGTTTAAACTTGCTTCATAATGACACGAACGATCTTTTCTCCAAACTACATATTGAAACAGGCAGTAACACCAGAAGCTCCTGTAGTGGAGCTCTTTGATATGTAGAGAGTGCAACGAATCTTTGTCATTTGCCGAGAGACAACCAAATAAAATAAACCCGAAAGATCTTTCCTCGAAAGTACATCTCCAAACAGTCTGTAATATCGGTTGCAGCAGTAGCAGTTTCTTTGAAGTAGAGAGTTCAATGCTTCTTTATCATTTACTCAGAACAAGATGTTTCACCGGTTGCTGCAGTCATAGAGCCCTAGCCTCTGATGTTGAGTGTACAATGGATCTTTATCATTACTGTGCCAAAGACAACCGCATAAAATAGACACGAAATATATTTCTCAATAGTACCTACTGAACCAGTCTGTGCCACCAGTTGCAGTAGTATTAGAGTACCAGAGCCCTTTGATGTTGAGAGTACAGTGAATCTTTATCATTAATGTGACACAGACAACGGTACAAACTAGACACGAAAGATCATTCACTACATCTCGAAACAGTAACACCAGTTGCAGCTGTATTAGAGCCCTTTGAAGTAGAGCACACGAATCTTTATCATTCATGCACAACCAGGCGGCCACATAAAATAGACACGAAAGATATTTTCTCCAAACTACATATTGAAACAGTCTAACACCAGTTGCAGCTCTGGAGCAGTCCTTTGAAGTAGAGAGTACAATGAATCATCATCATTCAACCAGACGGGCACATGAAATAGACACGAAGATATTTTTTTCGAAGCTACAAGTCAAAAGTCAGCATTATCATTTGCAGCAGTACTTTTGATGTTGAAAGTAGAAAGAATTTTTATCGATCGTGCATAACAAAACGACCTCACGAAACGGACACGAAAGATTTTTCCTCGAAACCAGATCATGAAACGGTCAGTTATATCAGTTGCAGCAGTACCAAAGCCGTTTGATGTTTAGAGTACATTGGTTAATTTATCATTCACAAGAAGACGGCAGCACAAAATAGACAAGAAAGATCTTTTATTTCCTACATCTCCAATGAGAGCCCTTTTATGTAGAAAGAAAATCCCAGGAAAAGAGAACTGGCAATATAGATAGGAATATATTTTTATTTATTTACTTTTTGCCTTTTTTTATTACAAAAAACAAATAAGTGTCCATTGGCTCCCGTAGCCACATTATGCATTATAACTGAATATCCATATTTTATAGTCGTCATCATTATATATTATATTTTTTATTGACTTGCAATTGGACAAGGAGACAGAATATCGGGCACTTCACTTCACGTGGTATACATATACAAAATAATATGATATATACAAAACTGAGAAAGTACTGGGGCACATACAGGCATCGAAATTAACTTTTCTTCCTATTGTCCCAGCACTGTCCACAAAATGAAGTTCGATTGTCCCAAAGTGAGAATGAACTGTCCCAGCCTGTTTTAGGAAGTACTGTGTGACTTTATTTTGCTTATGTTCCTTCCCAGGCGCACTATAATTGCAGTGTAGACAGGACAATCGGGGGGACTGATAAACCAAAGAGGGGCTGACATTAATATTCTAATGTTGGTTATTTTTCTATTGTCCCCAAAAATGTCCAAACGTGTCTTTTTAGTTGTCCCAAATTTTAAATTTTAGTGGTCATTGGCCATTGGACCACCTTTAATTTCGAGCACTGCCTTATCCATTTTATTCCTGCATCACGACACACTCAGTAAAATCGGCTACAGGCGGACTAAAGCCTTTTGAAATCAGTTATAATGTACTACAGCTTTTTGATGCTGGAGCGATGGGGTGCAATTTATCACTGTCGCCTATCCAGCTACAGCAATTCAAACTACGGGTAACATCATAATAGAGTAAAATTAGAATCAGTGCCCACTCCTTGGAAATCGAAAAAGGGCGATATATGAAACTACCTGTGTCGGAGAGAATTTGTAAATATTGCTCCTCAAACGCAGTGGGAGACGAAATTCATTTCATCTCTAATTGCCCATTTTATGGTGATCAGAAAAAAAATTATTTACCACCGTGTCCAAAATGCTCATAAAGAACCCACATATTATAGAAGAAGTGGGTAAATTCTTCTTCCATTGCCTAAAAAGAAGAAGTCAAACCCAGTAAAACTAGTACCATGTATGTTGTAGAATATAGTATAATGCTAGACGTAGATATAGTCTCACACACCATTGTATTTTCTTTCTTATGTTGATTGTAACTGCAATTAGCCCTCGGGCATGCATGTATTACATGTATATTGAGAACAAGCCGGCTACAAAAAATATGGAGGCACGAAATACATATAGGGGAAGCTGCCATCCCAAATGTTACCGATATAAATTCTGGTCAATGGGGTTCGTATCCCTTTTATCTTGAAAGTTTATCTGTGTTATTATGAAACAAGCTTGAACTGTAATTTCCAACACAGAATTCGCGACTGCACATGCAACTCCAGTCTTGTTTAAAATTAGCAATCCACCGCTTCTGTGACAACCTTTTTTTCTTTACCAGAAGTCTTCATTTGGACCATGCAAGAGAAGGAAAAATATGGCGCCGTATTTAAGTAACTAACATATTTTAACAGCGCTTCATATAGAGAAGAAATAAATACAAAAATACATAAATCAAATAACAAAAATGATAACGCAGTGCGCCACATATCCATATACCCATTCACAGTGTCTGCATAGTCAGTAAAAATCAGCTACATGTATGGATGTGCTAAGAGCCTTTTTACGCTGCCGCAATAGAGTACAATTTATCTCCGTCGCTTATCCAGCTATAAGGCGCAAGAAATAAAATGTTGTGTTTCCTGTTTCCCGACCGCCCTAGAAAAAAATTGCCGACCGCAGCCTTTTTTGGGTGGACCCTTGCAAGGGACATAAATTTTTCGAGCTGATCGACTTTTTCTAGCATCATGATCTGGCACCTGAGTGATGCAATGTTGTACAACCGGTTTTCTAACATTGACATTGAAAATATGTCCTTATGCAATGCAGTGGTTTGATTAAAAGTTCAAAATTCATTGTTTAAATATTAGCCCCGCCTTTTGTGTTGACTTCATGGCTGCTATCGTAGCATTTGGAGCTATCATAGGATGCCTAGACCTGTTTTTTTGGGCCTGTCGCTTAATATTTTGTATGAAAAAATCCGAGAACCAACAAATTAAATTGGTGTGGCCTAATAACCATTGCAACTACCTGTAACATCTCCATCAGAAGCACTAAAACCAGGGCGCTGCGATGTCACCGCAGGCAACGTAATAAATCTTTGTCTCTTATCTCCTTATAAAAGGCGTCTGAACCAATTTTTCAGTGCCAGGTCTAATATATACTACGTTTCCCGCCATGTTTTCTTCTGACAGAATTCGCGCGAATGTTCCCGCCATTTTTCGCGTGATAGAATTCTCGTCATTTTTTTCATTACACTACACATTTTAAAAGTACTATAAGAAGTTATTTATTATATTAGTAGGAATAAACGGACTAGTTGTGTATATGATCATTAGTCTGTTCTTGTGGTTACGACCATTGCAAGAATAGCGTTCTGTAAGCCTCCACCAGGCCTTTCTACGGGAATACGGATCGTAGAATTCGGCAATAAGAGAGTAAAATTGGCCAAGGGAGTCCGGCCGCGGGGAGGTAGTTTCTTTCCCTCCACCAGGCCTTTCTACGGGAATACGGATCGTAGAATTCGGCAAAAAAAGAGAGAGTAAAATTGGCCAAGGGAGTCCGGCCGCGGGAAGGTAGTTTCTTTCCCTCCGCGGCCAGTCAAACCTACAAGGCGGCCAAACTCCCCTGGCAAATATTCTCCTATATATAGCCAGCGTAGTTAGTCTGGTAGAGACTAGCGTTCAGTAGACATTAATTGAATCGGGCGACATTTTCCATTTGCTTATCTATCCCAGTTTTCAGCAGTTCATATTGCGTAGGACTTACCGGAGTGACCACGAAAAGCTCACGGGGGATTAGAGCAGAAAGGGCCGAGCAGTTCATCTGATCGTTACGTACTTTTCCGAGTCAACGTCGCGCTTTTCCACGGGCTTATCTTACTCGTTTATCTATTGGAAAGGGACGCCCTGTGTTGGAGATTCTTTGTTGACACAACAAAAAGTACAGGGACTTTTGTATGGTCTTCTACAACTAAAGGTCTAACAGAGCTAAATACTAGTACATGTATGGATAACGTCATCTTACGTACAGAGTATATGTATGTGGCAAATTACATACAGAATATATATCAGTGGTAACAATTGTTGGAGGAATTGCCCGATACGTCGGTAGGCATATAGGGTGTAGTCTCTACCAGACTTACTACGCTGGCTATATATAGGAGAATATTTGCCAGGGGAGTTTGGCCGCCTTGTAGGTTTGGCTGGCCCCAAAAGAAACTACCCGGTCCCCGCGGCCGGACTCCCTTGGCCAATTCTACTCTCTTTTTTTTGCCGAATATTCTACGATCCGTATTCCCGTAGAAAGGCCTAGTGGAGGCTACATACAGCCTTCGTGTTACTAAGAACGACAGAACAAATCTGCAGTAGGCCAAAACTGGTTCTGGTTACCTAGGCATTGCCAGTTTTTCTTGTGCCAGAATTATTGCCCCAGATTTTAGTAGGCGAAAACTGGTTTATGATACACTTTTATCTCCCCCTTCATTTTTCATTTGGTTCAATTCGTGGCAGAATTATTACTATATAGTTATTCCCCATTGTACTTATATTTGTCATTGTTAATTTTAACTTTTATTTTCCAGTGGTGTCGTTAATATTAGGGCTGGCTAGAGTTCATCAACACTGTCTCTTCTAATTCTCATGTTGATTAAAATATTGTAAAAATAGCGGCAGAGAAAGTGGGGAATAGAGGGTTTATCAACCCGTGGTTTACACATCTTTCGTGATTCCCGACAACGGCAGAACTGATTTTCAGTAAGCGTCAACTGGTTCTTGTTCCGACATTTCCCGACATTTTTCCTGTGACAGAATTCGTGCGAAATTTTTCCGCCATTTTTCTTGTGACAGAATTCGTGCGAAAGTTTCCCGCCATTTTTCTTGTGACAGAATTTCTTTTCTCATTTTTACTTTGTCTCACTTCGTGACAGAATTATTTTTATCTATAATTGTACGTATGCTTATGTATTGATGTTGTACTCATTGTTAGTCTTAATCTAATTTATTTTCCAGTGCCGACGCTAATATTAGAGCAGTTTGCTAGAGTCCACCACCTCTTGTGTCTTATAACGGATGGTGCTGTAACTGTTACCTTTTCATGTTTGAGTAATAAATAAAAAAAAACATTGCTAGAGAAAGACGTGAATTAGGAAGCATGTATTTTGACAGAATTCGTGTGAAACTTTCCCGCCATTTGTTTCGCTGTGACAGTATTCTCGCGCGCGAAATAAAACTTGCCGGAGGACGGTACGTCGTGTGACAGACGAGCCGGATCAACCAATGGCCGCCTGCAACACACGATAAGCGGGAAACGCGCGGCGGACCTTACACGGAAATTACACAGACACACGCCGCCGCTCGCTACACCGGATGGCGTCACGCTGCCAAAAGGTGGATTATATGTCATTACCGCACATGGGTAGCTCTCTTAAAGACCAGAATACACACTTGGTTAGAGTTTATAATAGAACTTAACTGCAATTTATTGCATGTTGTTCAGAAATATATTTAGGAATGATGATAGCTGAAAGACCGGAATACACACTTGGTTAGAGTTTATAATAGAACTTAACTGAAATTTACTGCCTGTCAGAAATATATTTAGGTATCATCAGTGTTCGAAACTTGCAGTCAAGCATTTTTTGCAAACAGTAAAAATAGAAATAAAAACGTCTGTAACAACTGTAATGTCATTACTGCACATGGATAGAGCTCTTAAAGACCAGAATACACACTTGGTTAGAGTTTATAATAGAACTTAACTGCAATTTACTGCGCGTTGTTCAGAAATATATTTAGGTATAATGATAGCGCTCGCAACTTAGCCCATGCAGCCAGGCATTTTTTTTCCAAACAACAGTGAAAATAGAAATAAAACCGTCTGTAGAAACTTGAGAGATATCACCACACCCAAAGCACGGAAGAAACATCAAACCCTTGTGTTCATACATTTTTATATACATACACACTAGTCTCTACCAGACCAACTACGCTGGCTATATATAGGAGAATATTTGCCAGGGGAGTTTGGCCGCCTTGTAGGTTTGACTGGCCTTCGGAGGGAAAGAAACTACCTCGCAACTCCCTTGGCCAATTGTACTCTCTTTTTTGCCGAATTCCACGATCCGTATTCCCGTAGAAAGGCCTGGTGGAGGCTACATACACACGCACCACGTCTTGCAAGAGATGACACAACAAATTAGAGTCACGCTAAATTTACGTCGGTGTGTACTGTAGCCATCATCAAGTGTGAATGACCAATAAATAACTCTAGATTTCAACATGATCCAAAAACAGGCACAATCAATGTAAATAGCTGGATCATGTCTAAAGAAATTATTTATTCGAATGGCCAATTGTTTTGGACAGCGGTTGTCATAAATGTATCATTTCATCGAATTATTTTCAGCCCTAGCCTGATATGATATATTATTTTTCACTGTTTTTTTCTGTTAGTCACATCCTTCAGGCAAGAATGTGCAATAACCGTATTATTATTAATGTCGCTTTGGACACATGACAAAACACACATCAAAACCCGGTATGGTGTCCCTGAAATCACTTAAGTACCCCATGATTAGTCTCTTTTTACTTGTTTACATTTTTTCTTAATAGATAAAAATGTAAAATGTGACAAAACATACAACAATACTCTTGTCTAGTGACTCCCTTTAATTTTTATATAAACAAATAAATATATTTGAAAATGTGTCAAGCCACATAAGTCACAACACTCCAAACCAGTGAGCTCACTCAGTACATTTTGTAGCCCATTACATCGTCAAAGGCGGTTTTATTTTTCTCTAAATAAATCATTGAAAGACAGATTTGAAAAACACCGAAGCGATGAACCCACTCTAGTACATTTTATAGCCCATAACGTCGTAACATGGATGCCTGTGACAGAATTCGTGCGAATGTTTCCCGCCATTTTTCCTGTGACAGAATTCGTGCGAATGTTTCCCGCCATTTTTATTGTGACGAACTTCCCGTCATCTTTTTTTTTTCTGGTGAAAGAATTCGTGCAAACGTTTCCCGCCATGTTTTCCTGTGACAGACTTCGCGCGAATGTTTCCCGCCATTTTTCCTGTGACAGAATTCGCGCGAAAGTTCCCGCCATTTTTCATTTTTCACTTTAGTGCATGTTCCTAACATGGATGCCCTGCTGCGTAACCTTTCCCGCGTTTCGCCATGGAAGGTCACCAGAAAACCTGAGCATTACTAAGGTGACCACCCAAGTGCCACTCGGGCCAGTAATGGCCTTTATGTAAAGCCAGGCTCTCCATGGGACTGCCATTATAGTGCAGGTATATAGTGTTTGCGAAGGGCTGGGTGACTACAATGTAGAGTCTCTGAGAGGAGAATAGCCAAGCGCCAGCCGGGCCAGTAATGGCCTGTATGTAAAGCCAGGCGCAATTTGTGTTTGTGAAGGGTTGAGTGACTACAATGTAGAGTTA
The DNA here is from genome assembly GCF_001625305.1 of Branchiostoma belcheri. NCBI lineage: Eukaryota > Metazoa > Chordata > Leptocardii > Amphioxiformes > Branchiostomatidae > Branchiostoma > Branchiostoma belcheri. The sequence continues at coordinate 883,093 of NW_017804620.1, read as the reverse complement.
GCCTCCACCAGGCCTTTCTACGGGAATACGGATCGTACAATTCGGCAAAAAGGAGAGTAAAATTGGCCAGAGGAGTCAAACCTACAAGGCGGCCAAACTCCCCTGGCAAATATTCTCCTATATATAGCCATCGTGGTTAGTCTGGTAGAGACTAGATGTCAACAGTGTAAAGCGCGTATGCTGAATCAATGAATGCATGCATAAAGCTTAAGACCTGACAAACTAACCTACAAATCTAACAACGAAAGAAATGAAGAAAGAAATTCGACTTGTCGGTTCCTAACGCTGCTTGTCATTCCTCCAAACCCTCCAAAATAAGAATTATGAGGCTGAGCCAGAGTGTACGCGGGGGAAAAGAAAAAAAGGGTGTCATGAAAAATGGACTTTCAAGAGAATGTCACACGACGTCAGGGTTCTGGCTTGTCGTGTCGTTCTATGGTGATTGCCTTTAGCTTTGGTATTCGCTTAGTATTTCCACCTTCAGTTAGAGGTATCCTGGGCCCTACTAGGGTTTGGGTTGGCGGTAGGAAGGGCATCCAGCCGTAAAAATCCTGCTCCAAAAAAAAAAAAGGACAAGCACTTCAAGCCCCCGACGTTAAAATTGGATTTAAAAAAAAATCGCATATTTGGCCACGGTTGGCTTTGCTCGTTTTTACCATCTAGTCAACATAGGTAGGGTTTAGAAGTGGTAGAATTTTTTATATACCTGTATACTCTTGCATGTTGTTGTACTTTTGATACTTTTGACATGGACGCCGTGTTAGTCAAAGAATAGATGAACAGATAAATTTCAACATATTTGTATACTCTTGTTATGTCAGTGTGACATGGGCGCTGTGCCTGGATCAAGCAATAATTAAACACAGAAACAACAACAAATCTTTAGCATGAAAAGACGTTCCAAGAGTAGACGGGTCCATTCCTTGAACAAGATTGATGGAGTCAACTGAAAATTTGGGGTAAGTCCCAATTCCGTAATCTAAGTGTTGGAAGTTAAAGCTCAGTCTTTATTTCATAACAACAAATCCTGATTTATGCTTCATTTTCAAAGATGAAAAGGCATTTCTACAAATCCTCCCTTCGGAATAGGAATTGTAAAGCAGAGCGAAGGTGCGTGAGCCGAGAAAAGCCGCCCTGAGGCATCTCTTTCTTGAGACGCTAGCTAAGGCCACAGCAAGTAATTTTTATGAATGACATCAGCGCGCGCAATTTTCGCCTGATTTTGAAAGAAAAACAAGAAATTTTGTTGCCTTCTGACAGTGGTCAATATGCCGAAAATGGGCAAAGATGTGTGTTGCCATGCCGGAAGGTGGATGGCAGATATCTATGAAGAGAGGAGAGGACTTGATGTTTTGTTTCTTACTTTGATGCAGTGATATGTGATGCTGTCTGTGTAGATGTTCCCACTGAATTAAAACCATTTGTACAATGATTGAGTCACAATGATTGAGTTAAAATGTAGGGACTTTTTTTTCAGCCCGCCTTGTTTTTTTCGCCCGCTCGCATCAGATTTGGAGTCTGCGTAGGATGCCATCCATAAAATTCACTTGCTGTGGCCTAAGATCAGCTTGGTGGTCTCGGGAGGATTTCTTGCAGGAAATAAAGTCCTTTCATTGCCGCGCAAATTCATCTTCAAGGTGCGTCTCGCGTTATTTACGGCAGTGCATTAAGATTGCCAGCCTGTTCAGCCGGGACCAAGCAAGTACAGATTTCTCTCCATAGATCCTTGTCTAACATAGCTTTTTCTAAACAATCAAAGTCAATACTAGTGTCTTTGACCAAAAAGTCAGTTCGAAAGTCAGACTTCTGGAGTACACTCTGCCCCTCGGTTTCCACAGGAGGACGGTCGAGACTACCTCTTGCTTGGCTCTGCAACAATGTCCCGCAAACTTAATGGGTGAGCTTTTCGGACACCCGTGGGAGACCACCATCAATAGTGTTGATAGTGGCATGTTGTGTCCAAGATATGTTCTGAGCTCTACGCAAGAGCTTTGTGTAGGTCCCATCCATCTTCAAGGTGCCTCTCGTGTTATTTACGGCGCTGCATTAGGATTGAGAGTGGCAATGCCGAGGTGATAACAGCCGGCAACGGGGTCAAGATCCACTCAAGATTTCTTCCTTAAAAGCAAGTTTCGTCGTACCTGACTGATACTTCGTAGTACTTAGTCTCTACCAGACTAACTACGCTGGCTATATATAGATCTAGGAGAATATTTGTCAGGGGAGTTTGGCCGCCTTGTAGATTTGACTGGCCGCGCAGTTCGGAGGGAAAGAAACTACCTCCCCGCAGCCGGACTCCCTTGGCCAATGTTACTCTCTTTTTTTGCCGAATTCTACGATCAGTATTCCCGTAGAAAGGCCTGGTGGAGGCTAACGTCTTAGTACCTTTGCTTACTACATTACGTACTGTTGATCTGAAAAGCAAGTTTCTTCGTCCTTGTAATAATATGGTAATAATTAGATTTATATAAATTTTGGATAAACCGATCTTTATTGTGCACAATTTAAGCTGTAGAGTTCAAACCTTGGGCTGTCAACATACTTTAGAAACATGGTTCAATAAACCAAACTACATTTTGGCGGCTTTCCTTCAGAAATTGCCGTGGCGAAGCAAAAAGTATGGCTTGCGCCAGATTCCCTTGAAGATAGCGCCCGTGATAAGACGTTTTTCGGTCCCAGACCGATTCATCTTAGACTCCCCTTCCTAAGACCTTATGGCAGCAATAGTCAAGATCAAAGAAAAGCATCGGAAGCGAGTTCTCCCAATGGACTGCGGTTCTGTAAAGGCACGGTAGCGAACATGTTGATTTATTGTTGGAATCTCCAGCCAAAAGACGCAGGTTGGAAGTCCATCAGATTATCAGAAATATAAATAGAAACGAAACGAAGTAACGGCAGACGAAGTTGGAATAAAAGCAAACTAATACAACTTAGTGTGGAATCTCCTGAAATACTTGTAAGAAGGAATTTATTTCAACCGTTGCGCAAGCCCTCAGTTTTATTCATTTATTTGTTGATCTTGAAAATAGTTTGGTAGTATCTTCAGTTTAGAACAACTGATTTCCAAGGTAGCCCAACAGAACAAGTTACAAAGGACATAGACAATCAAATAATTAAACAGAGAGATAATAAATAATATGAACAAAGGGTACAAGTAGTAAATCATTGGAAACCAGACATGTCAACCAAAACAAATAGTCAAAATCATAAGGCATAATCATAAAATTCACCAGGTCTTTTCTCAATTCCCAGTTCAGATCATGGTTACACCCATGTCGTGAAAAAAGAACACATAGAAGCTGCAAAGAGTTTAACACACTTTCAAAGCGAATCAATATAGACTAGAGGTCTCCCAATAGACTGAGGTGGGAAAGGTTCGTACAGATTCTGTCATAAGAAAAATGGCGGGAAACTTTGGCGCGAATTCTGTCACAAGAAAAAATGGCGGGAAACTTTGGCGCGAATTCTGTCACAAGACAAAATGGCGGGAAAATGGTACCGGTATTGCCTACGTGTCCAACAGAACCAGTCGTTTTTTCGTATTGATAATCTGTTCTGCAAAGAGTGTAAAAAACCGCTTCCAAAGCAAATCAATGTAGAATAATGTTCTCCCAATAGACTCTGGTCGTGGAAACCCACGGCAGTGAACGTGTTGGCTGATTTATAACTAGAATCACCAGCCAAAGCTGCACGTTGGAAGTCTATCAGATTATCAGCTTTATAAATAGACTCTGGAAACGAAGCAGCGGCCGGGGGTGGGCCGATCTCTTGTTAAGAAGCTTGAAGAAATTTTTCTTCTGCGAACTCAATTTCCCGGCCCTATTATTTTTTTTTATTACAGAAAGGACTATTTATTTTTATTTTCTAGATCTACTGCCCAACTTTTAACATTAATATTATTTTTTTTATTACAGAAAGGACTACCAGTCTTGTTCTTACCTTGTATATTACTGTAAATGTTAGTATTTCATATATGTCTGTAATTGTTTGTTTTAATGTTGAACTTTAAACAGTTATTTTTAGGTAATTAATTTATAATGATATAGATTTTATTTATTTTAAGTTGTTATGCCAGAAATTTTAAGAAATCATATTGTACAGCAAGACACAATTTAGCCAACGGGTACAAGTTCTTGTTTGTTTTCACAAATAAACCAATTGATTGATTGATTGACTATTTATTTCATCTTCCGTCAGTTTTACCCAGGGTAACCCACTCAGTGGTAACACTCATTTTCAGTGGGGCCCTGTTTCAATACAAAGATAAACAAAATACATCAAGTCACATACCAACAACAAAATTAAGATACAATAAATGATGATATTTTTTGGTTAGGATACAAAGATAATCATAGAAAACTCCTGAGAGATGATGTGTTCCATGCTCTCCTGTATTTTTGTTCTTTGTACACAACTTTAACTTTATTGCGATGAAAACTTCTACGTCGCTCTAGTAATGGTTGTCTATGCAATATTACATTTGTTTCATTTCACACGGAAATGAAACAAGAAATAATAACAACAACAACAAAAAAAATACAGAACAATAAAACCTGCTCTTAGTCATCCGTCTATGACCCACGAATGACCCAAAACATTTCTGCCAGAGAAACATTTTTGCGTCTAAGCACTAATGGGGTTTCTTCACCTGAACTCAAGGGCGGGAGCATGTACATGTATTCTCCAGGCACGACGGTCCATTTTACAAACGCTCCCAGACGCACAGAATCAAAGCAGGAGTTAGCAGAATCCATTCGTCACCACATTCCTTAGAGTAGAGGGGACCAGAATAAATCGTCCTGGGACGAATCCGCCCGCAAACTTTCGGCAGAGACAGATTGGGTTTGTACATTTCCACCCCATTTTGTGCACGGAAGGCGCCTTGAGATGGCGTTGTTTTTAAGCTAATGGTTATTCCTTTCCTTAGAACCTTGGCTGCGGTGGCAAAGGAGGATCTTTAGGCCACACAGATATGTTTGAGGCCTGGATGGAGGGTAGTGATTACGAATTACGCAAAATTTTCGCCGCCGATTACGAATTACGTTAAAGTCTCAGAGCTGATTTAATACGACTTTACGATTTGCTGCTAATATCCTATTAGGAATTACGTTGATTTTGGGGCAGGCTACCTACGAATTACGAAGTCTAAAAAGGCCTGATTACGCCTTACGAAAAAGGGCTTGCAGGCCTCCAAATGTGTTTGTGTGGGTGGCATCTCATACGTTTTGCCCGTCACATCAAGGCTACCTGATCCACCCAAAGCTGGGAATGCGAAGAAAAGTTACCGTAATGCACGACTAGACAGATGCGTGTCTCCAGGCTGTAGCTAGATATTGGGAACCTCCGACCTTGTTCGGTAAACAACGGGGGAAACTGTCAAAACTAAGGCTTGCCTGGTGCAGTATTTTCTGAGTGAAGTTACCATCAACATGACAGCACGAAGAAAATAACCATCCAACACGCTAAGATAAACCCTGGCGTATTGTAGAAGTTCGACCGTGTAGTTTGTTAGCATAATCACATACACCACGTCGTATGTTAGTTTTGAGCTAAAGCATATATAAAACAAATATATATTTAGATATATATGTTTGTGGCATCCTGGGATTTGGGCCGAAATGAATTTGCTGTCCACCAGTGCAAACCTCTTTCTTTAATTGCATGCATTCATACATTAATGTATTATTGCATTTTTCAGCAAATAACTAAATAGAGGCAATGGTGTTTATTGCGTGCGAATTGCTGTCGTAATGTCAAACTACTGTAATTCACTTTATGTTCACGGTCTGAGAAAAATGGACAGGTTCACGAAACTATATATTCACGGTGGCGACAGGTGCAGGAAAAAGAACGTCCAAGAATTACTTGTTAACTGTAATGATAAGTTCACGGTACAGAGGTAACAGTGAAAATAGTGAACATAACAGTACTATGAAAAAATTAGGACTTACAGTAATTAATCTAACCTCTGATGACCCCATCCTCCCTGACAAAGTAGGTCGATGACCTCATTAGAAGTGACAGATAAACACAAATGACGTCAAACAAATGAAGACGATGCGATTCACCAGACAGAGAAGCATTCTTTATCGGAAAATGCGACCTAGATCCCGCAGAAATTTCGCTCCGGGCCTCCTATAATGGTACGCACGCCGCTATAAGATCCTATAACGCCCTAGGTATCAAATCTATCTCTGTGAGGTGATTAAAAAAGACTCCAATAGCGGATGATGGATAACTGTAGAAATATAGGTTGGAACTCACTGTTCTAGTCAGGATGGATATTTCTCCATCATCTCAATTTTGTTTAACACAACATAATTTTGAGTGTTAAAGGCGTCACAAAATTTACAGGGAAGTCCAGCAACTTTACTTTTACTGTACTTTACAATTGTACAATTGCTGTACAATAGAAATAAAGTTAGAAGTCAACATCAGATTCAAGACTGCAGCGCATTTTCTTCTTTTAAGATAAAAAAAAATTATTTGTGAAACTTGATTTTAAAAGTAATACATATCCATCCTGGAAATCAATTGACAAGTCGATTTGTGCACACATAATAATTCTCATGTGCATTGGTTTGGTGAAGTAATAGGGCTTTTAGGAGTTTGATAATGGGAAAAACTAGATGTTACAAGAAAGGGATATAGATCTTGTCTCTATGATGAGTCCCTTTGGACACTTTGAGAGAATCAAAACATCGTCCTGTGTCACGACAGAACCCTCATGTGGCAGTACATTTAGTTCCATGCGTGAATACATACATCTGTGTTCAAATCCTTTGTGTTTAATTTAAAAACGGATGAATTTATCTTGTATTTTCTATGTATCGCTGTTCTTTTTTTCAGTTCATGTTAGCCTCCATAGCACGCCAAAAACTGTTTTTTTTGGGGGGGGGGGTCTTCAGGGTCTTTAGGAGCTTTTATATGCTATCTTCTGATTGCATATAGACAACATAGCTGGCCTGGTTGAAAAATGGCCATGTTCACGGAACTATTTGTTAACTGTAATCATTATGATAACTTCACTGTAGAGAACGACAGTGAAAACAATGAACATAAAAGTACAGTGAAAAAAAATCAGTAATCATCTTTAACATTGCTCGACTCATTTGACCTTGACCTTTGCCCCTGCAGCTGATGTACGAGCTGCAGTTGACCCGGAGGTTTGACCCCGATGACCCCGATGAGATCCGGAGGGCGGAGTCCCACCTGGAGATGATGACCGAGCAGATTTTTCAGGCACTAGACGAGGACAGGGACGGGCAGCTACAGATGAGGGAATTTGTAGAGGGCTTCAGGAGGAACCCCAGTCTCCTCAGACTGAACAGTGTGGAAATGACCACGTGACGACAGCGTGATGTCCACGTGGCAACAGCGTGATGTCCACGTGGCAATAGCGTGATGTCCACGTGGCAATAGCGTGATGTCCACGTGATAACAGCATGATGTTCACGTGACGATAGCGTGATGTTCACGTGACCATAGCGTGATATTCGCGTGACAAGAGTGTGATGTCCACGTGACAACAAGTGTTCGTGAACATCTGTGTTAGTGAATGTCTATGTCGTAAACTTTCACAGAGTGCCAAATAACTCATCAACTTAAGAACCACTCTGATCATCGTGAGGGTGAATGATACACCACATGAAGAACTTGATATCATGGACACGTGACTACAGTAATGGGTCAAAGTCGGTACCGTGGCCCGACCGGTCAAATGATGTTTTGTGGGTCACATCTGATGATTCATCCTCAGAGCGTTTTCAAACATATCAAAAAGAGACGAAGATATTAATATTATTATTACTGATATTTCACAATTCCGTCTGCCTACAGATATTACCTGAAATTTTATACTAACAACTTTTTTTTTGGGGGGGGGGGGCTGAAAAATCGCCAAAACAATTCTCAATCTCTGTTTTCTGTCAGAATATTTTCTCACAAAGTGCGGAATACTTGATTTTTAAATCAAACATTTAGAAATATTAAGATCTAATGTAGGAAAAAGAGGTAGACGAGTTGAATGAAGACAAAGATGCCAGGATGATGGCTGGAACATGTAGAAATCGATCATAAAGTGAAGTTCCAATATTTGAAGTCACAAACAAAAAATTAAACTGAAATCCCAGATAAAAGAGGTAGAACTAGAAGTGTTAGTGACCAAACATAAACAATGATGTGTCTAACATTGGTAATTTGTATTTTGTACCACCGGAAACCATTTACAACAAACATGTGTACAAACAGTACCCATCTCATTATTTCTATCATTATACAGTCTAAGTGTATACCGGCTTGGTGAAATTTGTAAGTTGTATGTACTATATCATGTGTATTGTGCCAAAATCTTGGAAGATTTGTAAACATGGTTCACACCAATGACAATGTATAAATGTATTGGTATATAGAATATCAGTGTGTTTATTGGCCTTGTCAAGTGTTTCTTATCTAGTGTTGCTTCGTATCAAGGAGCTTTCATCCTCCTTGTTCGTATTAAATCTAATTCTCATCAATTAAATTATGAAAACTTCAACGGCTCGGCAAGTAATTTTATGGATGATCTTCTGCAGGCTCTAAATCTAATGTGAGACCGCAAAAAACACCCAAACTTTAAAGTAGAACTTTGTAAGGAATATTGAAGTGACAGGCAATGGTATCACAGTTAACATTTTTTATTTCGTGCTTTCAAGAAGTGCAGGTAGCGGCAACAGGCAGTAGCGACAACCAGCTTGCAACAATGTTACATTTTGTACCACACTAGTGTCGTCGCTAGAACTACATACAGGAATCTAACTGTAGCTTTGAGATCGCAATGATTTAACAGTTATTTATGTAAACAAGTGCTCTGATACTTTAATTAAAAATATTTTTAATTCACCACTATATCTGCCGAACATGGGCCAAATCATCTTAATCCTCTGGACAAGGCAACAACACAAAATATTTGAAAAAAAAAGTAATGCTAAGTAATATGATAATCACTTTTTTTCACTTGAATAAAGATATGTTATTATAATGCAAAGACAAAATTCTAACACGCTCGTAACACATTAAAACAAATTACTGCACACAATTATTTGAAACCAGTGTTCCACAGCACTTAAAAAAAATTATACCCTGGAATTACAGTATATCTTATGACAATGACCATTGAAATAAAAGAAACTATATCATAACATTCTACTAACACATTCAAAAACTTCAATACATACTATGATTTAAAACCAGCATTTCACAATATTAGAAAGGTTTATACGTTAGATTCAGTTCTGTAAGGCAAGGAAACTACTGAAGAATCAACCCAGGATCTGAACTTCGCAGGATTTGAAAACTACTCGCTCCACAGAAAATACATAAAAATATTTGTCTTCACAAGTAAGCTAAAACTTGTGTTCAGTTTTGTCTGTGTCTAACTCTGCTGTTTTGATTTACGTGCAATCTATTTTTTTTCTGGTGTCTTACATAAGTAAAATCCTCACGGGCTCATAAACATGACTATATAAAGCACAACACGTATTTTTTCTCTATTCGCACATAAAACAGGTAGTGTTAAAACACAAACGTGCTATCCTTGCTCTTCTCCCATTGACTTGATATTATGCATGGATTTTTGCTGAAGAATACATATGTAGATAAATCTAAAGCTTCATTCATTCAGTAAAATTGATTCATGTCATTCATCTACAGTCGAATGTTGCTGTAGTGTCCTATTCTGACACATAATTGCCGGTCACAGTGTGTTAATTTATTTATTTATTGGCTGTTCAACCCTAACAGCTAGGGCAGCCCAACTAGCCTGTGGCTATTACAAAGGGCTTGCCCTGCTGACAAGGACAAGTCATACAATATGAACAACTATTAAAACAGTACATAACTTCAGTCTATTTGAATTTGGAATTCTGTACAAAAAGATCCAAGATGGAATCCGTGTGTAGAGGTCAGGGTCAGTGTGTAAAGATTGTAAGAGACAGTGTCAGAGCTTTCTCTTAAAAGAGGCAGCCGTGGTGGCTTTGCAAGCAACAATGGAGAAGGTAAACGCCTACAAAATATGTTCTTCCTTACCATTCATTATTATTCATTACCATAATCACCGTGTTGCCATTTCCACCCATTTGCTGTTCCCTGTTGTTTTTGTCATGTATTTTGTCGCTGTATTTCTGGTGGTGAGGTTAAAATTAGCTATAGCTAGAGTACCTCACCACCGTGTCCTGTATTATCCATGTCGAATCGCAAAAAAAATAATGCTCGGTGGAAAAATGTTGTGTTTCCTCTGGTGGTCACAGTGTGGGCAAAAGAGCAGCTGATTCACTCACTCACTGGGTCGAGCTTCCCAATGAATCACTCTCTATCTCTTCCTATCCTTCATTTCTACCTTCAGGTTTTCAGCTGATTCATGTAAGGCCATAGTGGTGGGCAGGACGAGACGGCCCAAGAGAGATGTTGTGAAAAATCGTCACCGTGTCCTGTTGTGTGTTGGTGACCACCAACAGCCCGCCGGGTCCCAGGGCCAGACCTCCCGGGTTCGGCACCTCTGCCACTGTGCGGACAAACTTCCCGAGATCGCGAGCCGAGAACAGGGAAATCTTGTCGTTGATCCAGTCTGCCACAAGAACATTGGAATGGCGGCTGGACCTGTCGACACAGATGCCACTGGGACCCTTGAACTTGCCTTCCCCGCGTCCCCAGCCTCCGAAACTAAAGCTGAACCGCCCAGTGGTATCGTACACGTAGACATAGGCACCTTTACGATCCGTTAGAAAGATGTTGCCTTAAAAGAACAACAACAATTTCATTTACTAATAGAGAAGTAACATTTGCAAAGCAAGTGCATAATGTTCACCTTCGGACATGATCTGCTCTGTTAATTCTTGTTCAAACACATTTACATACATGTACTACGAGTATATGGTGACAGGAGCAGAGCAGACCATGAAATTGCAACATTATGTAACCCAACACTGGTCACCATGGTGACAGACGTCAACAAATCATGTCATTGGTCAGGTCATTGGTCACTTTGGAGAAGAGGAAGAAACAGAGCAAAAACAATATGTTTTCTTTCGGTAAACATAAAAACAATATCGCATGAGTGCATCCTGAATTTAGCATTAACAGATTGACTGCCATGTGACAATTCATTTTAAGAATATTTTACTCATACTATCCAATAGTGATATAGATATACATTAAAAGAGAGTAAGACAAGTTAACACACAAATACTCAGCAGAGGTAAGAGTTGGAGACTCAATTTTACAACTTCGGGGGCCGACATCGTCTACCAGATTCCTTTGACCCAGTGTTGACGTCACACATAAAGAAGCCACGTGACAAGCTTCACTGGGTCAGTCTACTGAGGAAGACCAGAGTGACTGGTCGAAAGCTCTAGGAGAGAGATTTTTTTTGTGTTGGACCAAAAGTTTTAACTTTAAACATGTAACTACCAAGTTGAACTTTCATGATAACTTGCCTTCCTGGTCGGTTGCGACGTAAGAAAACGCCTGCTTCGGTCCTGCCCTGAAGTTTCTGAACCGGGAGCCGTCTCGTTGGTAGATGAAAATGTGTATGTCAGCCCCCACGATGATTCTGTTGTTGCGCAGATCCAGGGCGATGCTAGGTTTGCTGGCCCAGCGGGGGATGGTGAATGTGGTTTTGGGTTCGCCAGTCTTGTTGTACTGCACCACACGTAAGTGTCTCTTCTCCTTTGGGATAGGCTCATCGTCTGTTAGGAAGGCATTTTTTTACTATCATCATTTTTTCCTTATCTGTGTGATATCAATTTATTAGTATCAACTTTGGGGGGGGGGGCTTTTCCGGAGCCAAAAGCCAGGAAGCGTGCATAAACAACTAAAGAAGGCTCAGACATTCTGATGTTGTATTATTTTTCTGTTGTCCCAAAAGTATCCCAAATTAGACTTTTCAGTTGTCCCGGTCTAAATTGCAATGGTCAGTAGCCATTGGGACACCATTAACTTCGAGCCCTGAAGATGCCTCCTTCCAGCTGCTGAGAAGAGAAGAAAGAATATTTTCCCAAGGCCTTACCTGCGCCTCGGCCCACTACCCAAATGTTGCCTTCTCGGTCTACAGCAGCGCCGTAAGGCTGGAACCCGTAAGTGGTTCCCTTTCCACCCGGTACAACGGCGGGAAACAGGCGAAGAAAGTTGCCAGTCCTGCTGAAAACCTGACAATGTACAACATTCAAATATTTATTTATTTATTTCATCATAAGATCTAGACGGCTGGGTAGCCCCATTTAGCTTGCATCAGCTGTTTTCCAAGTTGTTCATTGATTAACTATTGTATTCAATCTCTGTATTTTAATTCGTGTTTTGCTTGTCGTATGTATTATGTATTGTCTGGTGGCGACATGAATATAAGTGTTACTTGAGTGTGTCGCCACCACGTCTTGTCACTATATGTTTCAATAAAAAAAGACCTGTGTTAGTATAGCTTTAGTTGTCTGGTATTATTTTGTTTATTTCTTTTGTTTGTTTATTCTGTTGTACCTTTGTATTTGGATCCGTGGTATATGTGTTATCTTTTTGCGTTATTGTAGGTTGTTTTTTTTTGTTATTTTGTAAATGAATAATAAAAATTAAAAAAAAAAAAGAAAAGAAAAAAAAGACCTGGACTCGTTGGTTACGCCCGTCCGTCACAAAAATCTCGCTGTCAGCAGACACGGCCACTCCATAGTTCCGGTCAAACTTGCCCGGCTCTGAACCCTTTCCTCCAAAGACGACAGGGCTCCCTGCAAAATGTCACCACTATTCATGAATTATTATTTAATAACATCAGTTTGCCTTGTAGGTAATGGGTCGAACATATACAGCCAGACAGCTCATCCAGTGTGGGGCGCAACCGACGATTAAATTATAAACTTGCCAGATTTTTCATCACCACATGTACAATATACACACAATTTACATAGTTTGAATATAGTCGATTGCGAGGTTCCTTAGAATCTACAACAATTGTAAGGCTTTTGAAAAGTCATTACTAGTAAATTTTAACAAGTACATTGCATAGAAAATACAGCGAAATGGTCCTCAGGGGAGTTCCAAGCTTCTGTTTTGAATGTTTGTGTCTAACGTACATTGGTGAGAATTTAATACCTTTGGAGGTTGGTGGCAGTGTGGTTCCTTGAGCAAACACGTCCTTGTCAGAACCAGTGGACTCTCCTGGTCCCAGTATTGGAGAGTCTGGTTCTACAATAGGCAGTGTGGAGGGACCAACGGTGAGGGCACGGCCCGTAACGGACTGATGTAGTGTGGTGGTTTTCTCCGTCGCTTTTGTCGACTGTGGGTTGGGAATTTTTTTAAAATTATTGTTTAAACTTTCCATGGTCATGTCCATGGACTTTATTCTCTTCTTTACATGTTTTATGTTAAAATGCACATTTTACAATGTATATTGGATTGTTTTTTTCTGTGATACCCTTCCCATGTAGGTAAAAGATACAACTATGGTCACACATAAGATGGTTTTATTTTTGCTGAAGCTATCAATTCTTGAAAGCTCATTGACAATATGAGACAGAAGAAGAAGAAGGTCTCCCGTGCCCTTATGCAGAGCGTAGGGTGCCGTGGTGCCCATCTCCATTTCCGTAGCCCTTGGGTGGCACACAGTTGTACAAGGCACAACTTGTCCTCTGGTAGTGCTGTGTGTTTGACCTTCCCACACTCTTTCTCATATGTGCTGAGTGCTAAGCAGAGAAAGAAGCGTGTACCATTTCTTAAAGTCTGAAAAAAGTCGAAGTAAAAAAAAATCTCACCGTGGACACCAGATCAGGCGTTGCTCCATCAGACTTGCAGCAGGCAGACTGACCAGAGGTGCGGGTAGTGGAAACCCCTGGTGGCGGCTGTACACGTTAACAGTTTAGCAATTAGACATTTTCGATGCCAGACGTTTTCCTCCTACTGTTTCAGAAGAAGCAAGCATCGCCTCTGAGTAAAATTTTTAGTTTGGAACTTTCGCAAATTGTTTAGAATATTTTTTTCATTTATTTTATTGACATTGCAACAGCAATACAATGGCCACCCAGGCAATGCCCTAATATTGGGTGTCTTATGACTTAGATAGACGTTAACTTTTCGTCAACTCGGAGAAATGTTCTTCAACTAGTCACCGGGATTTTTGGACCAAATCACGCAGTCTTCATCATGTAATTTACCCAATGATGAACTTTCAATTCAATGCCTTATTGTAGGAAACAGTTCTGGAGTCTTCTTGTTCTGGCTGGGGGATGAAAATGGTGCTAAGACATTAAGCTTAACAAACATGTAGAGATTTACAACAAAAAAATCACAAAGTAGAATACTAGTATGGCGAATGAAATCTACGTACCTTGATGCTATCCTGCATGCTCCACGTGAAGAACATCCCGGCATAACACACAGCGTTTACAGTAGTAACTGGAAACTGTGTTCAGCGTTAGTCAGTATATACTGTACTGAGATGTCCTCCCCACATCCTGAATTAAATCTACGTACCTTGATGCTATCCTGCATGCTCCACGTAAAGAACATCCCGGCACCGGTGCCACAGGCGAGCAACACCAACAGTAACACGGCCACTGCCACAGGCCGGCGGCATAACCAGCCGTACACAGACACACAGGACCACAGGAAAACGCCTGCAATTTCATGTGAGGACATACAGGACTTTTAAACAGGTCATTAAGAACTGGACTTGATTTAGTGCTAGTTGATGTTGAGTATTAAATACACAGTACATGAACTATTAGTAAAACACAACATTTGTTGTTTGTATTTTTATGTGTACCCAGGATTACCTGAAAGGCATGCCAAAATGGCCTGAGCTGTAATTACTGGTAAAACAAATAAACTGAAACTGAAACGAGACTTACCGCAATTTGCCTGTTCCTCATCGCTTGCCACGTACATGGGATTCTGGTTCAGGCCGTCCTGTGCGTAGGTCGGATTCGGAATCAGCGGGTCTTCCCGAACTTCGTGTGTGTCACCAACAGAGATTGCAGTGTCAATTCTGGGCGAGCCTTCGCCTCCCAAGTTTGCCGAGACGTCTTTACCCCTTCTTGTAACCGTCTTATAAGTTTTCTTGACGCAAGTTACGCCATCTTGGCCCATGTAGGCAATGGCGTAAGGTTCAATATGTGCATCAGATGGGGTGGCTGTTGAGCCGCCATCTTCTGTAGGCTTGATGTTGCCATCTTCTTCTTCTTCTTCTTTGAATCTTATAGCGTAGGGTTGGATGTCTCCCTGTCGCAGAGTGGCTTCGGCAGGTCGCTGGTTTCTCGTTTCTTCTAGTATAAAGTATGGAGATTGTATCAGAATTTTGTTATTTCAATTTTCCCATCTCATTTCTTTCAGGTACACGAACCCATAAAACTAAACAGATGCTTTCTTCATGTTTTCTGTGCATTTAGATAAAATAAAAATAAAAATACAAACCTTGCTTGGCTGGTTCCAAAGCAGCAGCATCGCCAGTTACTTGGCAAGGATTTCCTTCCTCATCATTGCAGGCGGTATTCTGGTATGTTGGAGGTGGACTTCCTGCATTGCCACAATTTGTAGCAGGTTCCCTGGTGCCTTCATTGCCACAATTTGTAGCAGGTTCACCTTTGCCTGCATTGCCACAATTTGTAGCATGTTTAGTGGCGATTTCGTCGTTTTCGCGACGTGTGGCAGCAGCGTGTAGAGACTCGGCATTCTGATATGTAGGTGACTGCGGTGGAATCTTTGCATTGCCACCGTTTGGAGCAGCTTCACTAGTAGTTTTGTCGTCTTGGCTATTGGTGGCAGAAATGGGCAGAGGATGAGGATTTTGTCCAGCCGAATCTAAGGGTACCTCCGGCTGGTGAATCGGTTCGGTTGGTGGGTACGTTGGGCTTGGGTTCCGGACCTTTTCTGCGCCCGAGTTCGGGTTGGCTTGCCTGGTGTACATGCGACAGGGTTGCCAGTGTTCCATGTACGCAGCTGGGCGGTACGTGGGGTTCGATTCCCGGGTCTTTGGCACAGTCTCATCGGGTTTGGGGTTCGGATCCCGTGTGCTTGGCAGCAAGTCACTGGGTTTGGGGTTCGGATCCCGTGTGCTTGGCAGCATGTCACTGGGTTTGGGGTTCGGATCCCGTGGGCTTGGCAGCATGTCACTGGGTTTGGGGTTCGAATCCTGTTTACTTTGCAGCGACATCGGATGTGGATGGTGTGTGTTTGGGGACGGCGGTTTTTATGCTATTACGACACTGTCTGGTACTGTGAAAATCGAAAGAACAAGAAAGGCATAAGAATAAGTTGAAAACAAAAACAGGAGTGTGCCGTCACCACGTCTTGTGATTAAATGTTGGAATAAAAAAATCAAGAAACATAGTATTAGGCGATGAATAAAAAAATGAATGGACTTTTTAAAAATATTTTCGGTATGAAGATCTATAGAAACACCGTACAAACAAATAAACGCAGAATTTGCGATTGATGTACATTTTTAATAGCTTCTGAGCTGCAATCTGATGTCAGAATGCACGTTTTTCTCATTGCATGTTAATTCTAAGATTTGCCCCAAACAAGAAATGTATTGTTGCGGCCTGTCAACCTAATTGACGACATTTTACCAAGTTCAATAATAAAAAAAAAACGAAAACAAATTTAGCAATTCACAATTACCTCACAATTTTTCGTACCAGACAATTTTCAATCAATTAGATACTTGCACGTGTACGTAATTGCTAGATCCACGAGGTTTGATAACTGCATGCAGTTGTGGTTGTTGCGTTTGCATAAATCATTATATACCACAATGCAATGTCACTAATATTGTTACAAGAAAAATCGTGTCCGCCTGTGAAAAAAAAACTGGTAGAAATTTTGTAGTCAATTTTCATAAGCACCCACATTGTTCCATTCTGCTTTTTTTCTGTTTTTCCATTTTTTATTCCTTCTTCGGAATAGCTGCGCAATTGTTTTCGTGAACGAAAAGAAAAAAAAAATCATATCAAGAAAATACACAAATACTCCTCATGTGATGACCGTTTCCGTGGATTTGTTGTGCTTTCATTACAATGTAACTCCAAGTCCGTTCCTCGTACGAACATGAAATTTTGCACACAAGAGGAAAATATATTCGTGTTGAAGCAAACAAAATTTTGTGATAGTAGGTGCCCGACTTATTTTATTACGATTTTTTAAAGACTAGTCAGTGTTGACGCCTGTTGAGACCTGGCACCGTAACTAAAATGGCCGCACGTAAATTCGTTTTCATAAATTTCATACACAAAGAGAAAATATATTCGTGGTGAAGCAAACAAAATTTTGTGATAGTAGGTGCCCGAATTATTTTATTACGATTTTTTTTTTAAAACTCGTCAGTGTTGGCGCCGGTTGAGACCGTAAATGGCCGCGACGCCGATAGCTATGGACGTAAAATCGGGTGTCATTGGAGAGTACGTTATATATAGAGAGAGATTGGTGCCACCGCACTTATATTACATAGCAACAGTATTTTGATAACCTTATTTTAATATCAATTTGTATTGACGTTTAAAAACATATTTAGCAAAAAGAAACACTGGTCTATCGCACTGCAACCTCTTGAAAAGTGCAAAAGAATCCGAAAAAAATTATTATACCCTGCATGACATTTTCAATATTCAGTAAATACAAATATAAAGTCTTTTTATACTCACATAGCGACGTTTGCTGAGTGTGAAAGGCACCCTCAAAGACGATGAGATTGGTGAGAGGGGGGAGAGTTAAGATGAAAACTTAGGGACATTCAGGAACGCGATGGGCTGACTTGCGTCTGCGAAACAACACCGGTCTGGCTCTGACTCGGCCGTGACTCACATTAAATGAATGATCATGAACATGGGTGAATGAATGTTTTTATTCAGTATTTTTTTATATTCCAACATCTAATCACAAGACGTGGTGACGGCACACTCGAGTTTTTTCAACTTATATTAATGCCGCCACCAACACAGGAGACAATACAATACTCATTTTCACCTGAGCGAAGTGAAGAAAGTCGTGATAAGTGCCTTTCCCAAGATCGGTGGCATGTCAGGACTCGGACCCGGGACCTCTTGATTTCGAGTCGAGCACTCTGCCGCTACGATCCCACCCAGACTTTCCCAAGCAGACAACAGCATTGCAGCTATTGGTTGGCTGACTTAAAAAAAATTATTACATATACATGTATGTAACGTTAAGACAATAACCGACAGTAAATATTCTGCTGTTTTATGATCATTGATTTTTACGATTCATTGTACATGATTAACATTATATAAAATGTGTAAAAAAATTCTTATGTCTTGTTTTTGACAATTAAATTCGGAATTTTAGAAATGATAAAGAAGGGTGTTGTGCTTCAGTGTATCATGAGAAACGTAACGTTATACCTTTCCTAACAAGCTGAAAAACCCATTGAAGCCCAATGTCCAATTCTTTATTGAAAAATCTATTAATTTAACTTTTTCATTTTTTTATTTCATTTTTATTCAAAATTTGGAAATGTCCTCTTTATGATTTCTATCTTGAGCTGTTGAATTTATCTTTTGATTAAATCACATCTACGACAGAGACCCACGCAGACAAGAAAGCAATCAACGTATACTTTTGTTTTATTGCGGTAACAATCAGCCACAACAGACGCAATCACGCAAATCATTTTCTGGGGCTGCAAGACTGTAACTTGTTTGGCACTTCCGCTACACATTCAACCCATGCATTATACCCATGGAAACACATACCGGCACAAAATGGCGGGAAAATGTGAAACCCGATACCTACAGTGTTCGAACCACATTGCAGGTAAGTACATGTTGCAATCCCATAACTTGTCGACAGATGGCGCGCCTTCACATGCACCAACCGACACTGGAAACGCCCGTTACTATTAAAGCTTTCTCTGTGCAAAGTGCCCAAATTTGTAGCCTACTTTTAGATGGACTAGCGGTCTTCGAAACGAACCTGTCTTAAAAATAACCAGAATGGAATCTGAGTAGATTTTCTCCCAATTCAGAAGTTTCTGAATTTTTTTGACATGAATTCAAAGACTCTACGCGGAAAAGCTCCGTGGGAAACTGATATTGGTTAATTGGCCATGAAATTTAGAAAATGACTTCACAAATTTGAAATGGCAAGACAGGTCCTAAAAAGGAACAAAGCATGTTGACACCCGGCGTTTTCTTTGAGTGAAAGTTGCACTAATGTATCATGACCTATCAAGGACGTTCTATCTGTAGAAGGCATATAAAATGTAGCCAACAAAAGATCTCAGACTTCAAACTTCATTTCACATTAAAGAAAACAATAGTTCTAGCTTAACAGCCCTCCTCTTGCACGCACGCTAGGTCCTGACCTGAAGTTTAGTTACTCTCCTAGTTTTGCCTTATTTTTGGCGTGTTTTTAGGTATTTCAGTGTGCTTTCTTTTTTTTTTTTTCATGGGGTTGGCGTAAAATAAAAGATAGCACTATTAGCATTGCAAAAAAAAGATAGCCCGATAAAATAAAAGAGCCTAAAACACGCCAAAAAACACAAAACCCAAACCTCTGCTTGGAGAGTAGCATGCGAATTTGACCCTGCGTGTAAGTAATTGTAGTCACAATAGAAAATAATAAAAAGATGTTTCGACGTTTGACTTCATCTCACATTAAAGAAAACAATAGTTGTAGCTTGACAACCAAACCGCTTGCACGCACGCTAGGTCCTGACCTGAAGTTACTTTCCAAGCAGAGGTTGGGGGTTATTTTTGGCGCGTTTTGGGCTTTTATATCGGGCTTTTTATACTGGCATTTTTGTGTGCAGCCCGGTAAAAAAGCACAAAAAAGACGCCAAAAAGAAGCTATAAAAGCCCAAATGAAACCTCTGCTTGGAGAGTAGCCTGTGGATTTTGACACTGCCTATTAAAGGGCGTTCTATCTGTAGAAGGTAGAAGGCATATAAATGTAGCCAGCAAAATATCTCAGACCTCAGACTTCATTCTACCTCCATGATTTCACATTAGCTCAGTGACTAGAACACTATGTATTAGCCTAGTATAGTACCCTTGTATGTTCCTTATGTATGTATGTCTAAGTCAAGTAGTGCATCTTTTGTCTCCAATTTTCTATATACGTTTGTTATGTGTCTGTCATACTCAGTATCTTGACCTGTACCTAGCCCGTCGTGGCATGAATGTACAATAAAGGTAGTCATTTCATTTCATTAAAGAAAACAATACTAGTAGTTCTTGCTTGACAACCCAGCCGCTTGCACGCACGCTGCTGACCTGAAGTGCTGACGTCACGCCTAGCACCGTTTATTTGCCCTTTGGGACTAGAGCCGCGCGGGCCGTCGCCATGGCAACATGATAATCAGGCGAGCTGGGGAGGGCGCAGAAAATACACCAGGAACTGAGCCCGACACACGTCCTAACTCTACAGGCGGGGAAACACGCAGGAAAACAGGTAAGGCACGCCGAGATTGCGGTTTTGCGTGGACTAGTGTAGCCATGAAACCTGATATTAGCTAGGTGAAAGTGTGTGTTCTAAACCCGCATTGTGTTAGCCTCCATAACATGTCAAAAATTTGGGGTTTGGGGGGTCTTCAGGGTCTTTGGGAGCTTTTATGTGCTATTTTCTGATTGCATATAGACAGGTCATGGTTGAATTACCCCCGTTTTAGAACTGGGCTGATCAGAAAACAGCCGAAGACCACCAAACCCCCAGTTCTATAAGCCTGCTACGGAGGCTATCGTTACCTGTGTGTGATATATAATATGTCCGGGTACAACAGTTTACCGAGAGGGGCAAACAAGTTCCGCGGTTCTGCCTTTGTGTTTATCGTGTTTCCTACTCGAAGCACAACATGTCAGATCGCGAGGGGTGCAGGTAAGGTTACAGCAAGGTTTTACACGGAGGTAAAGACTGTCTTTGTGGTGTATTTTGACGTGTAAAACCAGCCGGATATGTTTAGTAGAGTCCAAAGCGTAACGAAACGTAACGGGTCTGACATTAGCTAGCCTCCACAGCATGCCAAAAACTGGGGGTTTTGGGGGGTCTTCAGGGTCTTTGAGAGCTTTTATGTGCTATTTTCTGATTGCATATAGACAACATAGCGGCCTGGTTGAATTACCCCCGTTTTTTAATAAAAAAAACAGCCGATTAGACCACCAAACCCCCAGTTCTATAGCCTGCTACGGAGGCTATGGTAGAGGCTAGTCTGATAAGAGCACAACAAAAACAAAACACAGTGTACTATTCAGTCCACTTGAATTTCAAACAACACTGTATACTATTCGTTAAAAAGAGGAGCTACATTGTTCATGATCATGATCATCTCCTTGATGTAGCTAAAATGTCCTTCTATAAATTCTCAGTCCAGCTAATTCTAAACACATGTCCTGGTTTTGGGACGTGCAAAATGAGTTTGTTTAGTCGAGTGGCGGCTGTAGGCAGTACACTGTACACAAATGTTTTGGATAGGAAATTAGATACAGATACACAGACACAAAACTTACAAACATGTAAGGACAACATCTGACAACGTACCATGTCAACGGTTATTCTTCTACTGTTTTGAAGTGTGTAATGGTGTTGTTTTACAGTGTGCTTTTTACAAAAGATACTAAGGGGCACTTTAGACTGACGACGGTTCAATAGTCGCACGAATGTTTATCGTCAAGATGTTGCCGGCGACGGTATTTTACAGCCGTCTAAAGACGATCAAAATAGTCGCACGACGGTAATCCTCGAATCGTCGTCACTACCACCTCGGACCCTATCGTGCGATCCTTCAGCGGGGGGTCCGAGTAGGATTTTCCACCGTCTAAAGTGAACCGTCGCCGGCGAAGGAAGTGGGAGGTCATTGGCCTTATGCAAATAAGCCTGCAAGTGTTATTTCATGTCCAAGCTCATCGCCAGTATCATTAAATGCCATCAAACCAAAGACTTTATATCGCCATACGTGTCTAGTACAATCCCCAGCCACCAATCGCTACTTCTCCGGTACGAACCGATCTGCCGATCCACCTTTCCCGGCCAATATAGCCAGGCCGACGGCAGCACTGAACGCCGGGTTCAAACCCGGGGAGTATATTCCCTTATACCCCTTCTTTGCTGGGCACAAACTAGGAGTCTCATCCACAGAAGATCACAGAACAACGAGTTAAAAGCAGATTAAAAACAATCTTCTGCAGCATGCCGAAAAAAAGGGGTTCTCTCGCCATTTTGAATTGGCGTGCGGCGTGCCCTCCTGCGCTGCGGGTGTCCGCCACACTTCCTGGTCATGTGTCTAAAGTCAGCCGTCGCACACAACGATTGTCGTGCGATCGTATACTGTCGTCAGTCTAAAGTCGGCCTAAGCCCCAGACCACCCCCATTTTGTCTTTGACAGATGGATAAATAAATCAGGAACAGATGTGAGGTCATTCGTGGAAAATTGCTTTTTAATGACTTAAACTGAATTAACCACAGGAAGTCAGTAATGTTGTTGTTATTTCCTTGTTACCTAACCCCATAATGAATTAGCCTCTGTAGCAGGCTTATAGAACTGGGGGTTTGGTGGTCTTCGGCTGTTTTCTAATTAGCCTCCGTAGCAGGCTTATAGAACTGGGGGTTTGGTGGTCTTTGGCTGTTTTTTGATTAGCCCAGTTTAACCAGGCCAGCTATGTTGTCTATATGAAGACCCCCAAAACCCCAGTTTTTGGCATGTGCTATGGAGGCTACAATAATAATGAATACACATTCGGTGCCGAATGCCTGCCTGAGTGCAAATGAGGTTATAGTCTGTGATTCTAGTGAGTCATTCTAATTTGCACCTTACTGTGAATTTGACACTTCACACCAGACTACATTGGTCCGTTCATTAGCTAAGCTATATACAGCCTAGAGTGAAGCCACAGCTATTTCTAGGAAATTGTATTGTACAATTATCACTTCCAAATTTTGCTTAATTGTAGATAAAGGAGTGATAGACCAAGGAGGTTATATATTATATGTACAGTAACTGTTTAGTGATAATTAAACTTCATCATACACTTTGGCTGCCAACTCTCTTTATCAAGTCATATATCCATGGTATTTTGTTCAAATTTATAAATTAAAAGTTTGTCAACCATTTGTCAACCAAAACTGTAAACTATGACGCATTTTTTCTGATGTGTGTGTTGGGGAAAAGCGTTTGGAGGGTCCTTAACTGGAGCACTGCACTACTTGTGATAGCCTCCACCAGGGCTTCCTAAGGGGGTTATATGGATAGTGGAATTCCTTATAGATAGGTAGCCTCCATAGCATGCCAAAAACTGGGGTTTTTGGGGGTCTTCAGGGTCTTTGGGATCTTTTATGTGCTATTTTCTGATTGCATATAGACGACATAGCCGGCCTGGTTGAATTACCCCCGTTTTTAAGAACTGGGCTAATCAGAAAACAGCAGAAGACCACCAAACCCCCCAGTTCTATAAGCCTGCTACGGAGGCTAGCATATCAGCCCTTTGGCGTAACTCATTGCTATCATATGTATTACTACATGTATTAATATGTATTATAGTGAGAGCCAATATACATCATCACTTCAGTAGTTAAAAATTAAGCTTTTGAAAGTGTTCTCCGTTTGGACTTTAACCTTAACCCTGCTAAGTTGGTCCTTTTGCACCAACACTGAAGTGACCATGAAGAGACGTAGCACTAAGGAGGTTAATCTGAAAGCCGATCTGACATTGCAATTTCGATTGCCCAAATAAAAACATCAAAGAGGACCAAAGTCTACTCATGACTGGTGAGCAAACAGTACAGGTGTGTGCAGGTAACACTACAGGTGTGTGAGCGGCAGGTAGGAGTGTTTACCTGGACAGGTGTGCTCCTACAGGTGTGCTATAGTATAGGTAATAGAGGCTTGCTCAGGTTGTTAACTTAAAGATTGGTTCAGAAAATTGTTCATGGACATATTAATATTCAAATGGAACAATACCTCAAACCTGCCCACAGGCGTACCAGAGGAAGTCATGAATATAAATTTCAAGCAATACCTGCCAAAACAGACTGTTTTAGATTTTCATTTTTTCCAAGAACGATAAATGAGTGGAACAAGTTGCCGGGCCAGCTAGTAAAAGCCCAGACAGTAGAGGCCTTCAAGGCCGGGATTCTGGCCGCGTAGCCATAGTCCGTCGCACCCCCCCCCTCTCAGTGATACCCCACCAGGGGTGGTTGGAGAGTATTGAAGAAGAAGAAGAAAAAATCCATTAGGTAAAATTTACAAACCTGATTCTCTTGTCAGGTCTAAAAAAATCAGACAAGTTAATGAATTAAATGTTTTTTGTTCTGTAATGTAGTAACCAAAACTTATGTTCAAAGATTATCCCAAATTTGCCATTTTCAGGAACTACAAAATAAGTATAAGCAAGATTTCTGCATTGATTTAGTGGTCTTTTTGTTTGTAGAAAAGACCTGCTTGGTCAGAAATCATAGAGGTTCAAAATCAAACAGTACAAAAAAGTCATGGTCTGTTACGGTACAGAATATTTTGTAACCTTTAAGAATCAGGTGCTTTTCAGACTTAAAGACCCTTGCTTAGAAACTACTAAATTATTAATAGATGCAGTACTCAGACTATCTTTTGATGTAGTCTTTAGATTCATGCCTCCAGACTACTGAATAAAAGACACCCGAGTCCCAAAGCTTTAAGCGAGTTTTTTGTTGTGAAAAGTTGTACAGGAATAAACTTCCATAGCATATAAAAACTGGGGGTTTTGGGACTTTGGGAGATTTTATGTGCTATTTTCTGATTGCATATAGACAACATAGCCGGCCTGGTTGAATTACCTCTGTTTTTTAGAACTGGGCTTGAATCAGAAAACAGCCGAAAACCACCAAACCCTCAGTTCTATAAGCCTGCTACGGAGGCTATACAGAAATCTCGTTGTCCTAATGGCCTTGTTGTTGTACAATACAGCAGAACCCTTTCACAAGGCCAGGCTTTACACAGTTGTGTGTAGGGATAATCTGGATTAGTGGTAACCTGAGCAGGTAGACACAGGTAAGGATGTAAAGCCGACATGTTACGCAGAGAAACACCTTTGTCTGTTGACTCTGTTACGTGTAAAAGCTTAGTACACACAGTTTTGCACGTAAGGCCTAGGAAAAAAATGGTGTGTTTCTTGTTTTCTGACAGACCCTTGCCTAGAAAAAACTGCCGACCCTAGCCTTTTTTTGTGTGGATCCCTGCAAGGGACACAAATTTTTTGAGTTGAGAAACAATTAGTTTGTTGACTCTGTTACTTGTAAAACACCTTTAGTACACAGTTTGCACGTAGTGCATATCGCTCGGTGGTTAGAAATCTTGCCTTTGTACCAGAAGCTAGATATCTTTAGTTTTTGCAGGGGCAAGAACCCAGGAGTGAATGAACAAATGAATGATCTTTATTGCATTAGTTAGGTTTGGGCTATTGGAACAGAGTCTAAAGGTAAAACCCACTTGGGCTATTGGAACAGAGTCTAAAGGTAAAACATCATTAGCTGTAGTCTTGATAAACGAGAGCAGACAAAACTATTTAGTTTATGAACCTGTATGTTGTCACTATTCTGTACATGCATTATACTATATGTCATTAACAAAACAGTTACATATACATATTAAACTATGCTACCACTACGTTAGTCTATCATATTCTCATCTTGTGATTAAATCATATACAAAACAGGTGCACAAATAAAACCATAGCCTACAAATGTATGTTACCACTAATATCCACATCTATCATTTACATGTCTCTTTTACTAGGTGTTTAGAAATTCCCAGAGTTTTTTAAGTTCCTTGACCCTGTTTTACCTCCAGGAGGAGGCTCGGTAGAAGTTGTGAAGGTCATATGAAGGGCGCAGGAATGACCGCCATGGCCACTCTTCGTTATCATTATCATTAAATCATTATCATTACATCATTACTATCATTACTGAAGCTTCAAAAGGCTGACCCACAGGACAGAAGCAGCTGGAGAGCAGCAATCAGGCCAGGGCAACATTCCACGTCCAAACCTCGAGCAACGGGGAATGCGAGACGATAAACGGATAGTGACATTATTATTATCATTAAATTGATATTAATAATTGTCTTCACTGTATTTTCCGAGCAGAAGGAGGGGAGGAGAAGTTGTGAAGGTCGGATGAAGGGCGCAGGAATGACCGCCATGGCCAGTCGCTTCACGGACGGGAAGATTTCTCAGGAGCTTCGCGACATCACCGACGACACGTACAAGGACCTCCGCAGACCCAAACGCGTCCGATTTTACAAGAACGGAGACCGTTACTTCCACGGGAGAAAGTTCCGCATCACCCCACATCGATATCTGACATTTGGGGAGCTGCTACAGGATCTCAACAAGGTTAGAACCCAAAATTATCATCATTATAATTATACATAATTATACATAATTATTATATGATTATTTTAATATCTGTACTTCCACGGGAGAAAGTTTCGCATCACCCCGCATCGATATCTCACCTTCGGGGAGCTGCTACAGGATCTGAACAAGGTACTAAACATTTTTCCATCATTAAGAATCCCTGACTACTGACTTACAGCACAGAAAAGTACGATAAACATGATAATAATTGATATCAAAGCAATTTCTGTATCTGCATAGCCGGTATAGCCCTTGTGCGTAACACACCAGCTTCGCAGGCACGCGGCGCGGCGGCAGCTGGCTACATTACACGAAACGACTTGTTACACCTAACCCTTGAACATCTAACTCTAGACATTGTTTAAAGCTATCTAATGACAATGCCCCTACTGTACTTGGTGACAGCGAGTTCCACTCTGCGATAGTTCTAGGAAAGAATGAATTCGTGAACACCTCAATCCTTGGTTGATAACTCTATCTAACTGTCACAGGTTGTAAACCTGCCGTACGGAGTAAGGAGAATCTACACGCCGATCAGCGGGACCCAGATCACGAGTGTGGATGAGCTGAAGGACGGACAGTCGTACGTTTGCGCCTCGTTCGAGCGCTTCCAGAGGATCAAGTACGGCTCCGAGGAATACCGCGTCGACTGGAACGCAGGATACGGCGCTAGTAAGTCAAACTTGTGATTGAAAGCTCGTCTGTTTTAGTTGAATCCATAGTTATAGTCAGTTCAAGCCTTGTTCCAACACAAGGAAAGAACTCACCATAAATTTTTGGTTGATTTTTGCGTCAACTTCCAGAAAGTCAGCGATTGCATCACACATCTGACGAAGGTTGACGGGATCAACCAAAAATTTATGGTGAGTTCTTTCCTAAGTCTGTTGGAAAAAGCTTAAACTTTATAACACTATGAAAACTCATCTGTTTTGGTAGAATCCATATTTATAGAGTTCAAGCTTTGTTCCAAACACAAGAAAGGACCTCTATAACCAAGTTAAACTTTGTTTTTACATTCTCGTTTCTGAAAAGTCCAAGACAGTGGTTAGGCTAGTCAGTTGTGGATACAGTATCTAGAGATAAGGCCACACCAATTTAATTTCTTGGTTAACGGATTTTTTCTAGAAAAATAATGGAGCGGGCGGGCGAAAAAAAATAAAAATAAAAACAGGCCTAGGCATCCTATTATGGCCCAAAATGGTACGATAGGAGCCATGAAGTCAACATACCAGGCTGGTTCAAAATTTAAACAATGAATTTTGAACTTTTAATGATACTACTGCATTGAAAGATGGACTGACTGTAACAAGTAGTAAGAAAAGGACTGTTTTCAACTGTTCAGGGCAAAATATGAGCATTTTGCAGTTGATTCTGAATTTTTATTTTTATTTGCAAATCAGAAAAAAATGAAGCGGCGAATCCGTTAACCAAGAAATTAAATTGGTGTGGCCTAAACACGAGAATTTCACCTTGGCACAGACTTTAAGGTTCTGAACACTTTTTGATTTTCGTCACATATCATCGGACGTGGCTCTGAATGATCAAGCAGTTAGGCTAGTGGGAACAACATCGCGAAGTCGCAAGTTTTATTCCTGGCATTCCTGGCTAGACGTTGTTTCCTTGGGAAACATGACTTTCCTCACTCCACCCAGGTGTAAAATGGTCGACCTGACTTTGGTTGGGGAGGTAAAAGGCAGTGGAAGGAGAGGGGTGGGCTCCATCTTCTCATATCTTGCCCTTGAGTC
This sequence comes from Branchiostoma belcheri, assembly GCF_001625305.1. Classification (NCBI taxonomy): domain Eukaryota; kingdom Metazoa; phylum Chordata; class Leptocardii; order Amphioxiformes; family Branchiostomatidae; genus Branchiostoma; species Branchiostoma belcheri. Next base: position 854,994 of record NW_017804620.1, on the reverse strand, counting down.
TTGACTGGTTTCTTGAGTCATGGCGTGACCTTGTAGTGTCGCTGTGCAAACACACGACCTGACCCGACCCTTGACCCTGAAAAACTGTTCCTCTCAAGTCCTCTGGTTTTGTGCTTTTTTTGCATTTCAGGCTTTCTAGTCATGTCTGATCTTTGATTACTTGGGCCTCACCAGTTTAATTTGTTGGTTCTCGGATTCACCTCTTTGAAAGATTCTGATTCTGAATCAACTCAAAAATGCTCATATTTTGCCCACTACAGTTGAGGAAAGTCATTTTCTTCCTATAGCTGTTACAGTTTCTCCATATATCAATGCAGTGATTTGATTAAAAATTCAAAGTTCGTTGTTTAAATATCAGCCCAGCCTTTTGTGTTCACTTCATGGCTCCTATTGTAGCATTTGGGGCTACATGTATAATAGGATGCCTAGACCTGTGTTTTTATTCTCATTTTTTTCCCGCCCTGTCGCTTCAAATGTTTTCTGACAAAATCCGAGAACCAACAAATTAAATTGGTGTGGCCCTATGATGACTGTTTTTATCTATTGATTGCATCTATGACTCCAGTTCTTGCTGTCGAATAGCTGGTTGTAAGGGTGTATTTGTCACCATGGTTCCAGGTTAATTATGCTGTAATTACAGGCTAATAATTAACCTTGTTCTGCAGAAAAGGAGCATATTTAAAAGAGGAAAAGGATGGAAATCCACACAAAATTGTCTCTAATGTATAGGTTGAATCTATATGGTTTTCTAAGTTCTTGTCCAATGGCAGCTTTCAGGGATGTATTTTGTTACCATGTTCCAGGTGAATTGTACTAATTACAAGCTACAAATTAAGCTAGTTCTTTACAGTAAGACTTTAAGCCAAAAAAGAGAAAAGTGTAGAAAATCAAAGTATAACAGTTTCGCCTGCAAATAATTTCATCAGTTCATATATATAGAAACATCGGATGGAAAAATCCAATGGTTATTCTATAAAGAGTAACAGTAAACTGCAACATTTACAGTTTTAACTGTAGGTTTTTACATTTTCACCTGCACTTTAAGCTCAAAACTAGCCAAGAGCAGGTAACAGGTGCATGTTTGCCCCTGGGCGGAAGGTTAAGTATAATTACAACCTAAACTCAGCGCCTTGAGTGTCGAATTGCCCCGACCGTGCGACTGGCAAGTAAACAAATATTTGTAACTACGCAGTGCGCTCACGCTCGCTGCAGATGAAAACACAGCCCGGCTAAGCACCCATTAAGAGACTTACCTTCTTAACTACTCATAAGTGCCGTCAAGGGCTTTTTTCCTGGGGCGCTGGTTTAACGTTTTAACAGTGCCTGCTCACGTTTGTGCACTTTCTTTCTAAAACTCCATCATCTGGTGTACTAAAAGTCAACTAACCGGGCAAATTTCTTTTGGATATTCCTTCTGAGATTTAAAATGAAGTTTTTGGAGGGTTGTTTGACGAATAAAAGGTGAGAAAGAGGAATCAGTCAGGCACGGTTGCCCTTGGCAACGCCGAGGGGTCCTGTCGCTGTTTAAAGACAGTTTGCCATGTTGTAACAGGTGTCAGAGTGACCAATAACAGCAGCTTTCTCCTAAAATCACACTGACTCACCGCCGCAGAGGTTCTCTTTTCTCAAACCTGTTGCCACGGACGATCGGGATTGTGTGGGCTTGTTGGATGTTCAGCTTAAAGCGAGAGAATCCGGAGCTTGGACAGTGGAGTCATGTAAAACCCGGGCGGTACCGATGTGAGAACACGAGTCACTCGGTCGGAGCCAACTTGACACCGTCGTATTACAGGGGAATGGAGGGTAGGCCTGACATGGGGAGCGTGTATCGCAAATATGTCTGGGGGCGCAAGGCTGCTACTCAACACACTCACAGTAAGAAACTCCTTTTTCATTTTCAGGAATAGTGTTCGCTTCTTCTGTTGAAGATTCTGGAAGTTCTGAAGGTTCTGGAAAGTCTGGTTGTTAGCATTTTTAAAGAGAATATTTCAGCGTACATTACATGTAGTTAGTCTTTTCTTGCATGTATCGCAAATATGTCTGGGGATGCAAGGCTGCTACTCAACACACTCACAGTAAGTCTCACTCACTCACAAAGGTTTCTCTCAAACCCGGGTGAGCTTTTTCATTTTCAGGAGTACATAGTTTTCGCTTCTTCTGTGATGATGTGAAAGGAATTTAGTCTGGTTGCCTTTTTTCTTGTTAGCATAATTTTGGGCAGCATGTATTGCAAGTATGTCTGGGGACGCAAGGCTACTAGTCAACACACTCACAGTAAGTTTCAATGTGGCTTCTTTGAACAAATCCTTTTTCGTTTTCAGGAATAGTATTCACATCTGTTGATGATGTGAAAGGAATTTAGCTTCAGGTTGCCTTTTTTCCTTGTTACTGTTAGCATGGGCAGTGTGTATCGCAAATATGTCTGGGGACAAAATGCTACTCAGCACACTCAATAGTAAGTCTTACTGTGGCTTCTTCTAACAAAATCGTTTTCGTTTTCAGGAATAGTATTCGCTTCTTCTGAGAAGATGTGAAAGGAAGTTAGTCTCAGGTTGCCTTTTTTCCTTGTTAGCATGGGCAAGTATATGTCTGGGGAACTAAAGAATGTTGTGCTTTACAACTGATTACAATGAGAGCTTTCAAGACGTATAGATTGTATCACCCACCCAAGAAGACCACTCAGGAAAGCCAGTCTATGTGGACAGGTGGTCACAAGAGACTGGATTCTTAATGCTTATGTCAATAGGAAAATTATCTAAGTATTCTAACTTAAAGGGGCAAGCAAAAAGCAGCTAGAATTAGAGCCAGGTGGTCCTTGTGTACAGGTAGTCACTTGCACTAGTTTGATTGTAACTTGCATTCAAAAATCTAAAATTGACACCTGTTATAATGGTAGACGAGCATAAATAGATTGGCTCTGGCTAGTTTTTAAATTTCCTGGTTATGCCTTATATGTCCAGTACAGTAATATCAGTAAGTACTACAAGTAATACAAAGCCAAAAGCCAGCAGGGCACATTTGGAGTTTCTCACTGGATGAATGTCTGTTTGTAAAATGTCTTAAACTGTAGAGTTACCAGGATCTTTGACAGGACAGGAGAATTGGTACATACAGCTGGTGTTAGGTGCAAAAACAGCGTTTGTACAGTGGATCTAGAAAGTACAAGTTGGTTGAAAAGGAGAACAAGGCAATTTCTGTTTAGTCTGAACAGATCTTGTTACAAACTAAGTTGTCAGACTTGTCAGACTTGTCAGAGTAGCCCACCTGTTTCACAGGCACGTGCCACAATATATGGTATTTCACACCTTAGTAATCTGAAGCTAAATTTGCCTATCCTGAGCTCAAAATGTTCATTACTTCCATTCTACTGACAATTTTCGAAACACTACTTAAAAAAAACTCAATTATTTTAGGTTGATGAAGGTTAGACATCCAGGTGAAACGATACGCCAAAAAACAGTTAAGTAACTGCTTTTTGGCGTATCAATTGTTTTAGCTTTTGTAATTTGGTAACATTGAAAGTTGCTGTTGTATGTATTACATAGTTTTGTGTTCTTTTCTCCACTCAGGCGCCATGGCTGTACGTACTGGTTGTCTTGGTTACCAGTTTGTTTGTCTGGTTGTTCATCGTGAATAATAGTCTGGACTTTTTTTAGCTCTTTCAGCTCGAGAAAAAAAAGCTTCTCTACAAATCTCGAGTCTTAGTAAATGCTAAATCCAGTCAAGTACATTATCCACGTTAGTAGGACGCCTTCGATGTTGTTATAAGAACGTTTGTTGTACATGAAAAGGAAACATCGCATTACTGGCCAGGGTTGGTGACCCCAGCATGCTTCACTCTCCACATCACCATGGCAACCCCGGAACCCGACCCCTGACCTCTGCGTGTCATGCTCCGTCGGTTCTTAACGCGGATGTTTGCCTGGCAACGGCCCGCGTCATCTGAATAGAGCCGAGGGCCGACAAGGGTCGTTCTCGCATCACATGACCAGAAAAAAAATGAACAGGTTTTCACAATGAAAACCTGTGATGTTTAAAGTTAAAACTTTAGGGCCAACACAAAAAGTTTTCTCACTAGATCTGGTCTTCCTCAGTAGACTGACCCAGTGAAGCTTGTCACGTGGCTTCTTTGAACACAGATGAACTTTCATGATAGAAAACCTGTGATTATATTAATTGTTTATTTTTTTGTCTCGTTGTTTTTTGTCAGTGTCTTTAACTTTTACAACTAAAATTGTTATATTTTTATCAAGGTAATTTTCTTTTATAGCAGACTCCGAGTTAATTTTTTGGACCAGGTGCAAATTTTTTTTTTAACTGACATTTTTGAAAAGAACAGGTCCTATCTAAGGACTGAAACCTGTGATATTGTTTATTTTTCTTTCGTTGTTTTTTTGCCAGACTGACTTTCACAGCTGCCATTGTTATATTTTTATCATGGTTTTTCTTTTCATATCAGACTCTGAGTTAAGTTTTGGTGCAAATTTTTGTTTTAGATTGACAATTTTGAAAAGAACATGTCCTAAGGACTAAAACCTGTGATATTGTTTATTTTTCTTTCATTGTTTTTTTGCCAGTGTCTTTGACTTTTACGGCTGCCATTGTTATATTTTTTGTCAGGGTTTTTCTTTTCTATTAGACTGAGTTAAGTTTTGGTGTCGATTTTTCAAAAATTGACATGTTTGATGGAATAATGTTTGTGTTGTTATGATTCTGTAAAAACATGAAAAACTTTCCGACATCCATAGATTACAAACGTGTCCAGGCTGGATTGTGGATTGTCCCCTTCTCTCCAGTTTGTGCACTTGAACTAGTCCTTTGCTCACACCCCCGTAGCAAGGGTAAGGGCACTCTACAGGCCTTCAGTTCTGACGTTTGGTTCTAACAGCCATGACTGCAGGAATTTCTGAGTAACTGTTGTTAAACCAGTGCCTGCTTTAAGCCTCCATAGCATGGGAGGTTTTGGGGGTCTTCAGGGTCTTTGGGAGCTTTTATGTGCTATTTTCTGATTGCATATAGACAACATAGCTGGCCTGGTTGAATTACTCCCGTTTTTTTAGAACTGGGCTAATCAGAAAACTGCCGAAGACTGCAGGAATTTCTGAGTAACTGTTGTCAAACCAACATCTACTGGTTTTTGGGAATAGTATTCGCTTCTGTTGATGATGTAAAAGGAATTTAGTCTGGTTGCCCTTTTTTTCTTTGTTAGCAATTTGATGGGTAGTGTGCCTCGCAAGGACACTCTGCAGGACTTCAGATTTTACATCTAGTGTCAACCAATGACTGCAGGAATTTCAGAGTTGTACTACAACATCTACTACAAAGTTGGCTGGCTTGGTATAACAGGCCTAACTTTGTACGCATCACATAGACTGTGAAAAGGAAACTCAGTGTCTCAGGAACCGTACAAATGAATTATTTAATGTAGTTATATGAATGAATTAATTTCTTGCTCGACAATTGTACATGGTACAACATGAGATGGTTATAATTAACAGAGATGTTCAGCAAGTTGAAAGATTTGACCATTTGCAGTATATGACATTACAGAAATAATTAGGTCTCACACCACTTTTTTTTTTCTCCTTCCAGAAGCGAAAAACCCAATCCAGGATCCGAGCCACTGGTCGACCGGCAAGTACTCACTCCACAACGATTACAACCCCCGCGCCACGTACCCCCCTAGCACCGGGGGGAGGAGTTCCTTCGGCCGGGCCCCCCAGTCCGGGTCGGGGACATTCGGCCCCCCCAAACGTACAAACAGCCACACCGTCCATTCCGACAACAGCCCGCTCAAACCCAAAGTCATCACGGTTGTGAGAAACGGCGACCGCCCGAGAACTAAGATCACGATTCTGCTCAATCGTCGGTCGGTCCAGACTTTCGAGCAGCTGATCGCGGATATATCCGAGGCGCTCGGTCAGCCTCGCTGGAAAAACAACCACGTCAAGAAGCTGTACAACCTGAAAGGGAGGGAGGTGAGGGGCATCGGGGATTTCTTTCGAGAGGATGACATGTTCATCGCGACCGGAAGGGAACAGATAACCACGAGCGACGTGCAGGACATTCTGGAGGAAGTTTTCCCGGACAGTCCGTACGCTCAGAACCTGGTCAGAAGAAGCCAGGGGAAACAGAAGGCGCGCCGACAAAACAACCACGACTTCAGACACGACGGAATGTTGGAGGTGGACAGGGAACGGAGGGAGCGAATGAGCAGGGTGGAGAAGGAGAGAGAACTCGCCCGACAGATGGAGAGAGAAAGGGAACGAGCGAAGGAGGATGAACGAGAGAAAGCAAGAAGGTGGGAAGAGGAGAGAAGAAAGAAGGAAGAGAAGGCGTTAGGGGAAAAAGTGAAGAAAAGAGACAGAAAAAAGGGCAACCAGGATGATTTAGCGGAGTACCGAGTGTGGATGGAACAGAAGGAGAGAGAGTGGCAGAGAGAGATCGAGGAGAGAGAGAGAATGTGGAGGGAAGAGGAGAGGCAGTGGAGGGAGATGATGGAGGAACGAGAGAGGATGTGGCACGATGAGGACGAGCAGCGGAGAAGAAGATGGAGAGAAGAAGATATCGAACGAGAGAGAAGAATCCGGGAGGAAGAGATTGAGCGAGAGAGAAGGAAGTGGCAAGACGAGTTGGAGAGGGAACGACGGAGGAGGGTGGAGGTTTGTTTGTTTGTTTGTTTGTTTCGCATAACTGGTAAACCGCCTTTAGGCGTAACTCTCCTATCTCCTACTAGCTTGGTATACCTGTTAAATGAAGAAACATTCATTCATTCATATTTTCATTCATTCATTCATTCATTCATTCATTCATTCATTCATTCATTCAGGAGGAACGACAGTTGGAGATAATGCGTGATGAAGAAAGACTCCAGCAGGAGAAGGAGCGAGAGAGAGTGAGAAAGCAGTGGGAGGAGGAGGACAGAAGGAGAGAACGAGAGAGGCAGGAAGAGAGGAGAAGGTGGGCGGATGAGGACCACAGACCGGCGGGCGGGCGGTGGAAACCGGAGAGACAACAGAACGGACACAACTGGTCGGACGACGAGGACTTATCCCGGCTGCATGATGGTTTGTTTTTTTATTTATTCTTTTTTATTTTTCATAATGTGCTGTTGTGAGCAATACCCACTTGATTGTACATATACATGGAAGAAACAATTTAGTGGGCAATCAGTGGCTCACAGCTGCCTGTCAATCTTCAATCTGTGTCAACCTGTGTTACATGTTGTGCCACATGACAAGCTTCACTCTGGGTCAGTCTGGGTCAGACTGGGTCAGTCTGGGTCAGACTGGGTCAGACTGGGTCTTCACTCTGGGTCAGACTGGGTCAGTCTGGGTCAGACTGGGTCAGACTGGGTCTTCACTCTGGGTCAGTCTGGGTCAGACTGGGTCTTCACTCTGGGTCAGTCTGGGTCAGACTGGGTCTTCACCCACAGACAAAAATCCTTGTTCAAAAAAAAAAAGAGTTGCTTCTAGCGAGCACTCTACCAATTGAGCGATTGCACCGGTATAACAAAGAAGATCAGTAAATACGAAGAAATTTCACAGGTTTGGAGCGGGGGAGAAACTTCCAGAACGGTCCGCGGGCGAAGTCGTCGAAGGACCAGCAGGCTAAGAAAGCGAAGAGCCGAGCGTTTACGATGGGAGACGACACGAAGGGCTACCGACCGAAGACCTGGCTGTCAAAACACAAGGTAGGTGTTGTTTTTTGTTTTTGTATTCATCAGTACACAACAAAATAGTAGCAAGGATAGCTGCACTCAAGGTAAATCTCACTATATAAGTGGGTGGCTAGTATGAGATAGGTATATGGATGACATCCTCCGGGAGCCCCAAAACTGATGCGCGCGTGCGAATAAATAAAAAGTTTTGCAAAAAAAAAAAAAAGTTCTTTTCATTCTGAAATCTACGTGGTCACGAGGGTTGAGCAAATGGCACAGAATATGGTTTGGCGAATAATCTAGTCTTCAAGTTCATTTCTTTACAATTTCGTCTTTTTTCGTTTGATTTTGGCATTCTACGACATTGGTATAGTTTTTCTTAATTTTTTTTTGTAACTTATGGTTTATTTTTGCTCATTTTGCAACTGTTTTGTACGATTTACAGTATGGTTGAAAACTTTTTTTTTTTGAAACGGCCGAAAATTCATGCGCGCGTGGATGTCATCCATATAATCAAATCAACATGGCCTTATTCATACATCCATTCCTTCCACAGGTGGACCCGCGGAAGCAGGTGACAGAGAAGGAGATGAAAGCTCGTTACGAAATCGGGAAAACGATCGGGGACGGGAACTTCGCGGTCGTGAAGGAGTCGAAACTGAAGAACACGGATTCGGAGTACGCGCTGAAGATCATCGACAAGTCCAAGCTGCGAGGAAAGGAGGACATGGTGGAGAATGAGATCGCGATCATGAAGCACTGCCAGCACGAGAACATCGTGCAACTGTTCGAGGAGTACGAATCTGAACACGACATCTATCTGGTGAGTTAAAACTTTTGGTCCAACACAATAAAAAGTTCTCTCACCTAGAGCTTTCGACCAGTCACTCTGGTCTTCCTCAGTAGACTGACCCAGTGATGATGAGGCTTGTCATGTGGCTTCTTTGAAGTGTGACGTCAACACTGGGTCAAAGGTATCTGGTAGACGATGTCGGCCCCTGTCATGGTTCAATGAAAGGTGATGGGCCCTGATGTATATGGCCTCTTGTTGAGTTCATTTTCATTTTATTTATCTTGTTTAGGCCACTCCAATTCAGTTTGTTGGTTCTCATATATTTCAGTTCAAAAGATAGCAAGCAGACATCATAAAATGAGAGGGCTAGGAAAAAAACTAGAATAATATGGCTATATTTACTACATAACACTGAGTCCACCGAGGCATCGACCAGGTCCTCAGACTTTGCTTTCATTAGGTTTTTCCAGTTAACCATATTTTCAACAAATCCGAGAACCAACAAATTAAATTGGTGTGGCCTTACCAAAGGAAAATATTATTGTTTTTGCTCAGTTTATTCTCTTCTGCTCCAAACAAATATCTGGTGAGTTCATTTTCATTTCATTTGTTTGTTTCAGGTAATGGAGTACGTGAAGGGAGGTGATCTGTTTGATGCGATCACAGAAAGCGTGAAGTTTACGGAAAGAGACGCGGCCTCCATGGTGAAGGATCTGGTCAGCGCTCTGGCGTTTCTGCACAGTAAAAACATCGTCCACAGGGACCTCAAGCCCGAAAACCTGCTGGTGAGACACTGATATTATATTTTTTTATAATTTCCAACAATATATGCAACATACACATGTATCTCGTTACCTGGATGTCTAAACTTTATCGACTTTGTATACAACATATAAACTACAGGTACTGGTATACAAAATAGGAACTGTGACAGTAAAAACATTGTTCACAGGGACCTCAAGTCTGAAAAACTACTGGTGAGGCACGGATATCTCTTGTTTGAATGTTTGACATTAGTCATGTAAACATTGTACAGTAGAAGCCGCTTATTTGAAAAGCCAATTTGTCAGCACATTTTTTTCAAATACCCGGCCTTTCCGATTAAGAGACTCTGAGGCTCAAACTCTCGGCCTTCATTGAAACTATGGGGGTGGGGGGTGGACAGGGCATCGAACACATAACGACACAAAGAATACAAACACGAGTCACATTTACGCATTAAAAACAGTGAACTTTATTGAGATCGGTAAATTTGCTTTAATTTTTTCGTTGACGTACACATGTATTTTTTTCGTTTTTCCAAGACTGGAAGAACGCCGCGATACGTTAGACATCATGTGCTATCGACAGGCTCTACTCGAACGAATAAACAATGCTACGTTTGCTACGTACAAAACAAGCAACGAATACATGCACAATCATCAGCCTGTACATACTTTTACATCACGAAAGTAGCAAAAAATAAAGTTTGATTAACGGAAAACTTCAATCAAGTAGCGTACAGACAAAATGCAGACGATCGTCATGAAAGCAGTCGATAGCACAAAGGATCACTTCGATCGCTTAATTTTCAGAAACTCCGGCTAGCACACGAAAATTATCGTAACTAATGCAACAATAAACTGTTCATTTCAATGTTAATGACTTTTTAGCTCACGATGTCCGTAGGTTACATGGAAATTTGCGATAGTTGACGGGGATCTCTCGCATTAGCGTTCAGGGAAGTAAACAAAGATGGCGGACGCGGCGTGGGTAGCAGTATCCCATCATTCCATGCGGTGTTTTTCGCGGCACATTTGGCGTGTTGATGCGGCGATAGCGCCGTGTCGCAGTCGAAATAAACTCAAAATAATGGCGCAGTACACAAGTAGAGACATGGTTTTGATGATTAAAAATGAGTTGTATGAGAAATTAAACGTTCTTGGAATAAACAGGCTAAAAGAACACAAAAGCATGCCGCATTTGGCGGCTATGAACCGGCTCGCGCTTCTCATTACGTAGTGCCGATGTGCGCCCGACCGCTCGATCAACGTAAATTTCGGCCTCCTTTGTGGTTCAAAACAGACAACTTCGTCCCTTTTGGCAGCTTGATGTCTTGATATAAGAAATTTTCCGCCAATTTTGGTGATTTGTTTGGCATGTTTTTGTTTGAAAATGTGTTGCAACTTGACAATTTTTTTTCAATTAGCCGGCATTGGCTTTTCAAATAAGGGGCGTGATAAACAATGGTGTCAATGGGAAACGGTTTGGGTTTTCACAATTCTTTTCAATTAGCAGACTTTTTCTTATAAGCGTTTTGCAATTAACTGGCTGCCACTGTAGTTGGTAGCTCATAGACCTGATTTCCCCATCTAACATCTTTTCCTCTGAGCCAAGCCAAAATAATTTGGAATGGAATGAAATGACATGAACTAGGTTGGACTGGAAGTCTGTAACAGAAGCTTTGTCCTACAAAAAGCAGGAATCGGTGTCTCAGATGGTCGTTAATTCTTAAACTTCCTTGTTTATTTTAAAACTTTCTGGTAGAGAGAATGCGGAATGACTCACTGGTCATACCTTTGGCACAGCACACAAAGTTGGACTTCTGTAAATAAAAAGTTGACTGTTCATGTCTGAAGGTAAACATGATGCATTTTGCTTTGCAAATGTTACATGTACTTCAGAATCTTTAGTTGTCATTGAAAATTCCCAAATGCACACATAGTTGGACTTTAAAAAAAAGTTGACTGTTCCACCCTCACCCCAACTAGCCAGAGGCTATTACAAAGGGCTTGTCCTGCTGACAAGACATGACAAAACATTACAGCAACATACAAGGTGTCTTAGCAGCTAAAACTGGATCGAGATAACTTTAATTTAAAATTTGTTTTTCCCCGCAGGTCCAGAGAAACCGAGACGGCAGCAACACCCTGAAGCTGGCGGACTTCGGCCTGGCCATGGAGGTCATCGAACCCATCTTCACCGTCTGCGGAACCCCCACTTACGTTGCACCTGAGATTCTGGGAGAGGAAGGTGAGTAGTCTCACCTGGTGGTCACCTTAAGAAGATGATGACGAACCTTAAGAATGCACCTTGAATTGCTTATCATGTCTGTGGAGTTTCCATCTTGAAGGAGCTCTAAATATGATCGTTTGCAAACAGCTAATTTATCTCTATGTTATATTCATGTATATGTTATTGTAACTGTAAAATAGTCTAGTGACATAAAAAAGAGACATCAGTACTTCCAAGTTCCTTGCTGCATGTTTGTTTATTTGTTTGTTATTACCTAGGTGACAGCCTGGAGGTTGTCATATGAGCCTGTGTGTTTGTTTTTTTGTCTGTGGGCCTGTGTAATATGTTGTTTACATGTTTGTTTGTGTGTTGCCTAGGTTACGGGCTGGAGGTGGACATGTGGGCGACTGGTGTGATCACGTACATCCTTCTGTGCGGGTTCCCACCCTTCCGAAGTCTGGAGAGGGACCAGGAGGAACTGTTCCAGATTATCCAGACTGGAGAGTATGAGTTCCTGTCGCCTTACTGGGACAACATCTCCGACTGTGAGTCTGTCTGTCTGTCTGTTTGTTTTGTTCTCCAATGTGGTGAATACTAGAACTTGTTGGGTCCTGTGGCGTAGCGGTAGCATGTTCAGCCCAGGCCCAAGAGGTCCCGGGTTCGAATCCTGCCCGTGTCACCGATCTTGTACCCTTGGGAAAGGCACTTTACACGACTTTCCCCACTAAACCTCAGTGAAAATGAGTATTGTCTGTCCAGTATTTGTTTCTATGTGCGGGACACAACACCAGCAACAGCTGCCTCTGTTCCGCATGTATTGTACTGTTGCAATTTCAATAAATCAAATCAAATCAGATATCTCCAATTGTAAGTTTGTTTTGTTTTGAGCTTCACAATTAGAGAAAAAGGGTTCAGTAAATGTACTAGCATTCAGTAAAATTGTCAATAAACCTAGAAGTGACCTTCAATTGACCTTCATTTGACCTTCCCCCTGCAGCTGCGAAGGACCTGATTAACCACAGAAAATGGGTACCATAGATATACCTATAATTGAATATCAACTGTAAATCAACTTTAATTTGACCTTCATTTGACCTTCATTTGACCTTCAAATGACCTTCGTTTGACCTTCCCCCTCCAGCTGCGAAGGACCTGATTAACCACCTGCTGGTGGTGGAGCCTCAGCAGCGGTACACGGCCCAGCAGGTCCTACAGCACCCATGGATACGCTCCGAGGGGAACTTCAAGGTGAGAACCTTGCATGGTACAATTCATCACATCATCTGTGAATCATCCACCTAATACAGGATCCAGCCAAAAAAATAACTAGAGTGAAATGTTATACGCAGGTCCTGTCCTTGGTGCTGAACTCACAGTCAGATGTGCTTATCAAGAACTGATGTGACTGTGATGGAATTCATTCTATTTTTATTAATCTAATGGAGACAGCCAAAATAACTGGTGTAAAATGTTGTGTACAGGTCCTGTCCTTAGTGCTGACTCACAGTTAAATGTATTACACATCCAGGGCTATCCCTACTATGCCTATTGTAGGCAGAACCGTGCCTATCTACATGTAGTTCTATGCATGAATGGGTTAGGGTTAGGATCAGGCACGGTTCTGGATAGTCTCCGCGTATCCAAGAATGTAGAGTTGCCCCAGGCATGGTTCTGGATACACATGGACTATCCAGAACTGTGTTTGAGCTTGTTTCTAGATAAAGCAGTCTACTGATCGTAGGTATGCAGAAAAAAAAGTATTTTGAACCCTGCATAATGTTACAATGTACATGTATGTGTCAATGTCGGTAACATTTCCTTTTGTTCTTTTCTTCAGACTGTCCCAAACCTTCAAAGAGAAATCACCTTGAACTTGGAGAAGAACTTCAAGCACAGGCCGAGGAACGGACACATCTAAGATACCAGGTGCATCCTTAAGACTATATCAAGACAAAGTGTTGTCCTTCAGCAAGAATAAGTAAATATTACGGTACAGTACTTAAGCTGGTGCAATGTACCAGCAATATCATCACTTACCATGACAGAAAGATATAATATCAAAACCCATGTCCTGCAGGACCCATATATATATATATATATATGGGTTGCACATACAGTACCATATATAGCGCCCTGTATAGGTACGATTTGGGGGTGTTTCTCGTGCAACGCATCACACCGCAGCAAAATGCAACAAATGCGGAAGTAACTACGTTACTACAGGGAAAAACAAGTCAAGGGTCTGTGACCTGATTACGACATCAAATTATCTGAAAACGTTGTGTAAAAAATGCCAGCAGGACAAGGGTTAACCTTCTCATTGCTGCTGTAGCCTGTTGTCACCAGACTTGTATTGGTTACAGGGTTAGGCAGTAGTAAAAAAAAAAAAAGAAGAAGGTTAAACAATGTATATATATGTATGATTAATGTGTTACAAAGTGAACTAAAAATTTGACTAAAGAAGAGACACATCACTTGACTGTATGTATGTTTAGCATTCCCAAATGTCGGTTACATTCTTTGTGTAATATATGAATGGAAGATTTAATCCTTTTATGAAATAGCAAAGGCTTCAAAACCTTGATTTTATTTTATCCATGACTATAAGTGAAAAACTGATGCATAGTTCAGTGAGAATTTCACTGTGTAATAGATGTATATACATGTACTGTACTTAGCTATAAATGGTAGAAGAAATATCTTTTCTATAGTAAAGTTGTTCAATATGACCGGTGTTGTACAGAATGTGAATACTAAAATTATCAAGAAAAAAGAGTGAAAATGATGCAACGTCGTGATATTTGAACTTTCTTATGGGTAATATGTATATGTATAAAGATTTTCACGGTATTGATGTAGAAAGAAACTTTAAGCAAAAAATGTAAAATACCCTTCATGTACTTATGACAAAGATAATTCATGTGTATTGAGAAAGGCTCATGCAAAATGTGATTCGATCTTTCTGATACTTTTCTGGATCATAACTTTAGTTGCAGGACAAAAAGGAATTTGATACTCCAGATCCATGACAGGTTGATTTGTTGAAACTTTGTTGTGATTTTATCTCTCCTGTTGGGCCACAACAAGTTAGTTTGCTGGTTCTGGAGTCTATCTGGAATTGATTCTGAACTAGAAGAACCTAAACAGAGTCTGAGACAAAAGTTTGTTGAAGAAGGTAGCTGGCCAATTTGATTGTCGATGGCAGGTGCCCGGTTCTCTTGCCAATTAATACCCTTTTTAGGCCGATTTCTATGATTTATTCAGCCTGCAAAAGAAGTCTGGAGGAGACTAAGAATTGTACGCTCAGGCAGTCACTACATCCCTCAATGCTGAGTCATTCGATAACCAACAAGATAACTTTATGTGGCTATCAAATGAGTTTGAACTGCAATTGCCAATACAACACAACACAACGTTGTTCTAAGTCCAATTTCCTATGTTGCCAATTGCAGTTCAAACTCATTTCATAATGACTTCTACCAACACAGATGAACTTCCAAGATAACTTTATGTGGCCTTCAGATGAAATTCTGTGTTAGCGTAGGAATTTAACTTACATTCAAAGACATGCAAAGTGGCTTTCAATATTGGATGTTGTTTCTGGAGCAATATGTATGTGTTGTTCATTGTTTGCAAAGATAAGTAAGAGTATTTATATTTAGTTGTCTTCCCAAAATATATCTGCCACTTGTGAAAGTGATTCATGCTTATTTTGTGCCAAATCTCGAAAAAAAAGTGCAAGAATATAAAAATCTTGCACAAAAAGTGCAAATATGCAAGCAAGTCTTTTGATGATATCTTAATTCAAAGATCTAGTTGCAATTAAGTTATAGATGAAAGTAGATGTGTGAAGAAATATAGATTTGCTTTTTGTTTGAATTGATCAGTGTGCAGATTGTGTTATATATGTTATTATATACAGCAGGACTAGTTTGCCATTTTATGTATATTTTTGTATTTCGCGCTGTTATAAGAAACCTTGTACAACTCATTGACTTGTAATGCTTCTTTTGCTAAGAATATGGCTCACTGAACTGATAAAGTTGATCTGTAAATTTCTAGTAAGCAATCGCAAATATTTCAACTGAGTAGTAGGCTGTCTAGAATTGTGTTACGATTTTTAATTTCAGTAAAGTGTACGTTTTTGTAGAGTTTTTTTATATGCATGAAAGTTAAAGTTAAAATTGCAGAAATATTGACGAAAAAGCTCCGTATGCAGCCACTAGTAAAAGTCGTTCTATGAATGTTTGTCTCAAAATAAGCATTTGCAAGACTAAAACGGTTCTTTCCTTATTAATTCCCTCTATTTTGGTTCTTACAAATAGTCTCAAGGTCAAGAACGAGAGCGAAAAAAACTTTGAGTAAAACCCCCTTAAGAGCCCATCGCGTTTCCCTGAAGCAAATTTGTTTACCCTCATGATCAAACTACCGACGTCAGGCTTCACCGTGGTACGGTCTCAATTTAGCGCCGCCCAGTGGCGGGTAAAGGTACTGCAGCCAATGCCTCCCTCTCCCATTGCCACAATCGGGCCGACCCTGACCCTTACACGGTCTTGATTTAGCGCCGCCCAGTGGCGGATAAAGGTACTGCAGCCAGTGGCTACCGTCCACCATTTACAAAGTTGGACGTTCCTCCACTCACGTCACAGGGCAGCCATTTAGACAACCTGGCATCGAAAAATATGAAGGTAGGAAAAGTTTTGTTGTGATTGTCAGCGTCACTTTTTTTATAACATTACAGTATTGATAAATGGGCCTGGTCGGCATCTCACGGGCTGGCGGAGGGCTGTCTTTACGGCTCAAATCCTACGGAACATGGCCGCCTTTAATAGAAGCCAGAAATTGTCAGACTTTTCCTCATTTAAATTTGTATGATTATCTCATGATCTAACGCTGCTAGACCCGTTTCCCCTTAATTGAGATACAATCAGTACGATCATGCTTGCCATGACACAGTTTGCATGATTGTGTACTGTGCATGGAAGCCAATGGCTGCAGTACCGCTAACCGCCACTGGGCGGCGCTAAATTGAGACCGTGTCAGGGTCAGGTGCAGTTCCATTACTGCAGTGATTTTTTTCTGCCGCTAGGGGCGCTTTTGATCCATGGCGATTTCTTGCTGTGTGCATCCTAATGCATGCAATAAGATGGAGGGTTTCGGAGGAAATAAAATTAATAAAAGGAAGTATGTATCAGAAATAAAGAAGCAGGTTTTCTTTCTGCCTGTAAGAGTAATAATATAGGGAATTGAACAGTCTAAAAATCCATTCATTCTGATTCAATGAATTTATCACAAGTATTTATTGAAGTAAGAACAAGTATTTATTGAAGGACAAAATAAGTCACAGAGTGCAATTATATATGTAATACCAAAGAGAGTCAGAAAACAGATGTTATAGATACTTTTTGGCTATCATAATTTATTCAATAATGATATATAAAACAATTTTGCAGAACAACTAGAGGAAATAGTCTAGTACAAGCTATATATATATGATTGAAACAGCAAAAAAATGACTGCCATAAGCACAGTTATTACAGTGGCAGTACCTTGTACAGTTATATATGCTATTAGAAGGCTCACGCTACTGTGACTCTACATGGGGGTTTTCAACTATCTTCCTATGGCCTTGGCTCTGCATGAGGGGTTCCTGACTGTCTTCTCTTTGCTGCAGTTCTATAGGGAACCACTAGGTGGTCCATTAAACCAAAGTCTACCATGTGAAAGAATATGCATGTACAATTATGTTTCCAAATGTTTCAAAAAGAGAGAAGAAAGGGCAACTAACAGTAGATGATAGGTAGTATATAGTATTGTTGTAGTGTATAGATTCTTATCACTTTGCATTAGAATATAGTGTCCCAGTATGTAATAATCATGTTTGTGCATACTGCATATCCTCTTGTGCATTTAGCCCATCTGGGCAAGAACATGCAATAAAAATTCATATCATATCATTATATACCAAAGCACGCTACTATTGGGGGTACAAATGCTTATATTCCTGTACAGCAAACATGCATGAATTATCGTTAAATTCCTTGTGGTACAAAATTCTACCAGCATTGGCTTCGAAACATTTCCATGGCTACAAATTTTGGCATTAATTTTTACCAGCTGTGATTTTATTACAGACCAAAGAAGTTTTTTACATTGAGTCTATTTATGAAGTATTTTTGTAAAGCAGACAACTTTACTTTAAATCAAAGCTCTCTCATTGCTGAATCCTTCTGGCAAAAGTCTAACCATTTCAAAGTCCTTTGCTTCCATGTTTGTTGGCTTTTTTTCTCAACTCAAATTCTAGGCATGGATACAGCCTACTTCTCTTAACACCCAAGCAACAGAAGTAAAAGTTGACTTCTTCTTACACATATAACCAATACAGCAGGTTTTCAATTTCTTCATGATACTATCCACTTACACCTTGTAAAAAAACACACTTAAATATACAAAAACAATCTATCAATGTGCAAGCAAAATCTGTTATCTACAGAAAGTTTTCCATCACCTTTAGTAGTCATAAACTCAAAATCAAACTAAAGTTTTCTCACCCTTTTAGTATGTTAAATTCAACACCAAAACATTTGCTGATACAACTGATTGATTTATAATAG
Organism: Branchiostoma belcheri; assembly: GCF_001625305.1. Lineage (NCBI taxonomy): Eukaryota > Metazoa > Chordata > Leptocardii > Amphioxiformes > Branchiostomatidae > Branchiostoma > Branchiostoma belcheri. The sequence continues at coordinate 836,933 of NW_017804620.1, read as the reverse complement.
TCATTATCAACTTTGTTAACCATTGAATTACCAACCCGATTTAACTACAAATGTATTTACTACCATATCAATTACTTCCCAGAAGCCACTCTAGTTCATATAGCGATAAACCATTTCATACATTTCTACATCTCACATCTACTACAGCTGTATAATAATAATATACTAGTAGGCCAAACCAATTTTATTTGTTGGTTCTCAGATTTTTCAAAGATATGCTTGACTAAAAAACATAATGAAACCAAGCCTGAGGACAAGGTTTATGCCTTTTTGTGTACTCAGGTTTACAGAGTGAATACAGGCATATACAAGTTTTTCTCCCTGTACTCTTAGCTTGACTGATATAATCTCCAAGCAGATCTTTCAGTTGCCACAAAAGACGGTATCAAATTGGCCAGGCAGAATCCAGTGGCTAACTGACACTCCTCTGACCAATGGATACTGCCTTGCTACCGTATGATCTGCTTGGAGATTATACTGATATCCACTGTCAGTGTATTTTCACAAAATAAAATGTCCAAAAACCAAGGAAATATATTGATCTGGCCTAAATGTTGAAAATGTCCAATGATTGACAGGTGATGGGGATGATTGACAGGTTGATTGACAGATGATTGACGGGGGGGCTCATGATGACTGGGGAATCTGAGGAAGTCCAAACTCATCCACCAGAACTCCTTCCTGTAGGACAGAAGAGATGGGAAAAGTTAAGAAGACATTCCACCAAACACTGCATGTACATTCAAGTACCTACCACTTAATCTTTTGTAAAGTAGATCAGACAAAAGATTAAGAGGAAACTTTGGACATTCCAGCAAAAACTGACAAATATATAATACTTAAGTCTCATACTACAGTATTTTGTAGACTAGTATAGATCAGTTTCCTTCACTTGTTCAATAAACATAATAGAAGTTATTATAAGATACAATGTACACAAGTAAACAATTACTCAAGCAACTGGATAGATTTTTTAAAAAGCAAACACAATCTATCTAGCCAGTAGGTGCTTGAGTTACTGTTACATGTATCTTGAGTAATTAATAAATAAACAAACAAACAAACAGACCTGGTTGGGTTTTCCTCCGTCCCTGATGCTGTCAGAGGGAACAGACGGAGCACCGACAGCCTCGTCCAGATAACCTTCATCCTCATCTAAAAACATCTCATCTCCCAGGGCCTCTAACTCTGCAGCACAGAACAACAAACAGGTAAACAAACAAACAAACAAACAAACAAACAAACAAACAACCCACGGCAGGTAACCTTCACCTGCAGGATAAAACAGCTTATAGTACAAACAGCCACAATAATACATTTTTGTTCGTTTGTTTCGCATAACCGGTAATCCACCTTTAGGCACAACACAACAATTTTCTACTATCTACACAAACTGTGTAAGACCAGGCTGCAAGCTTTGAGCCACACACACACATTCAAAAAGTATTCCTACTCTTTTTGAGAAGTGTGAAAGGATGTATTTCAATGCACTTCTCCCCACAACTACTGGCCTGTTCAATTTGCAGCTATTGTAGTACACAAAGGAATGAACCAAAAACAAAAACAAACAAACAGGTTGTTCTGTATCTGTATAGCCAGTATAACCGCCTTTTGGCATAACACACCAGCTTCGCAGGCACGCGGTGCAGCAGCAGCTGGCTACATTACACCGATCGACTTGTTACACCTAACCCTTGAACATCTAACTCTAGACATTGTTTAAAGCTATGCCCCTACTGTACTTGGTGACAGCGAGTTTCACTCTGCGATAGTTCTAGGAAAGAATGATTTCTTGAACACCTCAATCCTTGGTTGATAACTCTGGTACTTGAAGGCATGGCTATTTCTTGTTCTATTCTGGGCTGGTAGCTAACAAAAACAAACAAACAAACAAACAGGTTGTTGGTACTGACCAGCCTCGAGTTCGTCCTCATCGATCTCCGGCATCCCGTAGCTCCTGCCCATCACATCCTGGATCTCATTGGCCTGCTCCATCATGTCCTCCATCTGGTCCTGCAGGTCCTGGGAACAAGAACAGGACGTTATGGTCATTATACACCAGTAACATATCCTCCATCTGGTTCTGCAGGTCCTGGGAACAAGAACACAGAACACTCAAGGTCATGAGTCATGACCTTGGCAAGAAATTTCTCAAACTAGTCTTACATGTAGTTCTTTTTCATTTTGTTCATTCTTCTGTTTAAAGAAAGGTGTTCCATCATGTATTTATCTGGTCCTGGGAACAAGAGCACTAAATGATTAGAAGTACATTATAGGTCATGACCTAGGCAAAACATATCTCAATCTAATTTTTTTTCTTTCTCTTTTAGTTAGTTCATTTTTCTGTTGGAAAAAAATTAAAGGCTGGTTAAGTTACATCATGTCCTCCATCTGTTCCTGTTCTGATCCTGGGAACATTCCACTGGTCATGACCCTGGCAAATATGTCTTCAACTGGCTAACGTTATATTTACACTGCAACTTACCTCTATCTCATCAATGTTGACCTTCTTGTATTCCTTCTTCATTTCTTTCACTCCCACCTTCATGGCATCAACCTGGGATAAACAAAAAAAAAAAACAATAAACCAAGAAGTGAATCAAACTACACAAGTGAACACAACACAAGTATATGCATTAATAACTATAAGTATAAAGCTTTATCTGATAATTTCTATTTGGTAGTTACAAAAATTGAGCAGCCTACAGAAAAAAGAATGTTTCTTTTTTTATGTGTACCGTAGTTTTTGTGTCCTTGAGCATCTGTGTGGTGAAGTTGGCCTGTTCCATGTTAAAGGACTGGGACCTCAGGTTGTCCAGCTGGTTCTCATAGCTGAGGAAAAACACAAGAGAAAACGTATGTTATAACAGCTAGGAAGTTATGGGAATCTTCATGCTTTTGCTCTATGTACCACCAGAAAAATTGACTTCCAAAATTTAGATCTCATAGTCTGATAGACAGGAAATGTGCAACGACAAACTCACGTCTTCTTCTGCTTGAGAACTCTCAGAGCTTTCTGTTTCACCATGTTCTGAAACAAAACAGAACGTTTATCTAGGTTCAACATTTGGAAAATGAAGTACATAATTTTCTAACCTGTTTCAGAATAGAGAATTATCTTTGCCCTAAGAGAGTTATACTTATAGCAGGTGTTGTTTATCAGAATCTTAAGATCCCTTCCGGTACCTTAGAAGGTCCGTCTCGCATCTTCTTCATCTGGTCTCGATACTTCTTCAGCTCAAGGTCAAGTTTGGAGATCTTCTTCTCTATCGACTCTCCTCGACTGTCCACCTGGCAAGATCATTTTTTCATCTCTTTATTTGTTCAGAAACAGTCAAAGAAACAGCCAAGGGCCATATCATATTAATGACAATACCATTTTTATTGCACATTTAGCAAGTTAAATAGCAAGTTGGTAAACAGTACTTTATAAAGTTCTCCTTGATTCAAAGAAAAGCCTGATCATTCAAAAAGGAAGTTACTGTAACAAGCATATGAGTGATATGACGTTATGCAAAATGTAAATATCATATTTGTGACATGACCTATGTTACAAATCAATTTCATACGAAATATCTAGTTGGCAGATAGTTCTAGGCCGCTACGTCTATCTACAAAAGCAATATTGAATCTTAAATACTGAAGCTATCGTACGTTTAGACTCTTAAGATCGAAGAAATATTTCCAAAACATGACATACTTACGTTTGAGATGCACTCGGTAAGGTTGGGTGGGGGTTCTTTGGGTTTCCCGCGGCCGAACAGACGATTCATGGCGACTTTCCGAAGTATTTACACGCCAAAAAGTAAAATAGAACTTCCAAAATACTCCTAAGAGTATAACTTTGCCTGTTTTTCCTCAAAAACTTGTGTAAACTGTCGTCTGACGACTGAACGTCAGGGAACTGACTCACAGTCACAACACTGTCTCACACCGGAGTTTCACATCCGGGCAATCCAACATATTCTAGTCTCATACCGGCGTTACACGTATCGTACAGTTCGAGTGGGTCCCGAATTGTGACTAAAATATTTTAGTTTCATATCTCTTTTCGTTTTTAAAATGTTGGGAATCGGTTACTGTGGAAAAAATCTTTAACTTTCTCTCCCATTTTAATTGTTTTTGGTTCAAATAAGGATTTTCATTGACTCGAATGTCTTTGTTGCAATAAGTGGCTATATTTACGGTAGTAGAATGCAGAATCTTCGCACACAAACCGAGGACTAGTTTCAGGTAGCGGCAGTTCAAAGTTCAAGGCACAGAAAAAGGTAAGAAACCTGTTGTGTCTGTTTTGTTGTGACTACATCAATAAAATCAGTTTATACAAAAGGAGGAGAGGCAGACAGGCAGAAGATCAACATATTTGCGTCTTTTTGCAGTCCAAAACCGTTTGGGTAAGTAACTTAGGTTTCGTCAGCCTAGCCATCCCGTATCTTCAATAATTTTCTTTTGCCGTTTTTGTCTAACGGTTTGCTGATCGATGAACATTCAACTTGAAATGCAATGTCACGCTGTTTTAGTCGCCTTAATGATGATATTTATTATGATTTTTACCAAAACAGTTACAGCGTAAGGTTGCATGACCAACTCCGCCCCCCTCCCCACTCTGCTTGTTCAAGTATTACATAATGCACCACGCCCATCATGTAACGTTACATACACATGATTGCTCCTTTGTATTTGAATGAATTTTTTTTCGAACTAGACAATGCTCTGTTGCAATCATCCATGCCTCTCAGTTTTAGTTAAGTAACCAACACAGGTGACTGATTTATTGAATACTAGTGAAGAATGAATGAATGACAATTTGAATGAATGAACAAACCATGGAACAAACGAAGGAAAGAAGAAATGCTTTATTATGAACTTTCCTTGTTGATCCAGGAACAGGCCAGGATGTCATCAGTAGCCCTGGGTGATTGATTGATTGATTGATTGATTGATTGATTGATTGATTGATTGATTGATTGATTGATTGATTGATTGATTGATTGATTGATTATGAACTTTCCTTGTTGATCCAGGAACAGGCCAGGATGGCATTAGTAGCCCTGGGCGTCCTTGTGAGTGTGCTACTGTGGGTCTGTACATACCGGGTGCTGTGCCTCCTAAACTCCCGATGTAGTGCAGAGTGGAACTGTCGTCTGGTCACAGCTGCCCATGGCGTCCTCATCACGTGCCTGTCTTACAAGAACGGGTTCATCGACAACCGCTGGCCCTTCACCGACCCAGGTTGCCACAACTTACAACCTTTCCTTTTTATGAATTCTACTTTAGATGGACCTTCATCTTTAAGGCCACACAATTTGATTTCGTTGGTTCTGAAACAATTCATATGAAAAATTAAGCAAAATGTTCGTGAATGAAAAGAGGACAACATAAAGTGGACTCTAATGTTATTCAGTACTGTAGCATAACTTCTAAGCTAGACATATATAACTACATGTATATATACAGACTTTTCCTGGTCTGCTTTCATGTTGATCTGCTACTATCTACATGTATATATATTCCTGGCCTCTGCCAGGCTTCGGGAGGCGGCTGGAAAGAGTAGAAATCGGCCAAATAGAGAGATACATGTAACATGCCAGGGGATTTTGTTTGCTGGGAGAGAAGATTTTGCAGCACCCGCATGTTATCTCTCTATTTGGCCAATTTCTACTCTTTCCAGCCGCCTCCCGCAGCCTGGTAGAGGCTTATATATTTCTAAAACTAGGAACCAATGTTAATTTCTCATCTTACATGTCCCTCCAGGTCTGCCCAACTCCCAGTATGAGGAGCAGATCATTGTTCTGTGTCTCGGGTACTTCCTGTTTGACTTCTCCTGGTGTGTGTACCACGGGACAGAGGGCATGGTCATGCTCACTCATCACTGTGCCAGTATCTTTGGACTCGCTGCAGGTAAGGATCGTAAGGTTAGGGGTTTGAATCCCATCCTGGTGTATGTAACAATTGGTACAGAGGGGATGGTCATGCTCACACACCACTGTGCCAGTATCTTTGGGCTGGCTGCAGGTAAGGATCGTGAGGTTAGGGGTTCAAATCCCATCCCAGCCTGGGACCTGCTGTGTTATGTTTCAAGTTCCTGGTTGAAAGATAACATTGCTTACATTTACTCTAAGACAAAGCACCTGTTCAGGCACAGTGTGATGATGAATTGGACAGAAGAAGCCACAACATAAAGACATACTTAGTATGTAGGCAAAACAAGTGCAAGTTACTATTTTTTCAAATATTTAATGATTTACACTTGCCTATTGTCTCTTCCTTTCCCAGCCCTGATCCTGGGAGTGTCTGGTACCGACGTGATCGGTGTGATTTTCGGCGCCGAGTTGACCAACCCGTTTCTACAGTTACGCTGGTTCTTCAAAGAAACCGGCCGCTACCGCACGCTTCCCGCCGAAATCAACGACTTACTGTTCATCAGTCTGTTTGCAGGGGTCCGTATCGGCGTCGGCGGGTATTTCTTCTACACAGAGTGGACAAACAAACGACCACTCATGCTTTTCAAGTTAGGAGGAACGGCACTTTATATCGTTAGCTGGGTTTTTATGGTACAAATCGGAAGGTTTGCTGTTAGAAAATACACCAGAATGTACAGAGAATGGAGAGACAAAAGTACTAGTTATAAAATGAAGGTTAGTTATAGTAATGGTGATGTTAATAATGTCAAGTAAAGAATTGATTTTCAAGGAATTACGTAAAAATGATGTGAAATTCGAGAAAAAAATCATGAAAGAAAAAGGCAGCTGTAATATATGTATATGATGATCATTAGAAGTCTTGTATTATTATATAATATTGTGAAAATTTGTACTTACATAGTTTAAGAATCTTGTCAAGAAGATTTTTTAGATAGAGGACCATGGTGGAAACATTGGAAGCTGCTGTTTTAACTATTGTGCAACAATTTTTAAATTTAAGCAAGATATTTAATACCCAAAAGTGCTGATATTATATTCCACTTGAAAAATGTACAATTTTAGACTATCTTGTGATAGGGGTCTTCTTTAATGACGTTATAGGACCAAACATTGATAACATTCAGAACAACAATTTGATTAGGATTGACTTTGAATGTAAACATTATTGCTGTAAATTATTAATTGTAAGGGAAAGGGAACAAGGCAAGTTGGACAGTCAGTCTTGCCATTTGGGTATGATTTTGCCACCTTAAGGCCACACTAATTTAATTTCTTGCTTAACGGATTTTTCTAGAAAAATAATGGAGCGGGCGGGCGAAAAAATAAAAACAGGCCTAGGCATCCTATTATGGCCCAAAATGGTACGATAGGAGCCATGTAGTCAACACACCAGGCTGGTTCAAAATTTAAACAATGAACTTTGAACTTTTAATGATACCATTGCATTGATGGAATAACTGTAACAGCTTGGAAGAAAAGGACTGTTTTCAACTGTTCAGGGAAAAGTATGAGCATTTTGCAGCTGATTCTGAAATTTTTAGTTAACCAAGAAATTAACTTGGTGTTACCTTTGATCTGCTATGAGATTTCCAATGGAGGACTGCTGCTATGTTGAATTTTATGTTTACCATCGCAGAAGAAAACATATTGTTTTTGCTCTGTTTCTTCTTCTGCCATCTCTTTTTCTCCAAACAAGTAAGGTCAATGACCAGAACCAGATGTCTGTCACCATGGTAACTGGTGTAAGGTTATACCATGTTGCAAGTGCTATGAAGTACTGTGTTTTTCCAACCCTGCTGCATTTTGTATTGATACTATTACGTATATCATGTAGTAGTAGTATAGTGACAACTTTTATTTGTGGAAGGAATTTCTGCAATATGTTTGATATTTTTATATTTCTGTGTCCAATGAATGCAGTGTAATTCATGTAGTAAAGTGCTCTAGAATGAAACTTTGAATTGCTTAGAGATTTTCATTTTAGCTAATATGGTCTGAGATGTGATAAAATGTGTAACAGTGCAAGAGTGTGGAAAAAGAGAAAAGGCATCAGAGCTCAGAACATTTCCATTGAAGGTGCAAAAACTAAAGGTGCCATTTGGTGAAACAATGATGTGAGATTTGTAACTTTCTGTTTGTTTGTTTGTTTTGGTTTTTTTCTGTGTCCATTGAATGCAGTGTAATTGATGCAGTAAAGTGCTTTAGCTAGGCTGAAACCTTGATTTGGTTTGAGATTTAGCTGATACACGTACTTTGTATGGATAATGTGTGCAAGTCTTGTGTAGGAAAGAGTGAAGGCATTGGACCTAATAGGACATGGGATTTGTAACAAACTTGCCTGTCTATTAAAAGCGAACTTTGCTAAACTTTTCTACACCTTTGCAAAACATGTCCTCTTTTGTTGAGTGTCGTTAATAGTACATGTATCATAATTTCAATAGTATCATAGTTCATAGAATAGCAAGAGAAATATCCAAAGAGATATTGTAATAACAGTTATGAATCGAAGCATCTTGCATGTAACATCTGTGTCCATATTAACGAAATATCACCAGGGTCCATAATATCACCACCTTGAGAAAAAGTGTGCTTAAAGATATTTTTACTGCAACATATAGGTATATACATTTGAGGTGTGAAGGAGTGCATACCAAAAGTATGTTGCAGTAAAAATATCTTTAAGCACACTGTTTCTCAAGGTGGCGATATTATGGACCCTGGTGATATTATGGACACAGATGTATACATGTACAATAATGTAGAGTGTTTTTTTTTTTTTTTATAACTTTTGGAGTGTTTTATGCTGTTATTTTCATTTGATGCTGTTACAATACTCCCCTCTTGTATCTGCTTGGAGAAAACCGGACCTGTCTCAAAAACTCCGGTGTGAGACAGCAAAAGGTCAGAGGTCGGCCTGTGCTAGTTTCGCCGATCAGCTGAGCTCAGGTGGACTCTGGACGTCACCTGACGTCAGACAGGTAAAGGTGAGAACGTCACCAGGTGGGGAACGTCACGTAACGTCGGATAGACAGGTGAGAAGGCAGGACAAGGTGATGTCGTAACGTAAAAACTGCGAATTTTGTAGCTAAAATCTTTGTTTATGTTGGGTACTTTATATACACTGAGAGAAAAATAATAATTTATCGCCGATCGTGCAGTCAGAAATCCCGATCGAGTATTTCGTCGACTTTAGATCGCGATCAGGAGGCAGGAATGTGTTAGTGCGGTCTCCATTTTAACTGTAAACGGAACAAAGTACAGTAAAACTAAAAGGGAGGGCGATGTCAGAAAAAATGGGGGAGGGGCGACATGGCAAATCCTGAAACTACTCCATAGAAAAAAGGTTCGTTCCCAACTTTACGTCCCAACCGAAGTGACAGATGCTATTCGATGTTATGGATAACAATTTGTGATTCACACAGTCCTCGACCTCATTAACAATGAAATTGACTTTTTCTCGAATATGAAAGACTTTTTCTGTACTCGAATACATTCTTTATTGACTCGACAAAAGTACACTTCTAAGTACAAATACATGATGTTTTAACAAAGCTGAAATACATGTAACATTACGAAAGTAGTACTAGTAGTAGTATATGTATTGTAATGCTACACAAACACACACACCTGTACAATATAAACATTGAGTGACCACAAACTGTCCCGGCATTCATTGCGGTAAATAAACTGTGACGTAATAATGTAATAGGTCCATTTAATCCAGAACCATGGGTGAGACGTCAGCGTTCCGTAAGCGTCTAGTCCGGTGGCTGGAGGACAACCGAGGGTTCATCATCCTGGTCTTCTGTCTGCCGGCAAGCTTCCTGTTCGACACCTGCCTGCAGCTCAGGTGTGTCCGGGGAAACTTCTTCAGAAGCTTCTACAGCTTCTACAGCTACCAGGCATTCACTCAGGAACAAAAACACTATCTCTATCCATATAGAACAAAACCTAATTACAGATCTTACTGCTCCTCTTCTAAGCTTGAATCTGAAATGGGAACTAACTTCAAAATCTTAAACAAGTACTACAACAAAGATTTTATTATTTTTCTGACGCTTAGATGCATCTGCCCTGATGCTTGCGGTTGATTGATTAATATTGATTGACTTCTGAGATTCTGAGAATATCCTGTATCCTCTTCACCTGGCTTCGTACATTTAATATGTACAAAAATACCTACAAAAAATATTTGAGTACACCAGTGCACCCATTGAAAAATATTGGGTGCACAGCTCCAATTTTGGGTGTACTAAGGTGCACATGCACCCAGTATTTCCAGCCCTGCATTTGTTATCTCATTTTTCTGTCCCTTTCCAGAAACTGGTTCCGTCGGAGATTCCTGTCAGCCCCAGAGAAGCACGATGATCGCGTACGGGAGATCCAGCGGAGAATCCGCCGGTGGAACGACCTTCCAGCCGACCGCAGGAAACCCATGTGCACCTCACGACCAAACTGGCTCAGCCTGTCTACTACCTTCTTCCAGAAGGTAAGTTTGAAACAAAAAGACACAGGGGCTGTACCCTCAGGGAAGCTGAGACTCACTGCCCTTGGATAGAGCTGGCTGGAGGAACCAGAAGGAGGGGAGCAAGCGGCCAGATCCTGGCCTGAGCTAGCCTGGATACTATCCGGATTTTCTCTCTGCAAGCGTTGCGTAGCAAAAATCCGGATGGTACTCAGGCTACTTTAAGGAGCCAGGCCTCTTAAGGAGCTTTTATTGATTGATGTCCTCTCTTTAATTGGTACCTCCAAGTAGCATGGTCCCTGCTATGTCTTCTGCTGCTTGTAAGCTTAACTCTGTATTTTTTGCAATTTGTTTTTTTCAGTTTTTTTTGGGGGGGGAGGGGAACACAGATAAACTTTTGAAATTGGATTTTATTACTTTATTCCTTTGTCTGTAGGACCAGTGTGAGAAGATCCCTGTTGACCTGTACAACATCCTGTCGCTTGACGAGGCCCGGCAGGTGGTTCGTGTGGAGCCGATGGTTTCAGTTGGTGACATCACTCGTTACCTCATCCCTCGCGGTACAGCTTTCTTTCAAATGCTACATTTGTAAAAATTTTACCAGCCTGTTTTAGATGAGAGACATCTTTTACTTCAGGATCATCTAAATCAAAATTTTTGTTTTGAATTATTTGGGAATGATTGCCATTCAATGTTTCTTTGATTTTCATATGCAAAAATCATTTATCAAAGATCTCATAATAATTTCTTAAGTTATGTAATGCTCTCCTAGCAGATTTAAGGATAGAGCTCAGTCCCTTTGTTTTAGATGTAATACTAGTAATAAATGCTTCAAAAACAGGACCTGGTATAAAAATCTGACACTGAAAATTACATCTACTTGGAGGTCATAGGTTCAGAGTTCAGTAACAGATATTCCTCCGTGTGATTACCCAGGATACACCTTGGCGGTAACCTTGGAGATCTCCGATGCGACCTGTGGAGGTCTGGGGTTGGGTGCCGGCATGACGACCTACTCACACAGGGTCAGTCAGGTTACAGCGCAGGCCACAGCAAGTCATTGTTATGGATGACATCAGTGCACGCATTATAATTAATTTTGTTGCCTTCTGACAGTGGTCACCATGCCGAAAATGGGCAAAGATGTCTGTTGCCGTGCCGGAAGGTGGATGGCAGATAACTACATGTATGAAGACAGGAGACAAGAAAATACTCTGATTTAATGTTTTCTTTCTTACTTTGATGCAGTGATATGAGATGGTGGCTGTGTATATGTTATGTTCCCACTGAATCAAAACCATTTGTACCATGATTGAGTCAAGATTTTAAAATGTAGGAACCTTTTTTTTTTGGCCCACCTTGTTTTTTTTTGGCCTGCTCACATTAGATTTGGAGTCTGCGGAGGATGTCATCCATAAAATTTACTTGCTGTGGCCTTGCTGTACATGTGATGCATGTACATTTGTAGATATAGATTCACGTGTTACACTTTTCCACAATTTCCCAGGATACACCTTGGCGGTTACCTTGGAGATTGCGGATGCGACGTGCGGAGGTTTGGGTCTGGGCGTTGGCATGACGACGTACTCACACAGGGTTGGTTCCCTCAGCTTGCACCGTTGTTTGTGTCAGCCTGCAGAATGTGCAGAAAAAATCATTTCAATTCCTGTATGAAATCATAATTATTCACATTCTTCTAAATATCTTGTCCCTTTCCTACCCCTGTTTCTTCCTCCATGGGGGGGGGGGGGTCCCCAACAAACGCTCTACGCTGAATTTGGAAACTTCTCGATTACATTTTACGATAAATTCCAAGTGGCCACAACGTAGAATTAAAACGGCGAATACGCTCTACGCAAAATGTGCCAATTACACTCTACGTAGAACATAGACGGACCGCTCTACGTTAAATTAGAGCGGTCCGTCTACGCTCTACGTAGAATTAAAACGGCCGAGATTATGCTCAACGGAAAAGGGCTTGCGGGCCCCCCCCCCCATGTACTGTTCCTTGCGATGGTTTTGATCTGATCCTGATGGCTGTGACATGTGAACACACCACTTTAGTTTCTGTTTCTGTTAAGCCACATCAATTTAATTTGTTGTTTCTCAGATTCGCCCTGTCCATTTTTTTCTGATTTGCAAAAAAAAAAAATTTTTTTTGTTCTAAATAAATGTACACATTTTTGTTCTAAATCAGGTACACATTTTACACCTGGGTGGAGTAAAGAAAGTTGTATACCCGGTAAAGTGCCTTTCCCAAGGACACAGGATCGGTAACATAACTCGAACCAAGTACCTCTGATCATGAGTTCTGATGAGTTCACAGATGTCACAGATGATTTCATCACCTGAAGTATCTCCATCCCCAGGTGGGTCTGTACCAGGAGGCAGTGGAGTCGTGGGATGTGTTGCTAGGCGACGGTTCCCTCGTGCACGCCACGAAGGACAACGAACACTCGGACCTGTACCACGCTCTGCCCTGGTCTCATGGTTCCCTCGGGCTGCTGGTGGCCATGGAGCTTAAAATCATCCCGGTTAAACCTTACCTCAAGGTTTGTTTGTTTGTTTGTTTGTACCATGCCCTGCCCTGGTCCCACGGCTCACTGGGTCTACTGGTGGCCATGGAGCTCAAAATCATCCCGGTTAAACCGTACCTCAAGGTTTGTTTGTTTGTTTGTTTGTTTGTTTGTATCACGCCCTGCCCTGGTCACACGGGTCACTGGGTCTGCTGGTGGCCATGGAGCTCAAAATCATCCCTGTCAAACCCTACCTTAAGGTTTGTTTGTTTGTTTGTTTGTTTGTTTGTTTGTTTGTTTGTTTGTTTGTTTGAACAATTCTTTATTCATGAGAAGCTCAAATCAGCCTGCAGACCACTTTTGGGAGGTTTTGAGGGAAAGGGAAGAGGCATCTACACAACGAAAAAAACAAATAAATCAATATACAATGTATATTGTACATATGTTTTCTATACATACACGGTGCAAAATACATAGGAGTGGGAGATGGTATATGGTTCTTGTGCATTTGTCCAAGGTCATGGTCAAGGTTAGATTTCATCTGTTTCTAAAAAGCTTATTGATGTGTTTTGAAAGTTACAGACCAGTTATAAAGCTTACAATTCTGTTGTTTATTAATTCCTGCTGTCTGTTTCTGTCCTCCCAGCTGACCTACATCCCTGTCCACGGTCAGAAGGCTTACTGTGACATGATGAGGGACCTCTCAGGGGCCTTGGACAAGACTGCAAAGGTAGAGTAATCTTGCATGTTGCCTGCTTATAATATTCACATTCCTTCATATGTGACAGCTACTGTCCATGGTACTGAAACACTGGTTAAATTTCCACCAAAAACCCATTTCAGAATTACTTCTTCCCACAAAGCTGTACCATTGACATTTTCATATTTCTGGAGCTTTAGCTAACCAGAATTTGCTGAGTTGTATATAGAGGGGATTCATTCCTTAAACTACTAGTAATCAACATCTCGCTCACGCAGTTGTCTGTCAATAAGGCATCTGGAGCCACATAGTTCCCATTTAGAACTTTTATTCAGCCTGTCACATGACTGGTTTTGCCTGTGTGGCTTCTTCGAGTGTACAGAGGCTAAATGACACAAGTTCACAAAGTTCTGACTTTTTATGCCTTCCCAGTGCATAGCGCCCTGGTCACTATGCAGCTCCAGATGTCTTACCAGTTCTCATACATGCATGTATATCCTCCCCCCAGCTGCCTGACTATCTGGAAGCGACAGTTTTCTCCAAAGAAGAGGCAGTTGTGATGGTGGGAAATTTTACTGACGTCACGGATCCCAAGGAGAAGGCCAAGGTCAGGGTTGATGATGAATGTTCTGGCACTGAAGCATGCATGATCTACTGATGCTTCATGTATTGTTTCATGTGTTCTATGGTTCCAGTTTAAGCCTTGACCAATTTTGAGTGACCCAGTGGTTAAAACAGTGAATTCAACAGAATTTAAGTGATTTTTGACAAGATATATAAAGGAAGTACTCAGTTTGGTAGATACCTTTTCCATCAAACATAGATCAACCACACATCATGATGTGCTATATACGTAGCCTCTACCAGGATTCAGAACTGGATGGAAATAGTAGAAACTAGCCTATTAGAAAGATAAAATAACAGGGGAGTTGTTATCTGTCTATCAGCTAATTTCCTAGCCTTTTCCATCCAGTTCTAAAGCCTGGTAGAGGTTTGTGATTCACTGGTATATGGTACAAGCATGACTGCTGACAATCACAAACAACTGTAGAGGCCTTACTTGAAAGCCACTCTGGTGAAAGAAAATATAAATACACCATAAACAAATACCTTTCCCACCCCACACAGATCAACCACGTAACCCGCTGGTACAAACCGTGGTTCTACAAACACGTAGAAACGTTCCTGAAGAGAGGAGAGAACTATGAGTACATCCCACTCAGGGAGTATCTCCTGCGACACAACCGGGCCATCTTCTGGGTCGTGGAGTCCATGATTCCCTTCGGAAACAACCCTATATTCAGGTGGGGCTGGAACCTCTCCTCTTCTTGGTCAAAAAGCTAGCTAGCTTTCGTTATGCATGTTCCCTTTGGATGGGATTAGCCTGGTATCCAGTCTGATTCGTGGTCGGGGCCGAAAGAGCTCTGTCCCGCCCGCCTCACATAGGTTTCCCGGTGTGTATTTCCAAATCCCCAAGCATATTGTCTCTGATTAGCGTAACACTCCTACCGGGATGGCCTGTTGCACTGGGCGGGGGAAGCTCTTAGAGCCCTGAAGACACAACCTGCCCAAACACC
Organism: Branchiostoma belcheri; assembly: GCF_001625305.1. NCBI lineage: Eukaryota > Metazoa > Chordata > Leptocardii > Amphioxiformes > Branchiostomatidae > Branchiostoma > Branchiostoma belcheri. The sequence continues at coordinate 821,751 of NW_017804620.1, read as the reverse complement.
CCAACACCCCCAATCACGTAAGACTGGATACCAGGCTAGGATGGGATGTAAGAAAACCCACACCTCACTTCCCGGTGTGAGTGGTTCAAACCTTACCGTCCGGTCTTACGCAGCTTGAATGTACTTACTACAATGTAGCTGCAGCCTTCTTCAAGCTGAATGACCCACATCATAACATGTGACCATGCAGTGATGACTCCAGCAAATTGCGTGAATTTGGAGGAAGGTTGAAGGTTATTGACCTTATAGTTCTGACCTTATGTTTCTGATCTTATAACCATCTATTAACCAATAACATTGATCAGAGCTTTATTTCTCAATGTAATTTGATACTTTCTCCAGACTGCTGTTCGGCTGGCTGTTACCTCCCAAACCAGCTTTCCTCAAGTTCACTACCACACCAGGGGTCAGGGCCATGACCTTCGCTAAACAGGTAACCTTTCACCTTTGACTCTCAACTCTGCATTGATCTTCGAGACAGCATGAAGATTTTTGCTTAATGAAAATCTACAACAATTATTACTATGGTTGACAGTAAAACATGTGTTTTTGTTTGTCTGTTTGTTTGTTTGTAGGTGTTCCAGGACATAGTCCTCCCCATGACAGTACTAGAGAAGTCAGTAGACAGAGCTGAGGAGCTGTTTGACACCTATCCTATCCTGATCTATCCCTGCCGCATCTACGACCATGGGGTCAGCAGAGGTCAACTCAGACCCCCCAGGAAGGACCAGATGTGCCCCGGGACTAACTACGGTGGGGGGGAACATAGCCTGTTTGTTTATTTGTTTGCTTGTTTGTTTTTATTTACCCAGGGTGGCCCAGCTCAGTATCATAGCAGTCTTTTACAATGGGGTTCTTGAAAACATTATATATAACTTGTAACATACATGTACATAACATGAAGGACTATATACAAGTACAGAACATACATACAAAACTTCACAAACCAGGCCGTTATCCAGTCTGGTCTGTGTTACACAATCTCTCACTGTCAGACTGATTAAGCTAGCCTGGTTTACCAAATCTTAGTTTAGCTCCCAAGTCCTACATCCTCTCCACAAATTTGCGGAGAGGATGTAGGACTCGGAAGTTCAGTTTGGGAGCTAAAGTAGATTTGTTAACTGGGCTAGATTGGGCCTCTTCCCCGAGAGCTTGTGGCATGATACACCTCTGACTCATAATTGTTGTAACATTGATTATGTTTACCAAAGGAAAACATATTGTTTTTGCTCGGTTTCTTCCTCCCTCTTCTTCTTCTCCAAACAGTGACCTATGACCTGGCTAATGACATGATTTGTTGACGTCTGTCACCATGGTGACTGGTGTTGGGTTACATAATGTTGGAATTTCATGGTCTGCTCTGCTCCTGTCACCATATACTAGTAGTACATGTATGTGAATGTGTTTGAGTAAAAATTACCAGGGCAGACCATGTCCGAAGGTAAACATTATGCATTTGCTTTGCAAATGTTACTTCTCTAGTTCATGATTGATTTGCTGTGTGCAGGAATGTTCTACGACCTTGGTGTGTACGGAGTTCCGGGTCCGGTGAAGCGCCGTGAGCGATACGATCCTGTTCACGCCATGCGCAGTATGGAGAAGTAAGGTTCTTTCCATTCGTAATACATGTAATATATACACTTTGTCTGGGAAAAGTTCATACTTAGCATTAGAAGATTATTTGAAGAACAAATAAACTTTTGATTAAACACATGTGGTCTTATAAGTTTGTGTTTCGATAAAGTTATACCTATTTGTGACAACCATGGTTTTTGCCAGTTTTCTCTTATCAAATGTTATGTCAGGTGAACACTAATCGAGAAGTTGTTTCGTGTTGTTTTAAAAGCTCAAGTTGCAATTGGGTGCTTTAAGGATTCCAAGAATTTCAGCCATTATTTTGCATAGCAAAACAGAACTTACATGCCTGTGCTGAATACACTATCCCTGTCCTTGGTGCTGAATACACTATCCCTGTCCTTAGTGCTGAATACACTATCCCTGTCCTTAGTGCTGAATACACTATCCCTGCCCTTGGTGCTGAATACACTATCCCTGTCCTTGATGCTGAATACACTATCCCTGTTCTTAGTGCTAAATACACTATCCCTGTCCTTAGTGCTAAATACGCTATCCCTGTCCTTAGTGCTGAATACACTATCCCTGTCCTTGGTGCTGAATACACTATCCCTGCCCTTGGTGCTGAATACACTATCCCTGTCCTTAGTGCTGAATACACTATCCCTGTCCTTAGTGCTAAATACACTATCCCTGTCCTTAGTGCTGAATACACTATCCCTGCCCTTGGTGCTGAATACACTATCCCTGCCCTTGGTGCTGAATACACTATCCCTGTCCTTAGTGCTGAATACTCTATCCCTGTCCTTAGTGCTGAATACACTATCCCTGTCCTTGGTGCTGAATACACTATCCCTGTCCTTAGTGCTGAATACACTATCCCTGTCCTTAGTGCTGAATACTCTATCCCTGTCCTTAGTGCTGAATACACTATCCCTGTCCTTGGTGCTGAATACACTATCCCTGTCCTTAGTGCTAAATACACTATCCCTGTTCTTGGTGCTGAATACACTATCCCTGCCCTTGGTGCTGAATACACTATCCCTGTCCTCAGTGCTGAATACACTATCCCTGTCCTCAGTGCTGAATACACTATCCCTGTCCTTGGTGCTGAATACACTATCCCTGTCCTTTTAGTCTGGAATAGTCTTGCATAACATGATATTATCTACTATCATGAAAGTTCATCTGTGTTGGTAGTTACATGTTTAAAGTTAAGACTTTTGGTCCAACACAAAAAAATTCTCTCACCTAGAGCTTTCGACCAGTCACTCTGGTCTCAGTAGACACGTCTCAAAGAAGCCACGTGACAAGCCTCACTGGGTCAGTCTACTGAGGAAGACCAGAGTGACTGGTCGAAAGCTCTAGGTGAAAGAATTTTTTGTGTTGGATCAAAAGTCTTAACTTTAAACATATTATCTACCTGCTGTTCCCAGGTTTATCCGAGAGGCCGGTGGTTACTCCTTCTTGTATGCCGACATCTTCATGACCAGAGAGGAGTTTGAAGAAATGTTTGACCTGTCTCTGTATGAGAAGGTTCGTAACTTCTTTGTCTTCAGTGAAATATAATGTTTATCTAGACACCCCACGCACGTTAAAGAACCCACCACACCTTTCAAAAAAGAGATAGGGGCATGCCCCAGTGTCGGTTGGTGCAAATACTTATCTGATTATTCACTATGGACTCCAGGAAGAGTAGTGTGAAATTCACACTAATGGAGATCCTAAACAAAACAAACATTTTGTCCTTTGGAAAAGGCACTTAACACAATTTTCCTCACTCCACCCAGGTGTAAAAATGCATGTGGGTAGCACCTGAATTCAGTTGGGGATGTAAAAGGCGGTGGAAGGAGAGGGATGGGCTCTGCCTTCCAATACTGTGCCCTAGACACAGTGGATTGACAACACACTGCCCCTACAGCCTCAAAAAGGCCATGAGACTATGTTTACTTAGCCTCTACCAGGCTTCGGGAGGTGGCTGGAAAGAGTAGGAATTGGTCAAATAGAGAGATAACATTGCCACACCTGAACCGTACTCTCTAGTGGACTACTAGTAACTCCCTTGGCAGAGGCTAATGCTAACTTACCTTTTTAATTTTAGAAGGTTCCTTTTTCATTATCAAGCTAAGATTGATGGAGACACCAGATACCTTTGACCCAGTGTTGACGTCACACTTCAAAGAAGCCACGTGACAAGCCTCACTGGGTCAGTCTACTGAGGAAGACCAGGGTGACTGCTCTAGGTGAGAGAATTTTTTGTGTTGGACCAAAAGTTTTAACTTTAAACATTGATGAAGACATGTTTTCTATGTCCTGCAGGTGCGTAAGAAGTACGGTGCAGAAGGAGCGTTCCCTCACCTGTATGACAAGGTCAAACCTGAGGTTGACGTCTTCGAGATCGGCAGACAGTGTGCCGAGGAGTTCGACAAGTAGATTTTATGAACAATCCACAAATAATTATAGTCCAGCCTGGGGTTTATGGAAAACACTGGGTGTCAGACCTGGTCTGGCTAGCAGGTCAGGCTACTCAAGAATGATGACACATCTGGCACCCAGCATTTTCCATCAACCCTCCAACCTGTACTAGTGACCACCTGGCTACTATACATGAATTGTATGGTATAATATGACAACTAATATGAAAATAGGAGCCATAATAATAAGGGAACAAATGAGCCTGACATTTAAAGATAGTTTTCTTTATTCTAAATCTAATGTAGGTCATAATCACTTGAATAGGAAGGAAACAATTATACATTTATTTTTAACACATTTTAAGGCAAATATATCTTAATCTACAAGCTGAAAGACGTATTCTAAGTGCTATAAATGTATTATAATTTTTAAACTTTGTCAATATCTAGCTTTCATGTGCTGATGATTTAAAATCATCAGTGAGTTCCCTTGTATCTTTTTAATAATCAGAATTATTGGTGTCTTTGTCTACTATCGTTTTCATTGAAATTATCTACGCTGACTTCAAGTGTATACGTATGAGCATTGCTTAACAAAGTTCCTGGATATATCATCATCCATAGTTACATATATGTACATGTATATGGTTCAGATTGGGGGAAAGTGATATTGATATCGCTTTACAAGATACGCACGGTGTTGTGAAAATTGTTAAATCTATGTTGAAGTTCGTTCATTGGGAGGGGGAGGCATTGAGTAGATCTTGGGAAACAACTCGTAGGAAAGATGGCTTCTATTGGCTAGTGATCCGCCATTATATGATGCACATGTAAGTTGTTATATGATTTGAACAGCGAGTAGTTCTAATTATAACCCTTACAAGACTTGAATGTTTAATGTTCACTTTATTCTGACTTAATTTTTCCCTTGAAGGGTTGAAACTGTTGTTCAGTGTGGTTCATTCCACTGGTGTGAGGTCAACATATTTTCCATCAGGGGGGTCATATGTGGGTAGAGGGGGGGTCTCTGTAGGTCCTAGTCGCTGGTAGGGGATCAGCAGGGGGTCCACCTGTATGTAGAAATGCACACAAACATGGTCAGTCATAGTAAGCTGGTTCTGCATGCGAAAGGCCCTTTCCATTGTCTTAGATAATGTATTGCCAGCGGACTGTCTGTATTACCATTTGTTTATTTCATTCTATCGCAAATGTCGGCAACTTCTTTAGATTTTGCCAGTAAACAAAGACCTAGATTGTATCATATTGACAAGGCTGTATCCATTTGGGTGGCAAATGGATACAGCCTGGCCAATTTGATACTGTCTATTGCAGCCACCGAAAAATCTGCTTGGAGATTACTACTGTAGATCCTGACCTGCACGGCTTGTTGGAAGAGTTCTTCAGACTCGGCTCGGAGTTCCTCCAGGGCTCGCTGCTGGGACGTTACCATGGCAACGATCGCTGCCTCCTCTGTCAGGTGCTGCTGTCTAGAAGATGGAAAACATAGACAACAATCATGAATGACAACAATCATAATTGACAACGATCATGAATTACAACAATCAAAAATGACAACAATCATGAATGACAACGATCATGAATGACAACTATCATAAACAACATTCATAAACAATCATAATGCATAAAAGTGTCCCGCCCACCTCCTAAACCGTGCCCACTCCTTCTCCAGCGCAGCCCTCCTCTCCTGCTCCTCAGTAGAAACAACAACCGGCGGCCTTTCCCGGACCTCCTCAAGCAAACTCGGCATCACGAAGAAGTCTTCAATCGCCACCATCTCCTTATCCTTCTTCAGCAGCCGCTTAATCCGTTTCTTGAGCCTGGCTTCTCGAGCCTGCTCGATCTTAGGGTCCACCCGTTTCCTTTTACGCAGATGTGAAGCGCGGATGGGGACTAGAGTGTTGACCAGAGGACTGGATCGCGAGAACGTAAAAAGTGAACGGGCGCCCGCCGGGCAGAGTTGGGAAAGGACTGTGCTAGCCTGGCTGCCGAGAAACCTTAGTACCGACGTCATGGTGTCTTAAATCGTGTTACAGTCTCGGTAAACGTCTTGAGGAAGTTGTGTATCACAACTACATAGTCTTGGGCTTGAGTCTTGAGCAGGTTTAAGGCGTTTTTGTCGTACTTTCTTACCCACACATGTCTTGCACACTGCGACCTTCTCTCGCAGTTCGGTCTCTTCTTAGGTGGAATAAACCATTTACGTTGGGGGATAACGAAACCACAGTTGAATATAATCGGTATATAAGACCATCTTGTATTATCCCCATGAAAGTGTAAATGTATGTATTGTTAGAATAAGTTTATTCTTCTTTTGTTTTTAGATTTTTTACTTAACGACGGTAAGTTGATATAATAGCATAAAATATCTCACAGAACCTATTACACTGTGAAAAAATGGTTTCTTCTAGTTAGATGTCTGTTGCATAATAATATGGACCTGTGAAATCTACACCACAAAATCCCCTGAAAGAGCGAAAATATATCAGATCATCACCCAAGCTGACTATTGTATTCCCATTTCAATAAGTAAAGTGACAAATTTATCGTTTATTCTGAGTACTTGATTTTTTTACCCAAACAAAAACAAACAGTTTTACAGGCAGTGTTTATCTCGGCCAGCTAAATATCGATGTCGCAGTGCGCGTGCGTCAGAGCGCATATTTGAGCCATTTTTGAGCTGCGAAAGTTCCGCGAACACCTGCAAAACTGTTTTCTTCTCTTCTGCGCCAAGAAACAAGCTGAAGAACGATGATTCTGGAACGATAACTTTACAAAGAGACCTTGTATCGTTGCCTGGTGGTTACCAGTTAGTTGGTAGCCGTTTTGATCGCTAGTTTTGGCGCTACTTTCGCGAGTTTCTAGATCGACCGAACGTAACCAAGATGCCGTCCAGCAGTAGCAACCGAGATAGGAAGGTAAGCTTTCTGAGTTTTTCTCTTCTCTAGGAACATCTAGAATTAATATATACCCTGGAGAATTAATATTCATGGTTTATAAATTGCCCTAGCAATTGAACGATTATGTCTTTGTCAATGGCACCAGTTTGAATTCAAAGTCAAACTCTGTAAATTTTGATATTTTCACACCTCAAACTTTTTTGTCATTAATGACTGTAGAGAAATAATTATTTTATGGTTGTTGGCCAAAACTGACCCTAAAACTTCCCAACGTGTGTCTAAGTTATTTCATCATAGCACACGTTTACAGGTTAAACTCGAAAGGTCCCGAGTTTGTCCATGACACCTGAGATACACACCTGTAATTATAACCTCCTTGATATTATGGTAGGTGATATATGGCATTGACATTCCCATACTCCTGTTAGTGTTCCTTCTTTTGTACAATGTCTATTTCTTTATTGTCCGAAAGGCATAATCAAGAAAAACACCTGTTTTTAAAGTCAAGATAGGGACATTATATTTTTTATAACCTCAAGAAGAAAGGGGGAAAAGACAGCATGTTTTTTTTTTACATTATTGTTTTGTCTTTTTCTGCAGCCTCGTTCCAAAGAAGACACATGGAAGGCTGATGAACTCCAGCAGTCTCTGAAGGTTTGAAACTGGATTTCTTATAGTTAATTGAGAATCTGAGGATTTTCCATGATTCCTAGATTTTCCTTAGCCTCTATCAGGCTTCAGGAGTTGGCTGGAAAGAGAAGAAATTGGCCAAATAAAGAGATAACATGCTGGCCCAGAGTTGGACCAACTCCCCTGGCATGTTATCTCTCTTTGAGCAGCTCTCTTTATTTGGCGAATCACTTCTCTTTCCAGCCACCTCCTGAAGCCTGGTAGAGGCTAGCATAGCTACACTGTTAGTAGTGTTACTCAGTAGTCTGTAGCATACTAACACAGATGTTACGTCTGTAGGAGGCCAAACGAGATCGCAGATCGAAGGATGGAGAGAGAGACAACAAGGAGAAGAGAAGCAGCAGAAACCGTACGTGTCATCCTCCTTTTCATCTTACAGTCTTTTACAGACAAATATAATAAAAGAAAAGATGTGATCTAACTGCTACCCAACTGTCAGTGGGGTTGTCATATTAATGTTCTATCCACGGAAAGTTTTATCAGATATAAAGCAAGTGCAGCTCTATACATGCAGCCCAGGACAATTTGTTGATGAATTTTCTACTAGCTATCAATTGTGACAGATTTGAAAACAATTTGAATAATGACACTAATAAATCATATACTATTATATGTCATTTGCCATGCCAAGTTAATGATACAGTGCTAGTGGTAGCATTTTTTATTTGTTTGCATGTGTCTACATGCGTACAGAGACGTATTTGTTATATTTCTCTTGCCGATCCTTCCTTGTTCTGATTGACACCATCTCTTGTTGCATCTCTGTCTTGCACAGATGACAATGATGATGACAGGCGTCGGAAGCACCGCTCCGAGGAGCCTCGAGATGAGGAGGAGAGACATCGGAAACACCGGAGCAAGGAGCACCGGTCCAGAGACGGAGAGGAGGACAGAACCAGAAGACATCGGGAGGACGGGGAGGACAGGCACAGGAAACACAGGGCTAAGGAGGAGAGAGAAGACGAAGAGAGACCAAGAAAGCATCGGTCGAAGGACGAAAGAGGAGATGATGATGAGAGACACAGAAAACACAGGTCGAAGGATGAAAGAGGAGACAGAGACGAAAGGAAACACAGATCTAAAGAAGACCGAGAGGACAGAGATGATAGAAAGCATAGATCTAAGGAAGACAGAGAAGAAAGAAAGCACAGGTCTAAGGATGAAGATGATGACAGGAGGAGGAAACACAGAGAAAAGGATGAGGACAGGGAAAGACGTAGGAAGGAGAGGAAGGACAGAGAAAGAGACGGGTGAGTCTTGGAGAGTTTGACGCGATTTTCCTCTTACTTAAACTTTAAAGTCTTAGTCTATGCAGGATCAGTGCAGATTTACTTGTGAGCTACACAATTTTGCCTTATACATTTGTATATACAGCTTCAATAAATAAAAAAACAATTGTCCTTTGGCAGTTCAGTCTATTGTACACTATAACAGGATAGATCTGCAAAGAACATTTCAGGTAGCATTCACTAGTCACTACATTTTGTCAGTGACACTGGAGAGTTGTCAGAAAAGCAGGTTTCTAAGTATAAACTGATAGAACACAATTATACAACTTGTGTCAAATCAGATTACAGTTGATGTCTTGAAATTGTAAAATACCATAGTTTGAAAACAGATGATTTTTTCCTCCTCCCAGGTCTCGAGACGGCAGCAGGCACGGTTCAGAAGACGGTCGGGACAGGAGGAAGGATCATCGGTCCAAGGAGCATCGGGAGAAGAAACACAGAGATAAGGAACATCGCAGGAGGGACCGGGAGGAGGAGGGGGAGGATGGAGAGAAGGAGAGAGAGAAGGAGAGAGAGAGGAGACACAAGGACAGGAGGAGTAAGGAGGAGAGAAGGGACAAGGACGAGGTAAGAAATATTTAATGATGTAACTAGAACAGACTGGTGGAATTTTTCAGATAAGGATATATTCCATCCAAGTGTATTTTGTTTTTCTGAAAATCATTTTATTGCTGTTTAATCTGAAGCTCGTTTTATATAGGCGAGTTTAGTCACAATGTAATAAAGACATTTATTCAAACTATGTAATTTATGATGTAATTTACAATGTGAAGGATAAGAATTGTTGGCTGACAATTTGTTTGTGTGTTCTTCAGTCTGAAAGTCGTCCCAGAGAAGACAGACATCAGGGCAGGAGAAGGGAAGAAGTTTCAGCACCAGAACTAGAGGTCAGCTGCTGATGTTTTCTTTACATTGTTTGATATAGTATTCAGAATCGATCAGTTCACCAATGTGAATGTCAATTTGTCACATTAACGTCAAGAGAAGTCTACAAAACTGCCTTGATTACACTGTTTTTTTCTGTCTTAGCATGCATGTGTGTCAAAATTATAAGAAAATGAAGATGTTACGGTAACCTCAAATGTACCATTTCTTCTGTAAACTTGTGTGTGTTCCACACTCCCAGGTCCCAGAAGAGCCAGAAAAGGAGCCACCAGCAGAAAACAACACAGAAGGCGGCAATGATGACTATGATGATGATGACTTTGAGGTAAAGGCAGAGTTTCACATTATGATATCTTAGCCATTATCAGGCTCTGTAAAATGTAAGGAAGTCAAACCTGGTGTAGCTAGATTATTCAAAACAGTCTTGTCCAGTTTTAAGGTGCTCTTGTTAAGAGAAAACATATCCTCTCACCAACCATCTTTCCTCAGTCCCTTGACTTGAGTGGTTACTTGTTGAAGCCAAACCTCACTGTTTCCATTTGCTTCCTACATCCGTAAATAATATCATGGTTTTATGTGGAATGTCTATTTTCAGGATTATGATGATGATTTTGAAGATGAAGATGAGGATGAGGATGAAGAGGAGACAACTGGACCATCTGTGGTCAGTGCAGCAATTTTGCTTTGAGTTTGAGGAACATTTTATTTTTTAGGACATTGTTGTTTGAACTTCTGTTCATTGAAGAAATACTAAAAATCTGCCTGCTGGCCACTTTTAGCCACTGGTCAGTGCTAATAAAGTGATTGATAACCAAGGTGGTGTAAGTAGAGATACCTCCATGGTATAACAAAAACACATATCAAATAAAACTACATTTCCCCCCACAGAGGCCGTCGGAGGTGCGAGCCATCATGGAGGCGATGAACCAGGAGAACGCCACGATTTCCCCGGCTCCGTTTGCCGGGCTGGACGATGGAAAGGACAGCTCGGTAAGGGGACAACTTCTCTGGAACTTTGTGTATTACTTATAAATATAATACAAGGAGATAACTGTGGCATATTATGTATCACTAATGACACTTGTAATTAAAATACATGTCATGCTATATCTATTTGGAGAGATACTGATACTCAGTGATGGGGAGAAATGGAATCAACCTGCAGCTATGTCACCATCATGGTAACTGGTGCTGTAGTAGACACCTTGTGGTGTCAGGTTACATTATGTAGCAAGTGGCAAGACAGAGTTGGAGGGGATGGCCACCATATATATAATATATGAATATGTTTGAGTAAGAATAAACAGAGCTGTAGTTTATTATATAATTAGGCTAGGCCATGTACGTATGTATGTATTTGAAGGCAAATATTGTGTAATTTTGTTTTACAAATCTGCAGGGTGCATACTCCGACTCGAGTACCTCCAACTCACGACCTACAACCGGAAAAGGTCGAACCTTCATCAACTTCGTGGCGGCAAAACAGCGTCAGGTCAGCCGGAAGGTCGCTACCAAGACGACGAAACGCGGGAAAGAGCTGATGCGACTTCTGGAGTTGGATTTCGTCGGACATGATATTTTAGACATCCCGCCTCTGACAGAGTACGAGCTGTACATACGCAGCTTCGGCAGTTCAAATACACAACAGGTAATATGGGTCATGTGGGGCAATGGCAGAATGCTCAACTTGCATGCCACCGATCTTGTGCCCTTGGGAAAGGCACTTTACACGGCCTTCCTTACTTAAATCAAGTAAAAATGAGTAATACAAACTGTGTGGAATACAACACCAGCAACAGCTGCCTGTGTCCCATATGTATTGTACTCTTACAATAATTTCCAACAAATGAAATCAAATATACTCGTCAGGGTAGAAACTCTGATCTGGTATAGAATTGGTGGTTCTGCCGGTAGAGATCCCGATCAGAGTCTTTGTCGACATAGACTCCAAATACTGTCAATGAACCATGACCTGACAGTTACATGTACCTCTCAAGTACAGAACAATCAATGTGATAATTTTGTAAAAGACTTACACAAAGACTCTTTATTTCATGAATTTGAGAAGCTGAATTTGAGAAAGTATTTGGTTAGAGGGAGCAACACTGATTTTTACCTCAATAATATCTTGTTCCCCGATGCAGGCGTACACCCAGTGTGGAGATGATAACATCGACCGTGAGGTTCAGACAGAGGAAGTGGAGGTCTCACAGAAATGGACACAGCACCCCTCCACACAGGTTAACGCATGTGGAGGTCAGTTTACATAGTTAAATTCTCATGAAATCTCATCTGTGTTGGTAGAATCTATCTGTATCTGTCTGTATCTGTATAGCCGGTATAACCACCCTTCGGTGTAACACACCAGCTTCTGTATCTGTATAGCCTGTATAACCGCCTTTCGGGCGTAACACACCAGCTTCTGTATCTGTATAGCCTGTATAACCACCCTTCGGCGTAACACACCAGCTTCTGTATCTGTATAGCCGGTATAACTGCCTTTCGGTGTAACACACCAGCTTCTGTATCTGTATAGCCTGTATAACCGCCTTTCGGCGTAACACACCAGCTTCTGTATCTGTGTAGCCGGTACAACTGCCTTTCAGTGTAACACACCAGCTTCTGTATCTGTATAGCGAACCGTCTTTCGACGTAACACACCAGCTTCTGTATCTGTATAGCCGGTATAACCGCCTTTTGGCGTAACACACCAGTTTATACTAAATCTCTAGTCTGTAGTTTTAGAGTTCAAGCTTTGTTCTAATACAAAAAGTGACCATGGGAGAATCTGTCTTCCCACCACTTTTGAATCTCACTCTTCTGACTTCCAGAGAGTCAGCAAGTTCATCATTCATGTGATGAAGGTTGACGAGATTGGCCGAAAATTTCTGGTGTTGGAACAAAGCTTGAACTCTATAACTATAGAGAATGTCTCTATACTTCATCACATGTACAATCTTACACTAGAACATTGCTACACAATTGTATGATTGATTCAACGCTACAGAAAAGACAGCTTGTAAAATGTTGTACGCTTGTATTGAATTTGAAAAGTAAATGTTAGAATGTGAATCTCCAACAACAAATTTCTCAACTCTGTCATGACTTTATGACATGAATAGTACACAAAGAGAAGACGAAGTCATTGTGGTTTAACTTTGCAGTGACACCCTTAAAATACGGAAAGGTAACAATACTAACATGGATATTTCTGAGAATTATTACGAACAGTTTATTTTGTAAGGCTTGTTTCCTTTAGTCTTATAAGTTTTGATTATTTTCCAGATGACTCGAGTATATCAGGGCCTGACCAGGACCAGGAAACCAAAGCTGTGGACACGGTCAAACTCACTAACTTCCTCAACAGATCATGTCAGGTACTCTTACAATACAAAAACTTAAACAAATTAAATATCATGTCAGGTATTTATAATGTACAACACAAACTTTAAACAGCAGATCTTGTCAGGTAATATATACAAAACAAACTTTAAACAACAGATCTTGTCAGGTCCTCTTACACAAAACAAACTTCTTGATATATCTAAGCCTCTATCAACAGGCATTGTGTAAAAACTCAGGTAAACATGCTTAAAACAAACTTCTATCCACAGGCTTCCAGTAAAACAATTGAGACCACACCAGTTCACAATCATACCCGTAGTTTTATTTACCACTGATTTACAACATCACTTGTAAAATGCCTGGATCTGCCTTGTAACATTATGTATACTGCACAAAAGTCTTCACTAAGTTTTTTTCTTCTTCTGATAATATAAAAAAATGCAGAATTTCAACTCACAGAATGCAAAGTTTAACCACTCCAAAAACTTCAGACTTTTAACTTTTAAGAATATCAACAGCCATCAGTACAATATTACATATTATGTACATTTTTATTATATATCTACACATACTGTATATGTTCATGGTTTATTGGTTATTGTAGTCATACTCCTGCATAGTATATATACCCTCAGTCTTCGCTGACTAATGTATCATCTTCAAGAGTAATGATTTATATTTGCATTCACTGTACATTGATGTAACATTTACTATTTTACATTGTTGCAGCACACTATTTACATTTTTGTACAATGACTATTTGATGATATTATTTACAAACCACGTAGCCAAGACACATGTAACAGTCATTAAAACACAAATCTATCCTAAATAAGTTTGTCTACCGTACACGTACGTCTGCAAGGAGTTGGTTGTACGGCTTTTTTTTAATCTTATACCTACAGGTTTTATTTACATTCATTATGACTATATACATGTATTTGGTAATGACTTATGTTTACAAACCAGGTAGCCAAGATGACACGTGAAAACACAAAGTTACAGTAACCATAAGTTGCTATATCCTTCCTACAGGTTGTAGCTGTGTTACTGGAGGAGGATTTGGCCAGTAGAACAGCTGAACCCAAACGGTCCACACACTCCAACATGGCCTTCAGTGACAACATGGTCACTCTGGCTACTTCTCAACTACTACTGGCCGGTGAGTGGGATGGGGTCTGTACTATATGTGGTGTCCTGTAGTGTAGTGTAGTGTAATGGTCATGGTGTTTGGCCCAGAACCTAGAGGTAATGGGTTCAAATCCCTGGCATGCCCTTAAGTTATGTCCTAGAAAAAGGCACTTAACAAGACTCTCCTCACTTTGCACCTCAGCTGAACCCAAACGTTCCACACACTCCAACATGGCCTTTAGTGACAACATGGTCACTCTGGCTACTTCTCAACTACTACTGGCTGGTGAGTGGGATAGGATGGGGTCTGGGAATACTGTTGAAGTTACTTTACTTTTAGGTGGGAAGGTGGTCTTGTGGTTATGATATGGTTGTTGACTCAGAAATTCTGGGTTTTAATCCCTGGCAGGCCCTAGTGTTGTGCCCTTGGGAAAGGCACTTTGTATTTGAAGTGAAAATGAGTTTACTTCTAATAGTAGCTTTGGCAAGGGACACTCTCATGGATGGGATGTAAAGCTGGAGGTCCCATGTTTGAGGAGAGCCACACCTCAAGCATGTTAAAGAACCCGCCACACTAATAAAAAGAGTAATACGCCCATTTCTCCTCTGGTCTCTCAGTCACTTACGAAAGCTAGTGGATACTAGCTGAAACGTCTGACGTTCCAAAATCATATCCAGTTGCTTGAGCAACTGCTTTTTGGCGTATCATATTACCTGGATGTCTAACCTTCATCGACGTAAAAAGAGTAATAACCTGTTATGTCTCCCTGTCCATCTTCTGGTAAATCCAAATAAAGAAAAGCTTGTTCTATATGGACCGGGTATGACAAATCTAAAATGCATGTATTTGTAATTGAAGTTGAAGAGATTACTGGACAGGGAAAGCCGCAAGTTGTGCAGTGATCCCAGTAATGTTCCTTTCCAATTCTGTTATCCTTGGATGATTTGGTTCCTGAGGGTGAAGCTGCCTTTCCATAGCCAAGGCTTCTTCACAGTCACTGAGAGCCGTTCTGAGCTGGTGATCACCATGTTTTTTCTTGGCCATTCCCAGCATGTTGATCGTGCTGGCAATCTCAGGATGTTTTGTACCCTGACCATAGATACTTCTGAGCATCTGTAGTGCCTGTTCATGATAGCTGATTCCTTTCTTGTAGTCATCCAGTTTTGCATATGCTGACCCCAGGTTGTTGAATGAGGTGGCAATATCAGGATGCTGACCAGAAATACTTTTGTACATCTTCAGGGCCTGTTCAAGGTAGCTGATTGCCTTTCTGTGCTCACCCAGGTTATCCAAGGCTGACCCCAGGTTGTTGAGTGAGTGGGCAATGTCACGGTGTGCTTTGTTTTGACCATATATAGCCTTCAACATCTCCAGTTCCCGTTCAATGTACTTGATTGCTTTTCTGTAATCACCCAGTTTCTCCCAGGCTGACCCCAGGCTGTTGAGTGACCTAGCAATTTCAGGATGTGCTTTAGTCTCACCATAGATATCCCTGTACATCTGCAGTGCCTGTTCATGGTAACTGATTGCTTTCTTGTAATCACACAGGTCGTGCCAGACCCTCCCCAGGTTGTTGTGTGAGTTTGCAGTGTCAGGGTGTGCTTCAGTCTGACCATGGATGCTCTGGTACATCTTTAGTGCCTCTTCATGGAAAGGACATGCTTTTCTGGGTTCACCCACGTTATACAAGGCTTGCCCCAGGTTGTTGAGTGAGATGGCAATGTCAGGGTGTGCTGTATGCTGACCATAGATACTCTTGCGTATCTTTAGTGCCTGTTCAAGGTAGCTGATTGCTTTCCTGTGATCACCCTGTTTCTCCCAAGCTGACCCGAGATTGTTGAGTGAGATGGCAATGTCAGGATGTTCTGCAGTCTGACCAAAGATACTCCTGCGCATCTGCAGTGCCTGTTCATGGTAGCTGATTGAATTTTTGTCATCACCCAGTTTACCCCAGGCTAACCCCAGGTTGTTCAGTGATTCAGCAATGTCTGGATGTTCTGTACCCTGACCGTAGATACTCTTGCGCATCTGCAGTGCCTGTTTATGGTAGCTGACTGCTTTCCTGTAATCACCCAGGTTGTGCCTGGCTCCCCCCAGGTTGTTGAGTAAGGTTGCAATGGCAGGATGTGTCTGACCATGAATTGTTGTCCTCATCTGCAGTGCCTCTTCATAGTAGGTGATTGCTAAGTTGAAATCACCCAGTTTCTCCCAGCCTGTCGCCAGGCTGCTGAGTGTGATGGCAGTGTCAGTGTTTGCTTTATTTTGACCATGGATAATGGTCCACATCTGCAGTGCTTGTGTAAAGTACTCTTCTGCTTTCTTGTGATCACCCTGGCTACTCAATGCTGTCCCCAGGTTGTAGAGTGAGCGAGCAATGCCAGGATGTCTGTTAGTCTGACCATAGATAATTCTGTACATCTGCAGTGCCTGTTCATGGTAGCTGATTGCTTTTTTATGTTCTTCCTGTTTCTCTTGGGCTAACCCCAGGTTGTCGAGTGAGGTAGCAATGTCAAAATGTGCTTTGGTCTGACCATAGATACTCTTGTACATCCGCAGTGCCTGTTCATGGTAGCTGATTGCTTTTTTGGGATCACCCAGGTTATACCACGCTGTCCCCAGGTTGTTGAGAGAGGAGGCAATGTCAGGATGTTCTTTATCCTGACCATAGATACTCCTGTCCATCTGCAGTGCTAGTTGAAAGTAGCTGAGTGCTTTTCTGTAATCACCCAGGTGACTCCATGCTTCCCCCAGGCTGTTGAGTGAGGTGGCAATGTCAGGATGTGCTGTTAGTGGACCATAGGCACACCTGTACATCTGCAGTGCCTGTTCATGGTAGCTGATTGCTTTTCTGTAATCACCCCGGTGGCGCAAGGCTAACCCCAGGTTGTTAAGTGACTTGGCAATTTCAGGATGTGGTTTAGACTGACCATAGATACGCTTGTGCATCTGCAGTGCCTGCTTAAAGTAGCTGATTGCTTTTTTGTGATCATCCTTAGCCATGCCCAGGTTGTTGAGTAAGGTGGCAATGAGAGTATGTGGTGTACCCTCACCATAGATACTCCTGTACATCTGCAGTGTCTGTTCATGATAACTAATGGCTTTCGTTTGATCACCCCAGTCACCCCAGGCTGCCCCCAGATTGTTGTGTAACACAGCAATCCTGGGATGTTCCTGATTATCAGTATGGATGCCTCTGCACCTATCCAGTGCCTGATCACAGCAGCTTATTGCTGTTTGGTGATCACCCATGTGGAAACAACAGAGTCCTTTGTAGAGAAGCAGCTCTATTTTCTCAGTGTCAGCTACATCTACTCCTTTCAGGGCCTTGTCATAGCAGTCAATAGCCAGGCAATATTGGCATAGCTCCATGTACATCTTACCTTTTACACTTGGTGAACTATCATAGAGAAGAGACTGACCATCAAAGGCTGGCTGCTCCCCAGAAAACCAACAGTTAGAGATATTATTGAGTGTATGTAGAACTAATTCCTTTATACCACTATTACTAATTACGGGTCCAGACCATTCACACAATGCTCTCCTCAAAGGAACT
This sequence comes from Branchiostoma belcheri, assembly GCF_001625305.1. Taxonomy (NCBI): domain Eukaryota; kingdom Metazoa; phylum Chordata; class Leptocardii; order Amphioxiformes; family Branchiostomatidae; genus Branchiostoma; species Branchiostoma belcheri. The sequence continues at coordinate 803,950 of NW_017804620.1, read as the reverse complement.
GCCGTATAACAGTACCGAAAAAGCTGTTTCTCATTTGGTAGATGAAAGACTTCTTTCAGTCTGTGTAGTTGTTCTTTATCATTATTTTGTGCATTGGTCTGTAGAGATGATTCCTGTCCTTGCTGTTCTGTTTCAACTGAGGCCATAGCTGACAGGTTTTCCTTCTGTCCACCATTTGCGATGTAGGTTCTGAGCCTGAGTTCTGCCGAGATGCTGGTAAGCACTGTCAGGTGGTGTGCATTGTCGGAACTGATCACTTGTCGGTTTTCCATTTCTTCTATTGTCTCCCAAACTGTGGTAGGTATGATGCCTTTAGACAGTGCCAAGCAGTCCACTGCTACAGCTGGGAAGCGATAGATCTCTTTCTTAACATCAATTAGCCTTGCTGAAACTGTATCATTACTGTAGCTTTCCATGTTTTCCCTTAGTGTCTTCTGTGCCAGTTGTTGAGCCATTTTGCCCCCATCAGCTTGCAGTATCTTCTCTGTGATGTCCATGTACGTGTCAATCAAATCCTGGTTCCCTGCTATCAGGCATGGGTTTCTCAAGATAGTGGCAAGGTGATATCCTTTCGTCAGGTATAGTGTGACATCATTCTGAAGTATTTTGACCATGTTCTTCGGGGTGCAGATGAGTTCACTGGGTGGTTTGTTCTTAGTTCCCTGCCTGCCCAGTGGAGTCTTGCTTGCCTTTGGCATGGAGCCATCAAATGCAAACCCACGAGGTGTAACAGAGTCATAGTACCAGTTTTCAAGTGGGTTCTCAGAGTAGAAGTTATTGAGAGATTTTATTCCCAGTGCTGGGAGAATGGTTTCTCCCAGGTTGACCACCTTGAGGTGTAGATAGTGGGTGATGTTACGGAAATACACAAGACATTCTTCACTTTCTTTTTCTACCAAGATGGCAAACTCCAGGTCTGAGTATGGAGTTACCAGTCCTGTGGCCTGTGAACCCAAACCTATCAGGGCATACTTACAGGGAGGGGGACCCATTAACCCAATACACTCTTCTACAAGCAGACTGATGAACTCCTTCCTTTGTTGTGCAATGTTCTCAAACAACTGCCTGACAGCCTGAGCTCGTTTTGCCTCTATCTCTCTGACACATGGGTCATCCTCTTGTACATAGGGATCCAGTTGCTGGTCAATGGTTTCCATCTTCAGCTTGATCTGGTCCCGCATCTTCTTCAGCTTTTTCTTGTGTTTTTCTGTGTCATCTTGGCTAACATTTCTATTATTCGTATTAATGCCTAAGATATATATGAGAAATGAGTTCTCTACCTCTTTGATAGCTATTTCTATGTTACCATTGAGGACTTGATCCTCTGACCTGGGTATTGCTGCATTGTAGAGTGCTGCTGCTTTGACAAAGTCTCCCCCGTCTCCTGTCTGCTGACCTTGCTTACTGTAGACATCCCCCAACTTGCACAGGGGCTCCACCTCTCTCTGGTACTGCTGGGCTGTCGGGTCTGGGATTCCAAATTAAAAACTTGATGTGAGACCGGTACACATATACAGGTAACCAAATTGTTTAGAGTAATGTTCTATTTTGGTGAAATAAAATATTATTAAATGTAGAATGTCAGCAAAAGCTAATTATGTTTCATTTCTAAAAAAAGGTAGACAGTATTTCATTTTTTTTCTGACACGTAGATGCTAAGAACAAGATGTTAGTACAGTTAACATCTTGTAAACCTGTTTGGGTGCACAGGTGCACCCACAAAAAAAATTGGATGCACAGCTCCAAATTTGGGTGCACTAAGGTGCACATGCCCCCAGTATTTCAGATTTTATTTCCAATGGCATGGCAGGTACACGTCAAGTAGATCAATATGACCTGAAATGCGCCATCGATCACAAAATATCCAGAAGTGTTTAAAAAGGTATAAAACATCAGCAAGGCCACACCAATTTAATTTGTTGGTTCTCAGATTTTTTCAGAAAAAATATGAAGCGACAGGGCGAAAAAAAATTAAAATAAAAACAGGTCTAGGCATCCTATTATAGGCTTAAATGCTACAAAATGAGCCATGAAGTCAACACAACAGGCTGGGTTAAAATTTAAACATTAAATTTTGAACTTTTAATCAAACCACTATGGGAAAACTGTAACAACTAGGAAGAAAAGGACTTTCCTCAACTGTTGGGGGGCAAAACATGAGCATTTTTCAGTTGATTCAGGACCAGAATCAAATTTTTTTTTTTTTGCAAATCAGAAAAAACGAAGAGGCAAATCCGAGAACCAACAAATTAAATTGGTGTGGCCCAAGTAAAATATTTCGAGCCCTGCTATAGTATTATCTTTATGTGAACTTACAAGCATTCCAAAATTTTGCGCAAGTTTTTACCTTCCACATGTACTGTCTTGAGTGCAGCTGCAAAGTGCTGCTCTGCTGAGTCCAGGTCTCCCCTGGCAAGGGAGGAGTCTCCTTCCTTAAGGTGGTCTGTGTACTGACTAGAAATAAGTCATTTGGTTCGTTACAATTTTAATAGGGAGATTTTCATGGCCCCAAACTTTAAGGAATATTTCTGATGTACATATCAATAATTCAAACATAAGACATAGAAACTAATATCATATTGAATAAATTTAAATCTTGCAATTGGCAGCATTGTAAAAAGTTACTGACAGTCAATCATTACATTTTTATAGCTGGATGCAAGTCTTTTGCTTCCCTACCTAAAACCTGGGCCTGCACATGTCATCCATCTGTCATTTGAATATTTGAATTTGAACAGGGGCACTGCGTTAGCTAATCCTTGGTGGTCATCCATTCAGCAGAGGCCCCGCCGAACCACAGCAGTTGTATTTAATTTAAAATTAGTTCAGAATCTTTATAAATTACATGACATCATCACCAGACCAATAGAATATGTGTGTGTCCAGTCTTTTATTATATATATAGTTTTAAAAAAATAAAATGGCTGGCATCCAGGCTACAATTTTTTCAACTTTTCAAAGTTAGTAGCGATCTGCCCCACCTTGATATGTCTTGAAGTTCAATGATAACAGGTTGTTTATCTTCAGTCTCTTGGCTTCTACTTGTTCTTAATTTGTTCCCCATCTTGCACACGGGGTGAAGTTAAGGATGATGGTCTTTGTTGTCACTCAGTGATGTTTGCTGCAAGGTTTGATCAACATTTTTACACACATCGACATGTAACATCAACTCTTATGTACTCTCACGTTTTGTACTGCCAGGTACTCTAAAACTACCCTTCTCAGGAATGCCTTTTGTGTAGTGTACGTATACAAACCTCAGGGATTATTTTCAGTCTCAGGGTACTGTATAGCCGGTATAACTGTTTTCAATAAGTTTCAACACATAAGCGTCGCTATTTCACTTTTCCAGCGACTCAGCGTAGCACAAGCATAAGTTACACCAGGCCCGCAGTATTTTTAGAAGGCTCCTAATAAGAAAGTAAACAGTCAACTAGGCCACATTATCCAAGATCGTGTTTGTAACGAAGATGGGCAAATCTGATTGGAGCTGTCTAGCTAGACACTTTGGCACTGCCGGCAGCAAGGGGGCAACTTCAAAGTCTTGTGTGTCGCTAATGGAGTTAATAAAGCACATAAAGCACATAAAGGCCTGTCAATCAAGAAAATGTACGTGCAGCTGCACCGTGGGAAAAGGACTCGCCCGAAAAAAACATGTATCACAGTCATAATTCTAGAATTTTATTCACAACATATTAGCTCAATATGACAATATCAAACTTTGCTTTTTTTTGCCACGAAGTCCAAACTTCAGTGGTTTCATCGGTGCAAAAAATTTGTGATGACTTGGCGCGCCCCTAATATAACACAACTTACTTAATGATATAGACCATGTTTGTTTAGTCGCGGGATGTTGAGAAGAGCAAAATGTCTGGCCGTTTTAGCATTGGATTTTTGATAAATCAGACACAGACAACTACACCCATGCAACTATCATTTTTCCAACTAGTACATAGTTATTTGAGCTGTTTATTGGAATCACACAAATCTGAATAAACCATTTAGGAGGACCTGGTTACAAACTCAAGTTTTCAAATAGTTTTCAAGAGTTTCAAATACTAAACATCAATCGCCCACGGCCGAGACTGCATGGACCCGCTGTGCTGATAATCCCCCGTATTGTCCACAAATTGTCAACAAATACGTGAAAATGAGGTGGAATAAGTGTCATGTAAATCTCAGAATACCAAGGCTGCCCATTAACGACCACAATCTTGTGAAAGATTTCTTTTACATGTAAAAAGTTTCACAGTGGCATTTCCAGTGTACACTGTAACAACACTCTTCAGCAAAAAGTTGCAATCTCCCGCAGGACGTCTTACACAAATACAAATAGCCTTAAAGTATATTTAACTGGATATAACTGAAGGTAACCTATCAGAATAATTCACTCTGATTAGCTTAGGGCAACAAAACGTGGCATATTTAAACCCTCCTTCAACTTAAAGAAAAACTAATTATAACAACCTTTGGTTTTCACTTAGGCCCCGTTCATGATTGGATATCTGCTGTTGTGTTATATTAGGGGCGCGCCAAGTCATCACAAATGTTTTGCACCGATGAAACCACTGAAGTTTGGACTTCGTGGCAAAAAAAAGCAAAGTTTGATAGTGTCATATTGAGCTAATATGATGTGAATAAAATTCTAGAATTATGACTGTGATACATGTTTTTTTCGGGCGAGTCCTTTTCCCACAACTCGCCCGAACAGGCGTGAACTCTCCGCCTTACGAGCCGGGTTCCCAGGAAATGTTCAAAGAAATTGTGATATACATATAAAATGCAAGTCAATTTGAGGTGTGAAACCGTTTCCAGTGTGGGTTCAAGTTTTGAATCACGGACCCAAAAATATATTCCGTTTCGATTCGGATCGTGGCCAAACCGGAACACATTTGAATCATGAACGAGGCCTTAGTACTTGAGCTTGGTTATTCTGGCCACATTAGCAATGTGAATTATCAAACACGCGCAGTGCTTGTGCTCTGTTTAAACGCAATATATATATATATATATAGCTATCAACCGGCAACTTTTTGGGAACCTCTGTAACATGTTACATGTTGGTTGAACAGAGATAGACCTATAGGTCTGTGAACCTGCTGGGGTAGAGTATGTTTCTACCTGTACTGGTGTGTGTTCTGGGTTTTCCCTAAGCCTCAGTCAGCTGTTATTCTGTATATTAGCCAGTATCTGTATCGGTATAGCCGGTATAACCGCCCTTCGGTATAACACACCAGCTTCTGTATCGGTATAGCCGGTATAACCGCCCTTTGGCATAACACGTCTAGCTTTGCAGGCACGCGGAACGGCGGCACTCAATCTTTGCACATTTGATTGCAGTATAACCACCCTTCGGTGTAACACCTGAGCTTTGGCCTTACCAGTGATGTTAACACACCAAGTGGGGTTTTGTTGTTGCCAAACCTTGTTTACATACATGTAGCTCTGTCAATACTAAGAAACTACTGGTGGTGCTGTTTGGGATGTAGTTACTTACTAATACGTAAGTTGTCTTGTGACTTATATGTGATCAAACAGGTCAATAACGTTAATATAATAGCATTTTGCTGTAAACAACTGCCATACAGCCTTAGCTTGTTTGGCCTCTCTCTCTTTGATACATGCAGCATGCCTAAATACCAGCTTGCGCAGTGCAAGAAATTTTGCTTTGACCAGGTGCAACTTATTTCTAAGCTGAGGTAGCGCTGTGTGTAATCTTAGTGTTCCCTCAGCCAGGTGTGCGATTTACAAGTCTTCCCACAGCCACTGGCCATGCAACAGTCAGGAACATGATTTTGCAAAACTGCAAAAGGGGCGCATGTTACATGATCTCAAAGTTAGTGATGTCGCTATGCCGGCCACTCTCACATCGGCTCTTTTATGTTGCACCGGGACTGGTCCTGCTCGCTAGCGCAGCAAACCCAATTAACTTTCCACCAATCGCTACATATGAACCAAAGGAAAGAACTAATTAAAGGAGTCCTAAAGTCCAGAAGGGAGTGCTATTTTCCGATAGATTGTGCTGTGTGTGGGGAACAAAGGCAGCTGTTGCTGGTGTTGTGTCCCCCACATGGAACAATACTCATTTTCACTTGAGTTCAGTGAGAAAAGTCGTGTAAAGTGCTTTTCCCAAGGGCACAAGATCGCTGGCATGGCAGGACTCGAACCCGGGACCTCTTGGTAGTTCCAAGCCAAGCACTGCCGTTATGCCACATGGCCCACTTAGTAAATACGCCACAGGACCCCACCCACATATTTTTACTTCCAAAATTAATGTCGGAAGCACTGAGACCCTTCTGGACTTTAGGACCCCTTTAAACAGACATACATGACTGTACGTATAGGCCAGGTTCTGTCTAAAAGCATGGAAAAAATATAGGATCGCTTATTAGTAAGTGTTATGTGAAGTTAAAAGCATAACAGAAGTTAATCCAAGTTTTTACCTTCCACATGCACTGTCTGTTTCTGACCTGCACTGGTGAGGTGCCTGGGGAGATCTGCCTGAACAGAGGTTCTCCCAGTACTTATATAGCTATACAAGCGAGAGTGTTGGAAATCCCCCGATGATTCATATCTTCGATATTTTTGTGTCTCCGGGACTTTACGTCTGCATCACGTGCACCTGGGGATAAAGGTCACGTTTTAGGGGAATTTTTGCTGTTTTCTGACCTCTGCACAGTGTTAACTCATGCATGACACTGAATATGCATTTCCAATGTATTACTCTGAGTCAGTACATGTCTAATGAATTGTTCTATCATGTCAACTGATAAAAACACTGCAAAAACCTACCACAAAATTACGTCCCCACGAAAATGATCAAATTTACAGTATAGAACATAACGGAACAATTTTACATGACACTCTCCAAGTCAAGTGTACATGTTGAACTTGTATTGACATGCATCACATATTTTATGAAAACTGATGAAATTTCAAATGTAAGACACAAAATGCTCAAATTATCAAGATCTGTAACATGTTACATGTAGGTTGAACAGAGATAGACCTATGGGTCTGTGAACCTGTCGGGATAGAGTCTGTTTCTACCTGTACTGGTGAGCATTCTGGGTTTTTCCTTATGTCTCAGTCAGCTGTTATTCTGTATATTAGCCAGTATCTGTATCGGTATAACCGCCCTTTGGCATAACACACCAGCTTCTGTATCTGTATAGCCGGTATAACCGCCCTTCGGCGTAACACACCACCTTCTGTATCTGTATAGTCGGTATAACCGCCCTTCGGCATAACACACCAGCTTCTGTATCTGTATAGCCGGTATAACCGCCCTTCAGCGTAACACACCAGCTTCGCAGGCACGCGGCGTGGCGGCAGCTAGCTATATCACACTGAACGACTTGTTACACTCAATCTTTGCACATTTGATTGCAGTATAACCGCCCTCCGGTGTAACACCTGAGCTTTGGCCTTACCAGTGATGTTAACACACCAAGATACAAGATATGGGTTTTTGTTGTTGCCAAACCTTGTTTACATAGCTCTGTCAATACTAAGAAACTACTGGTAGTGTTGTTTGGGATGTAGTCTTGTGACTTATATGTGATCAAACAGGTCAATATAACGTTAACGTTTTGCTGTAAACAACTGCCATACAGCCTTAGCTTGTTTGGCCTCTCTCTTCCTATCTCTTTGATACATGCAGCATGCCTAAATACCAGCTTGCGCACTTGCGAAGTGCAAGAATATTTTGCTTGGACCAGGTGCAACTTATTTCTAAGCTGAGGTAGCAATTGGTGTCACCGTGTGTGATCTACTTAGTCTTCCCACAGCCACTGGCCATGCAACAGTCAGGAACATGATTTTTCAAACTCAACAAAGGGGCGCATGTTACATGATCTCACAGTTAGTGATGTTGCTATGCTGGCCACTCTCACATCGGCTGTTTTATGTTGCGCCGGGACTGATCCTGCTCGCTAGCGCAGCAATTCACCCAATTTAACTTTCCACCAATCGCTACATATGAACCAAAGGAAAGAACTAATTAAAGGAGTCCTAAAGTCCAGAAGGGAGTGCTATTTTCCAATAGATTGTGCTGTGTGTTTGTGTGGGACACAGGCAGCTGTTGCTGGTGTTGTGTCCCAGACATGGAACAATACTCATTTTCACTCAAGTTCAGTGAGAAAAGTCGTGTAAAGTGCCTTTCCCAAGGGCACAAGATCGGTGGTATGTCAGGACTGGAACTCGGGACCTCTTGCTAGTTCCAAGCCAAGCACTGCCGTTATGCCACATGACCCATTTACATCAGTAGTGAATACGCCACAGGACCCCACCCACTTTTTTTTTTACTTCCAAAATTAATGTCTGTTGGAAGCACTCCCTTCAGGACTTTAGGACCCCTTTAAACAGACATACATGACTGTACCTACAGTATAGGCCAGGTTCTGTAAAAAAAAGCATGGAAAAAAATATAGGATCGCTTATTAGTAAGTGTTATGTGAAGTTAAGAGCATAACAGAAGTTAATCCAAGTTTTTACCTTCCACATGCACTGTCTGTTTCTGACCTGCACTGATGAGGTGTCTGGCCGCTATCTGGGGAGATTTGCCTGAACAGTGCTTATATAGCTATACTAGCGAGAGTGTTGGAAATCCCAGATATGTTATTTTTGTATCTCATACGGGACTTTACGTTGGGGATAAAGGTCACTAAGTGTTTGTAAGTGTGGGGTCAATATATGATCTTTATTGACTTCCACAGTGACTGTAAACTCATGCATGACACTGCAAATATGCAATTTCTACTGAATTTTTTCTATCATGTCAACTAATAAAACACTGCAAAAACCTACCACAAAATGATGTCCCCACAAACATGTACAGTATAGAACATAATGGACAATAGACCCATTTGACTTTCATGGATCGCATAAACTGCTTACGTCACAGGGGGGACATTTTGTATACTGAGTAGAAACTACGTCACAGGGGGAACATTTCAAAAGTTCCTTTCACGGATCGCAGAAACTGCATACGTCACAGGGGGGACATTTCGAATAGAAACTACGTCACATGGGGGACATTTCAAAAGTTCCTTTCACGGATCGCAGAAACTGCATACGTCACAGAACAAAATAACCTTAAATTGCTGTACGGAATGCCACCATACAAAGTTGTTGCCTGATTTCCTGTCATTTCTGCATATATTACCGAGAAAATAGACACCTGCCTTTTACTAAAAAAATGATCTGCCAGGGGGGACACCGCGAGCGCAAGCCGTGTTCGACTTCAGCGTTCTAGAGCGACATTCTTTCGAAATGTCCCCCATGTGACATATTAAGTAGTTTATGTGATCCATGAAAGTCGAATGGGTCTATTTTACATTACACTATCCAAGTCAAGTGTACATGTTGAACTTGTATTGACATGCATCACATATTTTATAAAAACTGATGAAATTTCAAATGTAAGACACAATTAACAAAATGCTGTCTGTACAAATTAAACATTTTGTACAGCAACAGTTACTGTAAATCACTCTACATTTCGTGGTTCTTTTATATTCTAATTTCTAGGTTGTTGTGGTCACTTCCTTTCTGCAAATTTATCATTACCGCAAACAATTCACCAACTTTCTGTCTGCTGCACTTGCTGCCACCGCAAATGTTAAATCCACAAATATGTCCATTTTTCTAAGCAAAATTTTGCTACCGCGAATATATTAGTGATTTAAGTATTTCAAGACAAATGAACAAATCACTAGTTGTAATAGTTCATAATTCATCCCTGATAAATGAACTCTACCATCAGCACGGGTAAACTTTCATGCTGTTTTACACATTTTTATATCAAGAGAAAGTTCAAGCCATTTTTGTATGCCTCCTGAAATATACCCAGGGGCTTCCCATACGTTCACACATTTGGTAGAGTCAGCAGTTAGTCTCATGACTGTAGGTAAATATACAGCTGATGACAAAGGTTGATCATTACCTCATGTGTTTACACCTTTGGTCACTCTGTCCTCTGAAGTTTAGGTATGGAGTGATCAAATGTACACAATGGCTGATGCAATTTGTCTTGGACTATGATCATGGGGATTATTATGATCCATCCATACTCCCTCAAGGGTTATATGGAGGGCAGCAAAATAGGATGATTACAGCCAAACAAAATTATGTCAATACTGTATAATGATACATGTGACTGTATGAATGAAAGGAGCATTGTAAACTTGAGCTGCTGTCCTACCCAGCCCTAACATATTTTACCTCTTTCTACACTTACTTCAAGGAGAAGTTGTATGACCAAATTTTTGTCTTAGCCATCTCCCTGCTACCTTTAACCAATAGAGATCTGGTAGCCAAATGGTTACTTAAGTGTGCTAAAGGTTAATGTTAGTAAATGTGTTGTTGTGTTTCAGGTCGGCATGTTGTGAGTGCGAGTTTCTCCCCCACCCAGCCTCAACTGCTGCTTCTGGCCTTCAGTCTACCTGCTCAGGTCAGTCACCTTTAACCTTAACCCCTGACCCCTAACCCTAACCTTGACCCACCCAGCCTCAACTGCTGCTACTGGCCTTCAGCCTACCCCCTGAGGTCAGTCAGCTTTGTAAAGAAACTCCTATGGGAGACCTGTCGCTTAGACATGTACCTTCATGTACCACGTTGAACATAGTGGGGAAAATTGTAACACTGAGATTGAGATTTTTTAAAGATATTGATATCCATCATCATTAATGTAGTCATTGAAATTCACTTTCTCCCACTCGCCCCCCCCCCCAGGGCTCCAGTGGGAATGTCCCGGCAACAGTTGCTAGGCGTGGCCTGGTGTGCCTGTGGAACATCACAGAACCCTCCAGGATACAGAAGTAAGGATGAAGATTTACCCATGTTTCTATTGAAGTATAACCATTACACAACCTCATGGTGTAGCACAGCGTTATACTTGGTCAGTACTCCATGATTATACACATAGTAGCAACTGATTAGTTTAGCCTCTGCACATCAGTATGTTTGGTTCTTAAAAGGTTTTTGAGCTGCTACTAAAAGCTTTCTGAATTGCTGCTGAGCTCAGTTGCAGACTTGTGATTTGTGTTCTTGCTTGTTATTATAATGAAGATATACTGATCAGATGTGTGAAGGTGGGTTGTACCGTATGTAGTAGGAATTTAAGCCTTACCTGGATGTTGTTACCCCTCCCAGGGTGCTGATGTGTGAAGGAACTCCCACCTGTTGCTGTTTCAGTCCCACCAGACCTTAGATGTAGATGTTGTTGTTATTGTTATTATTGTTGTTGTTGTTATTATTGTTGTTCTTGTTATAACAGTTGTTGATGTTGTTGTTGTCCAGAGTGCTGATGTGTGAGGGAACTCCTACCTGTTGCTGTTTCAGTCCCACCAGGCCTTAGATGTTGTTGTTGATATAATGTTGTTGATGTTGTTGTTGTCCAGAGTGCTGATGTGTGAGGGAACTCCCACCTGCTGCTGTTTCAGTCCCACCAGACCTACTCTGGCCTTTGCTGGCACAGTGAGTTTGTTATCTGTTACTGTTCATTGCACTGAAGGCTAATAGATAGTATAGTTTGATTTAGTACTCTCTAGTAGGTGCCATCAGCTGTACTTACATCCTGTTGAAAAAGAGCTTTTTTTATCAAAAACCATCTCACCTATAGTTATTTCATGATTGTTGTATTCCAGAACCATGGCTCAGTGGTAGTGTGGGACCTACGAGAACTGTCCTCCATGCACTTTGTGTACAAGGTTGGGCAGGAGGAGTGGCTCATCAGATCTCCTACTTACACAACAGGTGGGTGCAGCGATCAATTATCGTTTCTTTTAAATTAGTGCAGTCAATTAAACACCCCAACCTTATTATTGGTCTGAACCAACTGATTTTCCAACTTAGGGGTGGGGTGGCCTGAGTGCCATCCGTAGTTTTCGCCCACTCCTTAATGTCACCCAGGCTACCCCAGTGACATTAGGGAGCGGGCGAAAACTACGGAGGATTGCACCCAGGCTAGGGGTGGGGTACCTGGCAGCAATAAAGTACATTGTGAATACAGGACAAAGGTTTGGCCATTGCATGTAGTATGTAATACCAGTACAGGAAAAAGAATGGGAAGCAAAAATGAGACTACATGATGTCAATGTCTAGGTTATTTGATTGATTGATTGATTGATTGATTGATTGATTGATTACAGATGGTGTATTAGGCAGTGATAACCACCATGGCCCTGTGAACTCGCTGGTTCCTGTCGTGTCTGTGGAGGAAAGCCATCGGGCTGCAGTCTCCGCAGAGAAAATGCAGACAGCCCACAGTAAGAAGACATGTTCAGTTTTCACTGAAAAAAAAAAAATTTGGTCTTTAAAAAAAGATAGACAAGGCCACACCAATTTATTTCCTTGGTTAACGGATTCGCCGCTTGCTTTTTTTGCCGAATGAAAATAAAAATAAAAAACGTCATAGTTCAGACCCCACAGGCCGGTAATACCCTGAACAGGGAGACCTCAATGAAATTGCTGCAGTTCATACCAATGTCGCTAGAGGCGCTCCTGCACACATAGTCACATGACGTAAAGTAGCCAATCGTGGATTGTTTTACTTTCTGACCAATCAGATGCGATGTTCTGGAACCATGTTGGCTCAGTCATTTGTTTTGTTCTTCTGCATGGCGGACAAAATTGTGGCGGAAGCTTAATTGTTTGAGAAAGCTGGAACTTTGGATCAAGGCAGAATCTAGGTACAGTACATGTAAAATTGAATAAATTTTGTCCCCTTTAAAGTTGTTGTGACTATGAAATTGCTTGTGAGAGTTAACATTCGTGTCATGTTTTAGAGTACATATGATGATGGTGGAACTTGGAAGTAACATGCTAAAACTTGTTTTCTGCATTTTGCTCGTGTACGAAAAAGATTATCAACCCAATGGTGTGGATAGCAAATAAAAAACACAACACAGTACATCCTCTCTTGTCTTTTGTTTCTTTCCCAGTATTTTCGTAACTTAATAAGCAGTCTGGATTTCACAGTACATGGCTGTATGGCAGGTAGTATCAAATTTTTATTTTTATTTTTTTTTCGCCCGCCCGCTCCATTTTTTTTCTACAAAAATCCGTTAACCAAGAAAATAAATTGGTGTGGCTCAAGTGTTAACTTTGAGTCCATTTTTTTATTTTTTTCAAAATGCCTCAATATGATGTGAAGAGAAGACTATTGTACATATTAGTTTTTTATAATCTTATGTTTGCCTTTTTATCAGAATGATTTGCATGAATTTGTGCATAATAAATGAGAGTTGAAGTTCGTCAATTTGACCCTACTTGACCTTGACCTTTGCCCCAGGCGGAGGTCTGTCCTTCCAGCTGGCCTCCATGGACGAGGGCGGAGCCATCATCTTCTGGGTACCTATTTATTTATATTTTTACCTTCACCATAGGAGAACAGGTTGTTTTTGCTCTGTTTCTTCTTCTTCTTCAAACACATAAGGTCAATGACCTGGACCAGATGTCTGTCACCTTGGTAACTGGTGCTGTTGCAAGTTGCAGCCTTAAATTATAAGCCTTGTATTTATTGAAAACCTCTCTGATGACGTGGCCCCAAGTAGTATATAATAATAGCTTTATTGCAAGTTCATGCCTGAAGGCTAATATATTCTACAGAATATAAGTGGTATCTATCATACTGTGCAGTGTTACATCCAATGGCAGTTATTTCAGCTGAGCAATTTAGCACTGAAGTTCACTGTACTCTGAGGAAAGGCTCTATACTATCTGATGCCAAAACGCACTGAAACTTGACCCTGTGAATCTCTTGTTATTTCAGACTGTGATAGAAGTGTCCAGATCAAGCCTGGATGCCTCAGAAACTGACCTGGGTAAGACAATATAACTCCATCCATGCTCAACATACATGTGTGTATAATATATTATGTACGTCTAGTTTTAAAACTTCTTTATAGAAAGATCGATAGCAGTCGGAATGTGGCTGTATACAGTGGTCTATATAACCTTGACTTTGACCTTGTGTCTTGCGTAGGTCTCACACCAGGTGGTCTCATCAAGATTGTCAAAAGTTCCTCCTTCAACCTCCAGAAACTCTCAAGGTAAAGCTTTTCTTAATAACTGTTTTCTCCGTATCAAAGGCAAACAAATTTCAGTCTTGCCATACATTCCTTTTATATAGTGTGTTTCATCTACAATGTGTAAGGAAAGATACGACTACAAATGTAGGCAGTGTTTTTAAAAAATATCTAGTAAATTGTACAAAAACAGAGTATTACTGGTTAATTGGGAAACCAATTAATACACTGATGCGAAGCTTGTATCGTGATCACAGTGTTACAAACATTTTATTGTTGAAATGTTTCTACATCCCCCCCCCCCCAGGAAAGTGAGCCAGTCCAGTCCAATGTCTGCCTGCTGTCTGCAGCTTCACCTGACGGACCCAAACCACTTCTTCATAGGGACCGACACGGTGGGTTTATCTCTAACTACTGACTATATCTACTGTTAGAGTAATAAATTAAATTCAGCACCACCTAGCTGCAGTGTAAGGTACTGCACCTGACCGACCCAAACCACTTCTTCATACTGGCACTGACAGGGTGGGCTACTAACAAGTTACATTTATGGTCACATCATTCATACCGGGTACTAGATACATGCTGGTAGCCAGGGGGGGGTTCTCCTCTCAAAAATGCAGGAAATACCATTTCAGAAGGTTAAATTTTCAAAATTTTTCAAGCCCCCAGACCCCCCTATATAGTACATGTAGGTACCTGGTGCCTATGGTGCTCACTGGTCCCTCAGAAAGTGGAAAGAACCCCCAACCAAAATACTGGCTACAGGCATGTTTCGTACTAAGTTAGGATTCATTAAAAAAAAACAATTCAGACAACAACCTGTTAGAATCACAAAATTGTGATGATTATCATAATGAAATTATATTAGGCATGATTCCTGATTGTTTTTGTTTCTGTTTGCAGGGTTCCATTTTGCACATGGTGCGACACGGGGGCAGAGCCTTGCCTGGACTCTACACAACTCAGCAAGGTGGGAAAATGTCTCAAACATTCTGATTAAGTCTTACTGTTACATAGTATTCCTTTTATTTACCAGAGAGTCACTAGTATTTTCTGCTGAGTTTTAATTTCTCTCTTCTCTTCCCAACAGAAACAGTGACAGAAGTGTCAGGCATGGATTTCTGCCCTTTTGGGTTTGACTATTTCTTGGTGAGTAAACTGTTGTAGGAGTTAAGAAAGTGGGTAAATAAGGGAGTTTTTGCTGTTTTGAAAAACAAATAAGCAATCTATAGGACTAGCCAACGACTAGATTAGAGTCAATATATTACTCACAAGCAATACTAAAGACTTGAATGAGTTCTACAAGTCTATACAGTCCAGTAAATGCCATTTATGATTGAGTCTACTGGTCTAATCTGAAGTTCCTTCCCTCCAGGCGGCCTGTGGTGATGGCAGTGTGAGATTGTACAACACAGATTCAGGTACTGTTCTAAAGTGGAATTGTTGTAACATAGGTATTCAGTCTAGTTATATGTGTACAGTTTTACTTTTTATGAGATTATGTTGAACTTAAAACTATCACAAATGGCTCTAATTGAGAAACAACCAGTACTAATAATAAAAGGACATGGGAGTCTACTGTTACAGTGTTCACTCACTCTTGATTGCTGAGATGGAATGATAAGACAGTGATAGTATTCCTTGCTTGTTACCTACGCCCAGTGCTTGTGTGGAGTGACACAGCAAGCGGGCGGCCATGTCGTGTTCTCTAGTTGCGCAGCCGTACTGAGTGACGACTATAGTATACAGTAGTAATCTGTAGTAAACTGTAGAGTGTTTATATATATATAATAAAGACTGTTTCCTGTATTTACAGAAGTCCCAGTATTGACATGGGCTGATGCGTCAGGCGGGCAGCCATGTTGTGTTCTCTGGTCGCGCAGTCGCCCCGCCGTGTTCTACACCGTGGACCAGAACCGAGTCCGCGTCTGGGACCTTCTGCAGGACGACAGCGGTCCGGTCATCTCGGAACAACTGCCAGAGGGGGGACAGTGAGTGACTATTTGGGACAAAACAGTGACTGTCATGCTAATATCAATACTATAAATTTCAAGGAGGATAGCCTCCTGTGCAGGCCCCGGGCGGGTGGGAGATTTAATACTGAGTTTTTAACAAGTTCTTTTAATTGCCGGCCATCCTACAACCAGCCGCAAGAGAAGGTTGCCATTCCTGGGTTGTAGGATGAAAACATGTAGTAGTAGTAGTAGTCCACTGTATTCTGCTGCTGCAGTAGCTTGGCATCCTGCAGCATCAACCAGTCTTTCAACCAGCTTCTAACAAACTCAAAAGTTTATTAGCCTTTAGTAGCCTTTGGGTTGTTTTTGAATCATCTGAGGTAGAAGACCCTCCATGGTTGAATGTATAAAAAGAATTGATTTACCTGATGTTCCCTACCCCAGAGTGACGACCTGTGCTCTAGCCGGGACCCCCAGACCTGCAGCTGGAGTTCAGGGGTTCGCACCAAGGATGGTAGGTCTTATTCCTCAGGGATGTTTTATCCCTCTGGTGTTTTTGTACCAGAAAGGTTTACCGTATTGTAGTGGTGCCATTTAGTGCCATGTGTTTGTGAATGTGTGTGTGTGTGTGTGTGTGTGTTTGTGCGCGTGTGTGTTTGTGTGTGTGTGTGCATGTGTGTGTGTGTGTGTGTGTGAGAATGTGTTTGTGTGTTTGAATGTGTGTTTGTGTGTGCGTGTGTGTGTGTGTGTGTGTTCGTGTGTGTGTGTCTTTGTGTGAACAGATCTACTCTAAAAGTTGTAGATGGATCTAGATGACATTACACTTTATTAATTACACATCTCCTTAACATATTGGAGAAGTTAAGTTATATTATAACTCTGTGTTTTGTCTCCCTCCCTCTCCTGTGGGGAGCGTAGTGCCTTGGCAGATATGGGTTGAGTGAAACTTAGGCCACAGCGAGTAATTTTTATGGATGACATCCGTGCACGAATTAATTTTCGCCTGATTTTGGAAAGAAAAAAAACAAGAACTTTTTTTTGGCTTCTGACAGTGGTCAACATGCCGAAAATGGGCAAAGATGTCTGTTGCCATGCCGGAAGGTGGATGGCAGATAACTATAAAGAGAGGAGACAAGAAAAGGCTTTCATTTAATGTTTTGTTTCTTACTTTGATGTGATGCTGGCTGTGTATATGTGATGTTCCTACTGAATCAAAACCATTTGTACAATGATTGAGTCAAATTCTAAATTGTAGGAACCTTGTTTTTTTCGGCCCGCCTTGTTTTTTTTGGGCCCCCTCGCATTAGATTTGGAGTCTGCGGAGGATGTCATCCATAAAATTTACTTGCTGTGGCCTTAACAGTAAATAATTGTTTTGTATTCCACCCCAGGTTGTGTGTACAGACAGCAACATTGTCCAAGTCCACCAGCTGGCCCAGGGTCTGGCGTACGGGAAACCAGACGAGAGGGACCAACTTCTCAACAAGCTACAGTCGGGAGTGTTCAGTGGTTAAAGGCTCTGCTTTAGACATGTATAACCTTCTCTCTGCTAGGGGATCCTTAGGTACAGGCTGTGCATTGGTTACAGGTTTAGGCAGCAGGAAAAAGGTTAATAGGCTGCTGTCTGGAGTGTTCAGTGGTTAACGGTTATTCAGATAACCTTGTCACTGCTAGGGCTTTTGGTACATCTGCGCACTGGTTACAGGGTTAGGCAGCAGGAAAAGGTTTATGTTACACTGTAGTCTGGAGTGTTTGGAGACTAAAGAACTTGCGTATGGGAAACCAGACGAGAGGGACAGACTTCTCAACAAGCTTCAGTCAGGAGTATTCAGTGGATAAAGGCTTCAGATAGCCCTCTGTCTACCAAGGGTGCTCTATGTACAAGCAGAGTGCACTGGTTACAGGGTTAGGCAGCAGGGAGAAGGTTAACTAGACTCAGTGTTTAGTGGCTGATGAAACCCTAGCACAAAATTGCATCTGCTGGTAGTTAAAAGTCTAAATGACTTTATTTTCAAGTAAAGATTTCTGGCTGTTAGTACCCTGTCCTTAGCACTGAACACTATCCACACCACAGCTACCTACCCTGTCCTTGGTACTGAACACTATCCACACCACATCTTCCTACCCTGTCCTTGGTACTGAACACTATCCACACCACATCTTCCTACCCTGTCCTTGGTACTGAACACTATCCACACCACAGCTACCTACCCTGTCCTTGGTACTGAACACTATCCACACCACAGCTACCCACCCTGTCCTTGGTGCTGAACACTATCCACACAGCTACCTACCCTGTCCTTGGTACTGAACACTATCCACACCACAGCTACCTACCCTGTCCTTGGTACTGAACACTATCCACACCACAGCTACCTACCCTGTCCTTGGTACTGAACACTATCCACACCACAGCTACCTACCCTGTCCTTGGTGCTGAACACTATCCACACCAGCCTGTTAGTACTGCATCTCTTTAGTAAGTGTTAGTAAAAATATCTTGTTGGGTGAGAGGTTCTGAGAACAAATTCAAAGTTTAACCTTCTACATACAACTTATATAGAGAAGAGATGTAAAATATGTGTTCACAAATGAATCTGCTGTATGCAAATGCATTATATCTGGTGTACATACTTGTAATCTCTGTATAATGACATAGCCTGATATGATATAGAGATGATGTGTTTATTATTTTTCACACTGAAACAAGCTGTACAGAGTCGTGTGTGGGACCAGAGTGTGCACTTTAAATAAAGGCTTATGAGTTGTACATGTATTTTGTTATTTACATGATTGTCAAATTGAAAAATCTCAAGATTACTATGATATATAGAATAGTATATGGAACAGTAGACATTTCTCGTGAACTGTAATGACTAACATTACACTTGTGTCATATATGCCCAATATGTATGTATTATACATAATACTCTCAATTAATATTGCATTGTTGTCCTATGTATATGTATGGGAGAGTCTGAAAGTAAGGTATTTGTTATTGTTGGGAAACTTGGCGTCACATCAACTTTGACAAATTACAGAACGTTTACTTATTACTTATAAAAAAACTACATCAAAGAATTAAGTTGTTACAAATAGAGAAGTCATGTTTCCAATCTCAGAAGTAGAATCTTATGACAGATGGTTACAGTAATGAGGCAGTGTCTGTTGTAGATTAGAACTACATGGAGGTTTAGTAGTTAAGTAATAAAATATATGTACATGTTTTGGTGGTCCTGATACAGAATGCATAGCCTTGGTCACACAGTCTATTGCCCATCTACTTCATCAAATGAGCGGGGTGGGATTTCACATACTGTCCATAACATCTGCCCTGAGTGATACAGAACGAAATTTATTAATATTTCTGAATGAATATGCGAACATGGGGACATTCTATTTCTTATCCTCACAGGCAGCGCCGATAGTGGCGATGTTGCTTTCAATCCCCTTTATCAATGGGTGATTTTTGTCCTGAGGGAAAACCTGTCTTGCCATAGCCAAGGCTTCTTGGCAGAGACTGAGGGCTTTACTGTGGTCACCGAGGTCATTCCAGGTCATCCCCAGGTTGATAAGTGAGTTGGCAATGTCAGGATGTGCTTTAGTCTGACCATAGATACTCCTGTACATCTGCAGTGCCTGTTCATAGTAGCTGATTCCTTTTCTGTAATCCAGGTTATCCCAGGCTCCCCCCAGGTTGTTGAGTGAGGTAGCAATGTCAGGATGTGCTTTAGTCTGGCCATAGATACTCCTGTACATCTGCAGCGCCTGTTCATGGTAGCTGATTGCTTTTCTGTAATCACCCAGGTGGTGCCAGGCTAACCCCAGGTTGTTGAGTGAGGTGGCAATGTCAGGATGTGCTTTAGTCTGGACATAGATACTCCTGTGCATCTGCAGTGCCTGTTCATAGTAGTTGATAGCTTTGCTGTGATCACCCAGGTGGCTCCAGGCTAACCCCAGGTTGTTGAGTGAGGTGGCAATGTCAGCATGTTCTGTAGTCTGACCATAGATACTCCTGCGCATCTGCAGTGCCTGTTCATAGTAGTTGATAGCTTTCCTGTGATCACCCAGGTTATACCAGGCTAACCCCAGGTTGTTGAGTGAGGTGGCAATGACAGCATGTTCTGTAGTCTGACCATAGATACTCCTGCGCATATGTAGTGCCTTTTCATGGTAGCTGATTGCTTTCCTGTAATCACCCAGTTTCTCCCATGCTGACCCCAGGTTGCTGAGTGAGGTGGCAATGTCAGGATGTGGTGTAGTCTGGCCGTACATGCTCTTGTACATCTGCAGTGCCTGTTCAAGGTAGCTGATAGCTTCCTGTAATCACCCAGGTGGAGCCAGGTTCCCCCCAGGTTGTTGAGTAACAATCCAATGACAGGATGGGCTTTAGTCTGACCATAGATACTCCTGTACATTTGCAGTGCCTGTTCAAGGTACCTGA
The DNA here is from genome assembly GCF_001625305.1 of Branchiostoma belcheri. Classification (NCBI taxonomy): domain Eukaryota; kingdom Metazoa; phylum Chordata; class Leptocardii; order Amphioxiformes; family Branchiostomatidae; genus Branchiostoma; species Branchiostoma belcheri. The sequence continues at coordinate 783,518 of NW_017804620.1, read as the reverse complement.
TTGCTTTTCTGTAATCACCAAGGTGGTGCCAGGCTGTCCCCATGTTGTTGAGGGAGGAGCCAATGTGAGGATGTGCTTTAGTCTGACCATAGATATTCTTGAGCATCTGCAGTACCTGTTCAAGGTAGCTGATTTCTTTCCTGTAATCACCCAGTTTACCCCAGGCTGACCCCAGGTCGTTGAGGGTGCCGGCAATTTTACGATGTTGTGTATCCTGACCATAGATACTCCTGCACATCTGCAGTGCCTGTTCATGGTAGCTGATTGCTTTATGATAATCACCCAGGTTATCCCCAGGCTGACCCCAGCTTGTTGTGTGAGGTAGCAATGCCAGGATGTACTTTAGTCTGACCATAGATTTCCCTGTACATCTGCAGTGCCTGTTCATGGTAGCTGACTGCCATTCTGTAATCACCCTGGTGGCTCCAGGCTAACCCCAGGTGGTTGAGTGAGTTTGCAATATCAGGATGTTCTGTAGTCTGACCATAGATACTCCTGTGCATCTGCAGTGCCTGTTCAAGGTAGCTGATTGCTTTTCTGCAATCACCCAGGTGGAGCCAGGCTGCCCCCATTTGGTTGAGTGAGGTGGCAATGTCAGGATGTGCTTTAGTCTGCCCATAGATACTCCTGTACATCTGCAGTGCCTGTTCAAAGTAGATCGTTGCTTTTGTGTAATCACCCAGGTGGAACCAGGCTGTCCCCAGGTTGTTGAGTGAAGTAGCAATGTGAGGATGTTCTGAAGTCTGACCGAAGATACTCCTGCGCATCTGCAGTGCCTGTTCAAGGTAGCTGATTGCTTTCCTGTAATCACCCAGGTCATCCCAGGCTGACCCCAGGCTGTTGAGTGAGAGAGCAATTTTAGGGTGTACTTTGGTCTGGCCATAGATTTCCCTGTACATCTGCAGTGCCTGTTCATAGTAGGCGATTGCTTTCCCATTATCCCCAAGCCCCATCCAGGCTGACCCTAGGTTACTGAGGGAGGTGGCAATTTCACAATGTGCTGTGCCCTCATCATGCCAACTTGTTCTCATCTGCAGTGCCTGTTCATAGTAACTAATGGCTTTCCTCTGATCACCTAGTCTATGCGCGGCTGCCCCCAGGTTGTTGAGTGACACAGCGATCCCGGGATGTGTCTGACCATGGATACTTCTGTACATCTTTATTGCCTGTTCATAGCAGCTGATTGCTGTCGGATAATCCCCCATGTGTAACCAACAGTCTCCTGTAAAGAGAAGCAGCTCCATTTTCTCAGTGTCGGCTACATCAACTCTCTTCAGCGCCTTACTGTAGTAGTCAATAGCCAGGCTGTATTTGCATAGCTGATAGTACATCACTCCTTGTACCATTGGTGACCTATTGTAGAAAGAAGAGACAGAATTTGGGTCTGCCATCTCTCCAGACAAAATACGTTTCAAAGGGATTGCAGTGTAATAGTATCTGAAAAGCTCTTTGTCATTTTGTAGATGGAACACTTGGTTCATTGTACTTGGTTGTACTTCCCTTCCGTGTAGTGCTGTTTGCATTGAGGCCAAAGCTGACAGGTTTTCCTTCTGTCCACCATTTGCGATGTAGGTTCTGAGCCTGAGTTCTGCTGAGATGCTGGTAAGCACTGTCAGGTGGTGTGCATTGTTGGGACTGATCACTTGTTGGTTTTCCATTTCTTCTATTGTCTCCCAAACTGTGGTAGGTATGATGCCTGAAGACAGTGCCAAGCAGTCCACTGCTACAGCTGGGAAGCGATAGATGTCTTTCTTTACATCAATTAGCCTTGCTGTAATTCTTTCGTTATCCCTAAAGCTCGTAATGTTTTCCCGTTGTGTCTCCTGTGCCAGTTGTTGGGCCATTTTGCCCCATCAGCTTGCAGTATCTCCACTGTGATGGCCATGTACATGTCAATCAAATCCTGGTCCCCTGCTATCAGGCATGGGTTTCTCAAGATAGTGGCAAGGTGATATCCTTCCTTAAGATACAATTTGACATCATTTTGGAGTATTAAAACCATGTTTTTTGCTGTGCAGATGAGTTCACTAGGTGGTTTGTTCTTAGTTCCCTGCCTGCCCAGTGGAGTCTTGCTTGCCTTTGGCATGGACCCATCAAATGCAAACCCACGTTGTGTAACAGAGTCATAGTACCAGTTGTCAAGTGGATTCTCAGAGTAGAAATCATTAAGAGATTTTATTCCCAGTGCTGGGAGAATGGTTTCTCCAAGATTGACCACCTTGAGGTGTAGATAGTGGGTGAGGTTACGGAAATACACAAGGCATTCTTCACTTTCTTCTTCTACCAAGATGACAAACTCCAGGTCTGAGTACGGAGTTACCAGTCCTGTGGCCTGTGAACCCAAACCTATCAGGGCATACTTACAGGGAGGGGGACCCATTAACCCAATACACTCTTCTACAAGCAGGCTGATGAACTCCTTCCTTTGTAGTGCGATTTTGTCAAACAACTGCCTGACAGCCTGAGCTCGTTTTGCCTCTATCTCTCTGACACATGGGTCGTCCTCATCATGTACATAGGGATCCAGCTGCTGGTCAATGGTTTCCATCTCCAGCTTGATCTGGTCCCGCATCTCCTTCAGCTGTTTCTTGTGTTTTTCTGTGTCATCTTGGCTGACATTTCTATGAATGCCTAAGATACATTTGAGAAATGATTTCACTACCTCTTTGACAGCTATTTCTAAGTTACTATTGAGGACTTGATCCTCTGACCTGGCTATTGCTGCATTGTAGAGTGCTGCTGCTTTGACAAAGTCTCCCCCGTCTCCTGTCTGCTGACCTTGCTTACTGTAGACATCCCCCAACTTGCACAGGGGCTCCACCTCTCTCTGGTACTGCTGGGCTGTGGGGTCTGGGAGGGAAAGGCGGTTTGATATTGGTCATATCAAGATGATATTAGAAAACGTCCTGACCGCTGAGACTCTCATTCTGTTTCTTCCACTAGCATTAGCTATTTATCCTTTTTTTACTTAAGATAAGTACAACGTGCTAAGCACCTTTACCTGTGTTTACCAAAATTTTTCCACCAGTAAAACAATTAATTATACAACCTCTTAGTAGTAAAAATATCACTTAACACCCCTCTAACTTCCTTTTTTATTAGTACGACAATTAATACATGTACAACCATTTGCTAGTGAGAAAATGAGTTACTACCCCTCTCATTATTGTCACTAGTAAGAAAATCAATAGTACAATCTACGCACATCTGCTTTCTCGTAAATCGTCTTTTGCCGTCTTTTTCAAATGCTGACTAAATAAATGTCTTAAATAATCAGGTCTCATTCAATCATAAGGGCAGGTGTACATTGTTTACCTCAGAAAATCTGATTTTTCAAGTTTTCTGATATGGTCAACTTTGTTCTTACATATTGCATTTTGATAACCACGGCACCAATGACAAGGATACTAGTATCTAATTATTCCTATGCTCTTAAGTTACTTTAAGCAAGCTGTTAAGTGAAATAATGAACTAGTTACTTGAAAGTTGCGTCTCCAAAAGCTTTTATTCAACATTTATTTCATACTTGCGTATTGACATTCAATTAGAAGCTAAAAGAATTATGGGTATCTGTCATTAAGGTTGTTTCAATCTATACATGTCTATGAGTTTATATCTCACCTCTCACATGCACCGTCTTGAGTGCAGCTGCAAAGTGCTGCTCTGCTGAGTCCAGGTCTGATCTGGCAAGGGAGGAGTCACCTTCCTTAAGGTGGTCTGTGTACTGACTAATAACACAAAGGCGGGGCTTAGGTTGCAATTCTAAAGGGAGATTATTAGGGGGGTCATTATTATAATTGGATCGGAGGAATATTATTGATCTTATTGCGTTCATTTAACGATCTGACATTAGAAATTTGATTATTACCACAGCGAGTCAAAGTTACTTCCTACATATGACATGTCCTCACCTGTCTTTGAATCCTTGTTCATCTGCAACATTAGTTCGTTACATGTGCATTGCTGCTGAGAACTAAATTACATTTTTGGTTCGTACTGGTAAAAGTTACCGCTCTATAATTAATGGTTCTTCCTTAACAACATCTCAATGTGCGACAGTCAATCATTCCAGTTCTCGTTGGTTTCCTACAAAGAAAATTCACATTATTTCTGATATCATTAATATTACTTAACTGCTACAAAGTCAGCCTTTATCAGCCTAGTACATTTTGTACCTCTCTCTCTCTCTCTTTATATATATATATATATATATATATATATATACATACACACATATATAGATAGATAGACAGATATAGATATAGATATAGATATAGATAGATAGATAGACAGATATAGATAGATAGATAGATAGATAGATAGATAGATAGATAGATAGATAGATAGATAGATAGATAGATAGATAGACAGATATAGATATAGATATAGATAGATAGATATAGTAAGCGTTCCCACCTTGGTACGTCTGGATGGAGATCCTGGTCCTGAGTTGGCCTTATGAGTAAGTTCGCCATCCTGTAATTCACAGTCCGAGTTAGCTTAGTTCTTGGTAAGTTACTTTGCAATGCCTGTTGTGTGATTAGATATAAAATTTTATTATTTGGCTGCTCAACACACACGGTCTGGGCTTCCTAATTAGCCTGTGGCTATTACAAGGGGGGCTTGCCCTGCTGACGTCGACATTACACTGGATAATATGGACAGCATAACAGTATATAAAATCATAACATATAAAAAAACATTATACTTCCACGATTGTTATCTCATCATCGCCAATCTAGATTAAGGCGCATAACACTGTCCACTGTAACACGACATTGCATGGCTGCACCATATGTTGATCGTTACACTCCTGTATGTTTACAGATAATCTGTAACACCTAATGTACGTCCCGGAACTGCGACTTGGGTCCTGATTAATAAAGATCAAATCGAAAAAAATATTCCTATTTCACAAGATGGAACCGTAACGTAGTATACACTGAGGAATTATTCTCTCTAAGTCCTGTGAATATGCATTTATCAGCTATGACAACATGGGACAAACTGGTTCTCGACATGTTTCATATACATTCAGTATTTCAGTACGATTAGGAAAGTATTTTCTCAGCTCGCCGAAGTGACATGTTCCACTTGTCTCATCAGCTTACGCCAGAAGTGTAACTCTGGAAATATCAACTTGTCTAAATCTCACTAGCCTCTACCAGGAACCGCGGATCGCGGGAAAAAATAGTAGACATTGGCCAAAATAAAGGGAATAGTGTATCAGGGGAGTTAGCCGGCCAAAGAGGCTACGGTACGGGTGGGGCAAACTATACTCTCTAGCGGACCAACTCCCCCGGCATGTTATCTCTCTATTTGGACAATTTCTACTCTTTCCAGCCTCCTCCTGAAGCCTGGTAGAGGCTAAAATCTCACCTGGATGTCTGAGACTCCCCAGTCTGCCTGCGTTAGAACTTGTACAGTACCTGTTTTCCCCAAAATAGCGACCGTCGGTTTTCCCCTCTGACTCAGGTGGTCTTACTTCCGGGACTTTCCGTTGAGTCATGCCATGACGTCAACAGTCCACCTTTGTATAGCTCAATACAATACGACCGAAAGGTCACGTTACACCCGCGTTGGTGTCGAGCCAAATCCTTGAGCTGCCACATACGTGAGAGGTCAGGTGTTTAAGGCGAGGGTTAGGGTTTGGGCATTATAGTTAGGGTTAGGTTTAGGGTTAGGGGTAGTATTTAATAGGGTTAGGGTTAGGGTAGTATTAGGATGGCCCTACTTTCTGTGACCCCGGGACTCGTTCACTATACACTCAGGGGAGGGGTGCACTGTATCTGTCTAGACTTAACAGGTACCAAGTCTTCCTCAAAATCATGAAATCATGGCAGTGCCATGCAGACAATAACCCTAACAGCAACCACCGTCGCCATGGCAATGTATGTTTTCATTGCCAGTCTTGTTATCAGTGGATAGGCGTTTCCACCCATGGTGCATTGCTATTCTGTTCCGCTAGAGGTCGCTCAACACAAATCACGAGAAACAAATCGGCTATCTGAGGAATATTCATAATCTCCAATAGCCTCTACCAGGCTTGAGGGAGCGGGTGGAAATTGTAGAAATTTGCCAGCAAACTGTAAACTGGATGGCTAAACTCCATCGGCGTGTTATCTCTCTAATTTCTACTATTTCCAGCCGCGCCCTCAAGCCTGGTAGAGGCTAAATCTCCAAGCAGATCTTTTGATTGATTGAAGGACAAATTGGCAGGGCAGTATCCATTGGCTAGTGGCAATTTGTAACTGCCTTTACATTTTTTCGACCACCGAAAGATTCATCTTTTTTTTAATGAAACATACAATGACAAGTAGCCTGGGTACCATCCTACTTGTATACCGGGGCTCCCACACTTCTTAGGGAAGCGAGTGTGGGAGCCCCGGCATACAAGTAGGATGGTACCCAGGCTAAATGACAAGACGTGGTAAATGTAAATGTTTGTAACATTTGTTGTATATTGTTGCGTTGAACTTATGTAATGTAATTTTTAATGTGTGCCCAGGGATACCTGAAAATCAGATCAACTGATCTGAGGTATTCCCTGGTGGCTTGAAACTTGGTGGCGACACACTCAAGTTACACTTATATTCATGTCGCCACCAGACAGTACGTAATACAAGCAAGCAAAGTACGATAAAAAATACAATTAATCAATGAACAAGTGAAACAAATATATGAGGGCCTGCAAGGGGGGGTATTGATTACGAATTACGCCAAATTTTCGCCGCCGATTACGAATTACGTTAAATTCTCAGAGCTGATTACGAATTACGTTAAATCATGAGGATTCCCGACCGTCTAAAACACAGCAACTAATAGTTCTACGTCAAAACTATTGACTTTGTGTTGATAAGCGCATAGGCGGTAGATTCAGGAGTTTTTTTTTGGAGTGAAGACAAGTTCTGGCGGGTGCCAAAATCACCCGAAATCGGGTGCGAACCGGCGGCTGCCGAAGGCACTGGGCGATAGGTGACGATGAACCTTTTCATAACCACTGAGCCATGGCGATAGAGGAAGAAACATTTATAACTAGAGTTCCCCGATCTCATACCTTCGCCAAATGATGTTAATCTTTATGACTGACAAATTATAGATTAGATTATTCCCCCCTGATTTAAGAAATAGGAACCTAATTTTCATGAATTATATCATTTTATCATAATCTTAACCAAAAACAGTCTTTGCATTCTAGTATTTCCTAATAAATTATGCAAATGAGGTCCTGATTTGAATAAATTATGTTTAATGATGTTCACCTCAATTTAACTTTCAAATACCACAAGTATGAAATTCCAGGCAGTTATCATTACATAATTATAAAATTTTCTCATTAATTATGCAAATTAGGTCATTATTAACATAATCAATATCTTCCTGTGTTTCTCTCGTTGTCAATTACCAATGTCACAAGCTTTAATTGTCCTATCATGGAATGCAGCTGATTTATAGAATTTCACCATAAAGTATGCAAATTATATCCATATTTGCATAATTGTCACATAATTATATGAAGGATCACGTAAGCTACCTACATACCAAAAATCACGACGATCCGTCAACCGGTTCTTGAGTTATCCCCTTTTGAATATTTTCAAGAATATATCGCTGCAGTTCCAGAGCAAGCCGCTAGGAGGCCTAAACTCACGTCACTTCTTCCCCAGCACAAGAGCTACCTACCATCTAAATTTCATCACCATAGCATGTCTAGATCATGAGATATCAAAACCGGAAGTTCAGCTGCAGTACCATAACAAGCCACTAGGGGGTCCAAAATCTAATCATTTTGAGGTCTTATCAAGACCTACCCACCTACCAAGTATCAAGACAATCCATTAAGGCCTTCTCAAGTTATCGTGTTGACACACACACACACACACCACACCCACATACACGAACACACTCAGAAAACATAACCTTCTTGGACGAAGGTAATAAAACGTAGCATAATATTCTAATCTTTAGTGCTCAGACATCAGAATGTTACAAAC
>NW_017804620.1:733396-775504 GCF_001625305.1 Branchiostoma belcheri | reverse complement strand
TGTACATATTAACATGAGGGCCTGCAAGGGGGGTATTGATTACGAATTACGCCAAATTTTCGCCGCCGATTACGAATTACGTTAAATTCTCAGAGCTGATTACGAATTACGTTAAATCATGAGGATTCCCGACAGTCTAAAACACAGCAACTAATAGTTCTACGTCAATACTATTGACTTTGTGTTGATATTATAAAGCGCATAGGCGGTAGATTCAGGAGTTTTTTTGGAGTGAAGACAAGTTCTGGCGGGTGCCAAAATCACCCGAAATCGGGTGCGAACCGGCGGCTGCCGAAGGCACTGGGCGATAGGTGACGATGAACCTTTTCATAACCACTGAGCCATGGCGATAGAGGAAGAAACATTTATAAATATTATAAAATTATGCTGTGGATACTGGCTTCCTAGTCGTGGCCTAACCCACTCATGTCACCTGCCAGAACGGGGGGAATATCACTACACAACCACCGAGATTTTAAATGTTGATGGGGGGGGGGGCAAGATTTCAGCGAGCGCCGCAGGCGCGAGCCTGCTAGGGGGGTCCGGGGGCATGCCCCCCCTGGAAAGAATGAATTTTTAACCTCTCTGAAACGCTATTTCCAGCATTTTGAGACCTAAATTTTGGTTGTGGATTGGACCATTTTGAAATCAGCCTACGCTCTTATGATCTCATGGATTACGATTTACGTCGCATAAAAGTAACTAATTACGCTTTACGGAGAATAAAAACGACCAATTACGCGTTACGGCTAATGTACCGATTACGAATTACGATGATTTTGGACGGCCGCCTACGGATTACGAAGGCTAAAAAGGCCTGATTACGCCTTACGAAAAAGGGCTTGCAGGCCCTCATATATAAATACTGACAGGATTGAATGTTACAAAAACGATTTGATTCAAACAGAAATGTTTGTACATGAAGTAGTATTTGAGTATTGTACATTGTTGACAGACATTTAAAAGAATATTAAACCTCTTAAAAGTGAACCAACAGATCTGCTAGGAGATTAGCAGAACTACCCCCGCCTGCCATGCCGATGAGAGATTGAGAGTGATGGCGCTCCCCCGGGGAAATAACCACTGATGGATCCTCCTGTGTGATGACAAACCGTCATGGCCCGGTCTTTCTGATTATAAACTCCCATCTACATCTCTGTAGAAACCTCCCCACTCTGATGTAAAACCTGATGACTTTTCCCTCACGGAAAACACTGATGATGGGAGGTACAGATTATGGGGGATGCAAATGATATACTGATTACCAAGCTTTTTGTTTGAAACAGAAGTGAATCAAGTTTGACCATGGAGGTATCTTTTTATCTCCACGGTATTGAAATAGAAGTTCTACTTCTTTTTGTGTTCTAACATAAAATGGATGTAACAATCTAGCCTCTACCGCTTTGTCACTCCCGCTTCTCTCTATTTGGCCGATTTCTACTCTTTTCAGCCGCCTCCGAAGCCTGGTAGAGGCTACTAACAATCACGGCCGGCCTTTCTGATTATAAACTGCCATCTACATCTCTGTAAATTCAGTAAATCTCTCCGCTCACATGCAAAACTTACAGGTCTCCTGATGACTTTTCCATCATGGGAAACAGACACACTGATGGGAATATGATGAAGATGTATAGAAGTATTTAGGGTGAAACAAAAGAAGGAATCCGGCGGCCGGATCTGATTTGCAAAATAAAAGAAAAAAGAAAAAAGCCCCAGAATCAAGTCCAGACTTTCCTAAAAGTCCCTTCTCTTCAGAGTTGTTTAAGTTTTTCCATCTATCAATGCAGTGATTTGATTTAAAGTTTGAAATTTCATTGTTTGAATTACAAAACAGCCTGGTATGTTGACTTCATGGCTCCTATCATAGCATTTGGGGCTATCATAGGAGTAGGCTGGATTTTTCCCCCTGTTGCTTCATATTTTTTTCTGAAAAAATCCTAGAACCAACAAGTCAAATTGGTGTGGCACTAGGATGAAACAAAAGAGGGATTCCCCTATCCGCATGTGGCCGGGCGGTGTCCGCATTCCGACGGCAGATTATTTATTTGTCTTGCTTATTGAAGAATGCGGCATAATACGCCGCACATTGGGGATGTTTTGATGGACGGCTGAATATGTGAGGCCTGGAAGTGGTTGGTAGTCTCGTAGCAGGCGTCTCGGTGGGTGTTTTGATCGAGGGCTGAATATGGGAGACTGCCGAAGTGGTTGGTAGCCTCGTAGCAGGCGCCTCGGTGGGTGAGAGCAATTAAAAGTCTGCATGGCAACAGTCTGGCACCGAGGCTATGTGATATCACCAGCCATTTGAACCAGCTTTAATAGAGTGATACAGCTCTAGAAAGTACCGCATTGTACTAGTATTTTTAAAGAACTTCACTACATGTAGTTATATTTTTTTGGGGGGATACACATGCTTTTCTCTTTGCTTCATTATAGTAGCCTGGTTACCAAACCTATTATAGCTCCCGAGTCCTACATCCTCTCCTCTATTTGCGGACGGGATGTAGGACTCGGGAGCTATAATAGGTTTGGTAACCAGGCTATCATTATAGCTGCGTTTTGACTGCTGCCATTTCCAAGCAGATGTCTTGATGGCCACAATACAGCATCAAGTTGACGGTCAGCATCAAATTGCTTACAAAATATACATTTGGCAGTGAGGTATCCACCAGTACGCCACAGTTTGGCTGACGAAAAAATACCGGTACAAAAAAGAAGGCCCGATGAAAACACTATCGGCTCGCGTCTGGTGCTGGGTGTATTGTCCCGTACTCGCCCCGGCCGGCGGGTCGGACAAAAGAGCTCCATTCTCCACACATGACCCTGCGTGACCTTTTGTAAATCCTATTCAGGACGATTTACATCGCCAAGTGGTCTGTCCTCTTATTACTAGTATACCCTCAGTTTTCTGCTAACATTTGAATAGCTGAGAAAGAACGGCTGAACAAGTACTTTTCAAGTAAACTTAATCAGTCACAAACACATTGTTTTTAACACTATTAAAAACGTATGTCTTATAAATGTGATCATGCTTTCAGCCACCGGTGCTGTTGAATTGTTAGAATAAATCTAAAACCTCTACAAGAATTTTGCCTCGACCTCTCTTAGTACGAATGGTACATCCCAACCGTAGGGTTTTTCCAACAAAAAAAGTTTTACTTTTTAATATGAGTAACGTTAACAGGGGTACTGATTTTTTGAATCAAAACTGTCATAAAATCAGTCTAAGAATTGCGAATATCTTTAGTTTCTTAGTCGCTGATGTTGTTGCCTTTTCCAAAACCAAAACATACATTTCGTAAGCAAAACAGTTTTTCCAGACTCTACCTGCCCCCACCGTAGAATGAATGGTACATCCCAGCCGCGGTGTCTCCTGGGAGATCTGCCGGCCCGACCCGTGCGAAGATCAGTTGTAGAACAGTCGGCGGCCGGACGTGCCACAGCACCACAACCACACACATGTACAGCAACACCGCTTCACAACGGTCCGTGCACAACATGGAACTGGCCATGGCCGGACCACATCAATCTCGTAGCCACTCCATCGGTTGCGGCTCCCTTCGGCTGGTGATTTTTGAGATCGTGCAGTGGGTTACCCTGTTCATCCCGACTATCCTGACAGCGCACCAGCTTGTACAGAACCTCGGGACCAGGGAGGGAGTCCTCCCGAGCCTGGCTGGCGCGCAAGTCGGCACCTTCTGGTGGATTTTCGGCTGCGCGTCCATCGGAGTTTCGCTTTTCGTGTACTTCCCGACAAAATACATGGTGCACAGGAGACTGGACCCCAGGAAACAGGCGTGGTAAGGGTTTAAATTTGTTGTTTATAGCCTCGAAACTTGCTCAAACAGACATCGTAGCAGATTATGTTAGCCTGGAAACTACTCTATCATGGTGTACAGGAGACTGACCCCAGTAAACAGGCGTGGTAAGGGTTTAAAATTTGTGGTTTTCTAGCCTCGAACGAACAGACATCACAGTAGATTATCATTATGTTAGCTAGGAAACTACCCTATCATGGTGTAGTGGAGACTGACCCCCGAAAACAGTCGTGGTAAGGGTTTAAAATAAGAATTTGTTGTTTGTTAGCCTCGAACGAACAGACATCACAGCAGTTTAATCTTGAAATTATGATAATGTTAGCCTATAAACAACCCTATCGTGGTGTACAGGAGACTGACCCCAGAAAACAGTACAGTTTGTTGTTTGTTAGTCTCGAACAGACATCGTACTGGTTCGGATAAGTGTTAGCCTCGTAGCCACCCCATCGGGTGCTCCCCGGTATTTCATCGGGGCTGGGAGCGCCGCCCGCCCGCCCAGGTGTTAGCGCGCTCCGGGGAATTTTTACGGCGTTTGGTTTCAATTTCTTAGCCCCGACAATAATCAGAAGTGCTGAATGGAAAGATTGCAGTATTACAAGCTGTCAGAAAAAAGGCAGGACTGGTGCTGGTAAACACCCTTATAGTTATACCGGTCAGTGGTGTTGGTTGTTCTTGTTGGTAAAATCATTCAAATGAGACAAATTGGGTGCATAATTTGCTAACAGTGTTAGTTAGCTAATCAAGACTCAGCAAAGCTCTTGCAGAGAGTTTGCCTGTTGTTTATTTGTCCAGGTAAGAGTTGTGTTGTCCCTGTTCTCACACAAATTTATGGACTTGCAGGGAAAGCCACATGTATATTTATGTTGGCCCGGTATTCCGCCTTGCCGCTAACCTCTGGGTCCATATGGCCACTTTCCCGTTTAAGTGTTGCCCCGGTTCAAATGGTGAAAGTTACGACATATCCGAAATGGTAGCGTTTCCACACCACATATGTAAGGATGACATTCCGTTGTCGTGTAACTTGTGTGACATACAGCTGTGTAACTGTAATGTAATTCATCTGAAGTTTGTGGTCTTCTTAGCTGTTCGAAAATCATGAATTCCTCTGAAAACTGTCCGCAAAGCTAGTTTTTCTGTCGAACGGAACCGAATGTCAGACGTGCTAGAAAGAACAAAAACTACAGAAACGCGCTGAAAATAAACTTTTTTCTATCGTAGCGGAGCAAAATCTGAATGGTAGCTAACCCAGGCTATAATTTGCTGGACTAGACAACTTAAAACCCGGCCCCAATACTAGTTTTTCTGTCGAAGTGTAAAACGTACTAGAAAGAGAACAAAAACTACAGAAACGTGCTGAACTAGAAAACATAATTTAAAATTCCAGTTGTAATAATCTCGGACCGTTGGACTCCTGTAGCGAAGTGTCAGCTACACAAAACCAAACGTGACCCTGTAGATCTGTCTTCTGATAAATCACTACCTGCAGACGGAAAACACGCAGTCGGCAATTTTCGGCAAATTACAGGCCGACTAATGCTAGGTTTGACCAGGGCTGGCTTCCTTTCAAGGATGTTACCACTCTACCAGAACATAGTAATTTACTGCTAGTCTCCATAGCATGCCAAAAACTGGGGGTTTTGGGGATCTTCATGGTCTTTGGGAGATTTTATGTGCTATTTTCTGTTTGCATATAGACAACATAGCCGGCCTGGTTGAATTACCCCCGTTTTTAATTTAAAGAACTGGGCTAATCAGAAAACAGCCGAAGACCACCAAACCCCCAGTTCTATAAGCCTGCTACGGAGGCTAATCAGAAAACGGCCGAAGACCACCAAACCCCCAGTTCTATAAGCCTGCTACGGAGGCTAATCAGAAAACAGCCGAAGACCACCAATTTCAGACCCCCATTTCTATAAGCCTGCTACAGAGGCTACGGGGGCTAGGTTTGACACATGTTTGTGACACACGTTTTATTCTCGTTTTGACGTGGATAAATTACGAGGGAGGTCTGTGCTTTAACGCATGGCTGACGACCGGCATGACCCCGAATTTTTTGCCTGCCTGTCACAAGTGGCGACTTTATAGTCTCCACCAGACTTCGTTTGCAGGCTGTATAAAGAGGGTCTGCATGGGGGGGTCCTGGCAACGGTTAACGGAAAATTCAGCAGGGCCGATAACGCTTAACGGTAAATTCAGGAGGGTCGGCAACGCTTAACGGTAAATTGACAGGTTTTTTTGTCGAGCTGCACTGGATTTAGTATCTTGCTTTGTGAGAAAGGTGATCACTGACAAAATTACGTAAACCTTACATGTAATGAAGCATGCATTTAAGGTATGTGTTCCCTGTGTTTCCCACCTGCCCTGGTCCCCGAGTGCGTCCACAAATAAAGGTGAGTCCGAGTCGACGTCGGCCAGCTTGCATGTTTTCAGTTTAGGATTTTGAGAGGGCGCTCGTAATCTAGGGGGTCCGGGGGGATGCTCCCCCGGGCAATTTAGGATTTTTAAGCCTTCAAAAACGCAATTTACCGCATTTTGAGAGGCAAATCATGGTGTTGAGAGTGTTTGTCGGTCCTTCTGATGTTTACATGTTTTTACTCAAGATTTTGTTAATTTGCCTGTCAAGGTTAACGCTGATGGATTCGTTAAAAAATTCTGTAACTCTCCGCAAACTTCCGGAAATTGACGGGAAAGCTGGTTCTGGCTCGGAGCCGAAGGGACCGAGCGCAGAAGCGCGAGTCGAGCGCCAAAGGCGCGAGCAATGTAGGGGGGTCCGGGGGCATTCTCCCCCGGGAAATTTTGTATTTTTAAACCTTCAATGACACATTTTCCTGCACTTTGAAAGGCAAAATTAGGCGTAACGAAGAATTATTCATTAACGCTTAACGCTGAATTTAGGATGACAAATAACGTTTTACGTTGAATTAAAAGGACCAATAACGCTTCACGAAGAATATACCGATAACGCTTAACGTTGAATTAGAGCAGGCCGGCAACGATTAACGGTGAATTAAAATAGCCCATAACGGTTAACGAAAAAGGGCATGCAGACCCTCTATAAATCGTAGAAATCGGCCCAAAAAGAGCGAGACAAGGTAGCGGGCCATTGACGGCCATCGACGATGAAAAAAATTCTTGCAGGCCAATTTGATCGTCAATGGCCGGCTACCTTCTCTCGCCAATTAATACCTGTTTAGGCCGTTTTCTACGATTTATCCAGGTAAAAAAAGTCTGTAGCAGTCCTGCCACATGTTGGAAGGACCGACAAGTGGTGGGAAAACTGTTCTCTGTTGGAGAGTTACTCCAAATACGGGGCAGTGCCAGACTGGGCGGCGGCATGGTGCGTTCTGTAAGGACGTAATTTGTCAAATCACAAATGTGATCTCATGGAGGGTAAAGTAGTGTATGTAGTAGCCTCTATCAGACCCTCTTATAAGGTGTAAGGTGTTGTAGATACATGTAATGGACTGTCACTTCCACACACACACAAAAAAAAAGAATTATAGGCTAGGGGAGTGAGTCCAAGTGTAACAAATTACAATAATCTAATTCTTCTGTACGGGCAAATGAAAACATAGTGGCAAAAAATCACAGTATTTTAATTTTTTTCGGGCATTGCGGAGCGAAAATCCGGATGGTGTCCAGGCTAATAGACAGCGAAGACACGCTGTTACGTAGTGTATCTTCTGTACGCAAACTTGTTGTACAACTTGTTTTGTGCGGCTTGTACAAAGACAGAAAAGAAGTTATTGTGTTGTTGATTGAGTAGTGAGATACAAGCATCAAAAAGGTCTGCCGGTGTATTCAGCTGTTCTGTGTGATTTACCGTACTGAATATGCATAACAAACTCCGAGTTAGACTTTATTTTTGGGTACAGGACGGGGGAAAGTTTGTTTGCCTTTCCTAAATTTCTTTTTGGGTGTGTCAAACAAAAGTCGCTTTTGTTTATGAAAAGTAAGGTGGAGATTGGCCAAGTCTTGCAAGTGGGGAGAATAATTTAACAGTCACTAGATTAGTTGACAAACTTACAACTTTCGTTCAATTTGTACGTTCTTCTTGTAACCAAGACAGTCCGGTGGATACAAGGCAACCTTTAGTTTTGGAGACAAAATTAACCTTCCTGAAGTTGAAGTGAGTAATCTATTTTGACAGTCCTGTCGAGTGAGAAGTGACCCCTCCCGACCCCTCGCCTTGAAATATTCCCGTCCTTCGCCGCCATGGAATTTGTTTTGATACAAACAACAATGTAACAGTATGTTTCTAGCTTCCTTTCCTCTGCTAATCTCCAACTAGACAGATCTTTTGGTGGCAAATTGTGCAGACAGTCACCAATATATTACCACCCGTACTTGAAATCGAAAAATAGATACCTTTACAAGAAGTAAGCCCTGTAAAAACATAACCGTATGAAGACGCATAAAAATATGCCGAAGCCTAAACCTGTGCTTGAAGAGTACTGCATAACAGATTACAAGGTGACTAGGATTTTTTGTGGCTCTTTTTTCTTGATTGTAAGTCATGATGTAAGCTTTTTCTACCTCCATGATTTGACAACAACAACAACTACACAGGTTTGAAGCCAAATAAACTCGAACCCATATATTTTATAGAACAGCGGTGGGTACATTCGACACGGGCGAGTGTTTGGCGGCTCGGTGCTAACGATTTAAACGGCCCGCTGTGAATAACCGGATAATCCCGATAACTCATTAACGTGCTAATAAAGAACCCGTATAACACATGTATAATCCTGGCAGTTCCCAGGCCCGGCCCATAGCGTAATCTCACAACAGATGGTCAGTCCCAGTCCGGGATCGTGAGTTTTTCTCACGGTCTTTCGGAAAGTCTAGTTGAATGTATTAACCTCTACCAGGCTTCGGGAAGGGAAAGATGGTAAAAATTGGCCGAATAGACAGATACAAAGTAATATAACGGATGCGGGAGCGGCAAACTGTTTTCTCTTATAGCGCGAACCACACACACCACAATTTCACCTGCCCCTCCCAGAAGCCTGGTAGAAGCTAGAAAAATGTACTAGTATATCAGAAGTAAAAGGTGGTAGATAAAAAGAAGAATGAACAAAGAAAAAAAAAACACGATACGATTTTCTTTTGCCGAAAATTTTTCGTGAAAAAAAGATACAGTTACAAGAGAGAAATGTCGATAAAACGTCCCAAAATACGTCAAAAATATACCGAAACCCAAGGCTCTGCTTGGAGAGAAATCATTACTACTAATACAGGCCGTCAGGGATCCATGACATCTTTATTTAATACCATCTCCTCAGCACAGATCGGCGGTTTCCTTCGGCGATAAGATCGGGAGAAGTGTTTCCAATCAAACCGATCCGGCACTGATCTGATATGCTAACCACGGATCAGTGATGATAGCGCGTCTTTGTGAACCCATGTGGTGTTGGGGTAGCCTCTACCAGGCTTCGGGAGGCGGCTGGAAAGAGTAGTCTACTGGGAGAGACCATTCTGCCGCACCCCCGGCATGTTATCTTTCTATTTGGCCGATTTCTATTCTTTCCAGGCGCCTCCCGAAGCCTGGTAGAGGCTAGAGCTGATATGCAAACCACGGATCAGTGGTGATAGCGCGTTTTTGTGAACACATGTGGTGCCGGGGTGTAACAAGCCCCAGATGTATTCAACTCCAAGAAGATGTAGGGTCGTATTCTTTGAGTTTGAGTAGACTAGTTCAGCCCGATGAGTTAATATTTGAAGCTCCTTGATCAGCCAAACAATTCAACAAATCTTTGCGTTTAACAAAACATGTTGGTCAAAAGTTACACAAAATCTTATATGATCTGGCTTCTTAAATTCTACGTGAATTATAATATCACGCATAATAAATGCAAGATAGTTTGGTTGCCATATACATGTACTTAAGTATTCCCTGACTACCAAGCTCATAAGTCAAGTAAGTCAAGTACCAAGCTCGAAAGAAAACGGAAAGATTCTCTGACATCCCAACATCTGCTTGGAGATCGCATGCACACGCGTGGCTCGTTACCGAAGCCATATGTGCCGACGTCTGGCTTCCTTCGCGTGTAGGTGCGATCTCTGCAACAGTTTCTCACGGGTGTAAAAAATCATGACTACGAAAGAAAACGTAAGGATTCATCTCAACATCTGCTTGGAGATCGCATGCACACGCTATACGTGTTACCGAAGCCCGCCTGGCTCCCTTCGCGTTTAGGTGCGATCTCGGCAACAGTTTCTCACGGGTGTAAAATCATGACATTTTTCCAGCCATTGTATTCATCTCAACATCTGCTTGGAGATCGCATGCACACGCTACACGTGTTACCGAAGCCCGCCTGGCTCCCTTCGCGTTTAGGTGCGATCTCTGCAACAGTTTCTCACGGGTGTAAAATCATGACATTTTTCCAGCCATTCTATTCATCTCAACATCTGCTTGGAGATCGCATGTACACGCTATACGTGTTACCGAAGCCCGTCTGGCTTCCTTCGCGTGTAGCTGCGATCTCTGGAATACTTTCTCACGGGTGTAAAGCGGGGTTAAGGTCGGTCTCTGCGCCCTTCGCGAATCTCAGTTTCCCCAAAACTAAAGCATCCTGACTTCTGGCCTTATAACTCCCGTTATCTCATTACAACTAACGCGATTCGAATGTACCGCCGTACAAACAATCTGCTAGTTATTTGCGGGACGTCTGGGCCGATTTATGGCGGGAAAAAATGGGGAGAAAGTCGCCCCGAAAACTCAGGTTATTTTTCATCGCCCGGAGCGGTGCTTAGGCCTAGGAAATACAATATTGTGTTTCCTGTTTCCCGACCGACCCTAGAAAAACCTGCCGTCCCTAGACTTTTTTTGGGGGTGGACCCCTGCCTAATCGACCTTTTTAAGCTCCATGATCTGACACCTGAGTGAGAAAACGTTCTATAATCGGTTTTACAACGTTGACATTGAAAATATATGTGTCCTCGTAGCCTCTACCAGGCTTGAGGAGGCGGCTGGAAAGAGTAGAAATCGGCCAAAATAGAGAGATAAGCATGCCAAGGGAGTATGGCCGTTGAGAGAACAGTTCGCCGCCGAACTGTTCTCTCAACGGCCATACTCCCTTGGCATGCTTATCTCTCTATTTGGGCCAATTTCTACTCTTTCCAGCCGCCTCCTCAAGCCTGGTAGAGGCTAGTGTCCTCGCCTCATTCAAGTTTTAATCGTTAAAATCTTGTTGGATCACAAGTTGGATCACTAGTTGGATCACAAGTTGGATCACTAGTTGGATCACTAGTTGGATCACTAGTTGGATCACTAGTTGGATCACTAGTTGGATCACTAGAGATTGCCAAAGTTCAAAAAGAAGAAAAGGTAAAAAAAACAAAACCTAACCTACCGACCCTAAATTTTCAGAACTGAAACAAGAAACACAACATTCTTTCCTAGGCCTTATCAGGATTGAAGACAGATGGATTCCTGGTGTCTCCTCCAGACGTCTTACGTCTGTCTTGAGGTGGACCCAAGAAACTCAAACCAGGCAGATTGCGTTTCTCAAGAAATCT
This sequence comes from Branchiostoma belcheri, assembly GCF_001625305.1. NCBI lineage: Eukaryota > Metazoa > Chordata > Leptocardii > Amphioxiformes > Branchiostomatidae > Branchiostoma > Branchiostoma belcheri. The sequence continues at coordinate 764,165 of NW_017804620.1, read as the reverse complement.
GTCTTCCTTGACCTTCACTCACCTCAAGGTCATTGCCTGACGTTTTAAGGTCACGACGCGAAACTATACCGTTGTTGTTAGTCTCGTTTTCCATCCAATTTCTGCCGCTTGGTTTTCAGCTGTTTTTAGTTATTTGTGTGACTAGACTTTTATGTGCAGTTTGTAATTACTTCAGAATACACAAGGACAATTGGTGAAAGGAATCATGATTGTTTCACTTCCAAGTAGCAATGGTTAAATCGTGTATTAAAAAAAAAACACGACAAAATTGCATTATACAATCCTCTCCACAGTTCCGACATGCACAAATCTAATATATTCCCCCACAACCTCTGCTTGGAGAGTAAGCTCGATCGTCTTCTCATTTTTCTCCAAAATGAATAATTTTCCCCCAATTGTGTTTTTTCACCCATCCTGAATCGCCAATCCCCGAGGACACACGGTTTGATAACTGCGGCCAGGTTACTGCCCAAACACGCGGGAAATTAATTATCGACCTGCAACATCTTATCCACAAACGGCGGGTTTTACATGGTGATGGAGGGGATTAACTTTTCAGGGTTCGGTTTCAGCTAGCCTCCAACAGGCGTTCCTAAGGGGGGGGGGGTTCTCTGTGTCCAACGAGAGTTTTGTTTAATCTCCAAGCAGATCCCTCTCGGTGGCAAAAAGACAGTATCAAATTAGCCAGGCAGTGTCAGATTTCCCCGTATTGTCTTGCAACTTTGCCTTGCGTATTTCATGCTCACAAGCAATATGGAAAACAATCAAACTGCAGCTTAAGTATTGTTTAGTATTTTCTGTAATGAATTTTTTGTTGTTGTGTGGCATCCTGGTATTTTCTTGCAACATTGCCTTGCGTTTTTTATGCCCATCTGCCATGAAAAACAATCAAGTATTATGTTTACCCATGGAGTTAAAAGACAAAGATTACCGGAGGAAAACATATTGTTTTTGCTCAGTTTCGTCTTCTTCTCCAAACGGTGACCTCTGACCTGCCCAATGACCTGGCCAATGACATAATGTTGCAATTTTAGATTAGGAGGGATTTAGACTCCTGTCGCCATATATGTGAATGTGCTTTGCTTTGAAAATGTTATTTTTCTAGTAGTTTATTATTTTCTATAACGACCTGTTCCTTGTCTCCCCCTGTAGGCGCCCCGCCGTGCTGCTGTATAACGTGTTCTGCGGAGGGCCGTGTTTCGCCTTCATTCTACTCGGCACTAAAGTGAGTCAAATTTAAATTATGTCTATTTGCAAGAATGATGTTACAGCTAGCCTCTACCAGGCTTCAGGAGGCGGCTGGAAAGAGTAGTCGGCCATCGACGATCATTGGCCGTCGATGGCCTGCTACCTTCTCTCGCCAATTAATTATACCCTTTAAAAGTTTTAGGCCGATTTCTACGATTTGTTCAACCTGCAAAAGAAGTCTGGTGGCAAGGAAGGTCAGCTCTTTCAGGGTTGCAAATCGGATGACAAACAGGCTGTAGGAATGTTACAGATCAATCTGGGAGCAGTTATCTGTCGTCAGGATTGCATTACGGGTATTTTGCGGGTCGTCAGGAAGCGTTTTTGGGTCGCGAGGAAGATCGGGAAGCATTCTGACCTGTTTCTCCAGCTGGGAACGATTGCACGCCTGGATAAAACAACTTAGCTACAACAACACACAACCTGGCCACAACTTAGCTACAACAACACACGACCTGGCCACAACTTTAGCTACAACAACACACAACCTGGCCTGGCTACACATCTAAATCTTCGGGCAGACGTAGAGGCAAAGAACTTAGCAACATCAACAAACAATCTAGCCTGGGTTCCAGGCATACAAACTCTGAGCAGATGTAGGATGGTCTTTTGAAGCTCCTTGGGTGCAACAGCATGGACTACAAACTGACAATTTTGTTATTTTCTCTGGAACTTAAAGTCGAAAGATTTTGGGCCTCTTTTTCTACTTAGAAAGTTTGAAACCCTCTAGCCATCCTGGTTCGCCCTTTGGTTACTTGATTTCACCCGAGACGGCGTCTTTAATATCTCAGCGATAGTGCCTTTAAACGCCCCCATTGATTTCTTTCTTTAAGTTTCTGTAGCAGCGTCTTTGATGGTGTAAAATGAAGTCTGGACTGAATCTCGCCAGCCGCGCGGGAACAATCCCGTCAGCTGACAGGGACAAATAATCTCCAAGCAGATCTTTTGGTGGGGGTAAGACAGTCTCACGTTGGCCTACTGCTGGGTTCTCCGTCGATTGTCAGGATACGAGCCTATTATATCAAGAACCGTGCCTATCACTAGTTCTCTGCCTGAATGGGTTAGGATCAGGCACGGTTCTGGATAGTCTCTATTATATCCAGAACCGTGCCTATCTAGTTCTATGCCTGAATGGGTTAGGATCAGGCACAGTTCTGGATAGTCTCGGCATATCCAGGAACGTAGATTTGCCCCAGGTACAGTTCTGGATACGCGTGAACTATCCAGAACCGTGCCTGAGCATGGTTCTGAAAAAGGACCTGTCAAGAATATTGCTGTCAGAAAATCGTTACGATCTTCCACCCTACATCTGCTTAGAGATTGGCCCATTCCATTTTAAAACAGAGGGGTGGCGGAGATTATTTTACTGCCATATGGAGAATTTTGCGTGGGAAACGCGACAGATGCTCACTTCTGCTTCTCCCATGTACCGTGGGAACCGAACAGACTTTGTTTGCCATTTACATCTGCAGGACGGGACGGTTATAAAATTATAATTACAATCAGGGTTTATTGGCTGCGTATTGCCTTTGAATCGAATGATTTTCTCGGTTTGTTGGCATTCTATTGTCCGAGGCTGAAGTGATTTAATACAATCAATGTGCTTTTTTTATAACATCCTTGATACAATCATGTAAAGGCCCTCTAGTATTATCTCCAAGCAGATCCTTTGTTGGGTCCAATACATTCAAATTTGCAAGACACTTTAGACAGTATCAAAATGTGAAGACAATGTCAATGTCAGCCACCAAAAACAATAGGATACCATTACAAAAATCAAAGCCCGACATCTTGGCGGTACACTAGTGCATTGACAACTTACAGCGGGCTCACTTTCCTGGCTAATTATTTCCCGTTTTACTTTTTTAGCCGATTTCCCTGGAAGACCTTGCTATCCCAAAGTTTCGGATGGCGTATTGCATACGGCCTGGCCAATTTGTAGTATGTATTATTGCAGCCACCAAAAGGTCTTTTTGGAGATTATAGCCAAGAACAGTTATTAGCTAAACCTCCAGCAGGCCTCAATAATCACCTCCACTTCATCTGAATGTGCTCCAAAGCACGGTTTGGTGGCGAAACTAATCCAGTTCGACAAAGGCAATATCTTCGTTCTTTAGCAAAGAATTGCAGCCATAGAACACAAGAAAGCTGCCTATTCCTTTTTGCCAAGCAATAGTCCCCATTCCGCCCCAAACAAAACCCCCTCCCGCCCATGTCTTCCTTCTTTCAGCAAGGGATTGAAGTTATTGTACTCAAGATTTCTAATACAGAACCGAAGCCTCCACCAGCCCTTTCTATGGGAATACGGATCGTAGAATTTGGCAAAAAGCGGAGTAAAATTGGCCTGGCGAGTCGCTCCGCGGAAGGTTGTTTCTTTCTATTCGAAAGAAAGCTGCCTATTCATTTTTCCAAGCAATAGTCCCCACTCCAAATAAAGACACGGTTTAATGGCAAAACTACTAGTAATTCACGTCAACAAAGGCAATATCTTCGTTCTTTTACTAAGTTTTGGGAAAGGATTGTAGCCATAGAACACAAGAAAGCTGCCTTTTTCCAAGGACTACCAAACAAAGCCTCTCCCGCCCCTGTCTGGCAAACTTCGGCAGCTGGCAGGCCTTTGTGCGACCCCCTCCGACCTCTCCCCGCTCTTGTGCTGGTAATAATATCGCCACACCGACAATTGAAAGCTCCCGTTGTTCCGACAGGGTTTCCCTTTGTCATGCGATTCGTCGTTTTGCAAACTGAATGGAGGCATGCCAGAACGGGGATACAATATTCTGGTACTAAAGTAGCCTCTACCAGGCTTCGGGAGGCGGCTGGAAAGGGTAGAAATTGTCCAAAATAGAGATAACTTGCCGCTAGAAAGCAAATGTCCTCTAGCAGACCAACTCCCATGGCTTGTTATCTCTCTATTTGACCAATTTCTACTCTTTCTAGCCGCCTCCCGAAGCCTGGTAGAGGCTAGACACAATAGGAAATCGAGTCGATTTTTTTCCATAATTGCAATCACCCAATAGGGAATATGTTGTGCATTCTTGCCCGTTGCCTTGGCAACGTTGTCTAAACAAACGATCAGTGTTGGTTTGTTTACGAAAAGGGGGCGCAAATATGGGTGAAGAACGAAACAGTTGTCCTCTGTTTGCTTTTGCGAGACAGTCCGTAGTTGAGAAGTCGGGATCGTCTGTTGTTTGGGGGTTCTTTTGTTCAGATTTCTGTGACCCGAACAGTCAACTGTGTCAGCGTGTTAGCCTCTACCAGGCTTCGGGAGGCGGCTGGAAAGACTAGAAATCGGCCAAAGGGAGAGGGAGTTGGCCTCCTCTGGACTGAAGCAGGCTTATAGAACTGGAGGTTTGGTGGTCTTCAGCTGTTTTCTGATTAGCCCAGTTCTAAAAACGGGGGTAATTCAACCAGGCCGGCTATGTTGTCTATATGCATTCAGAAAATAGCACATAAAAGATCCCAAAGACCCTGAAGATCCCCAAACCCCAGTTTTTGGCGTGCTATATGGAGGCTAGCCCGCTAAAGAGTACATTTCGGGTGCGGCAAGCTGTACTCTCTAGCGGACCAACTCCCCCGACATGTTACCTCAAAATTTGGGCAATTTCTACTCTTTCCAGTCGCTTCCCGAAGAGGCTACAAATTTATTTGACCTGAACAGTGAACTGTGTGTCAGCGTGTAGTCTCCAAGCAGATGAAGAGTGGGGTTTATTTTGTCTACACAACACGTGTTTTCGTGGCTTTGGTTTGGTTTCAACCAACTGTTGATTAGGCCTCATTGGTTCGAGTCATCGTATAATGTCGGGTGTACCCAAAAGAACTCTTTCGTATAGTCGCTTGTATTTCTGTAGATATTAGCAACATTTGCTGAAATATCGACATGAATACGATGTTTATGCGTGCCTAGTTATGTGGTGGGTTCTCTTTTTTATGTAGATATCCTCAAACAAATGACCGACTACAATTTATTTTTTGTCCTGTCCACACTACATTGTATTACAAGTGGATTTTCCTGGTGTTGTCGTTCCTTTTCTTGCTCCATTGTCACGCTAAAATCTAGATCCTCCTCGGAAATGTAAATTGTCGCAAGAGAAAAAAGGGAAGAGGTGAAAATGAGCCACTAAAGCGATAATTAGCCGAAGGCGTTGTTTTGACAGCGAAAGAAAACAAACAGTAACAAGTTCCCGCTAATTTACAAGATAAGAGTGGAAGTATTGGTGATGAGGGTTATTAGAGCAGAGTGTGAAACTCTGACGAGAGGCTTTGTTCAAAATGACCCTAATGATCCGAGGAGGTTTGATAGTATTAATAGTATTTAACCCGCTTGAATGGGCCAAATAAACATGGTTTATGGGCGGTAAGGACTGTAGAACTCACATCTGCTACTCTCCGAGAATGTTACACGTTTTATAGCCTGTAGATATTATGTTTTCCTCTTTTCCCTCATTCCCATATTGTCATGTTCTTTTGTTTTAAAATTTGTTTTAAAAATTCTAACGATTTTTTTTTCTCTCTTTTTCCTCAGATTTTCCGTGAGGCCCGTCTGCAGGAGGATGTGAGGTCCCGGATGTATGACGAGGCCGTGTATTTCGCGGCTCCTGTTATCGTGTTCGGCCTAATACTGACGGAGTGGTTCTGCAAAGGTACGTATCTGGTTCCGTACCTGTACCTGTATCTGTTATTCTGTACCTGTATATAGCCTCCGTAGCAGGCAATCAGAAAATAGCAAATAAAAGCTCCCAAAGACCATGAAGACCCTCAGTTTTTGGCATGCTATGGAGGCTAACCTGTATATATATAAAGCGGTATAAGTGTTAGGTGCAACAAGTCGTTCGGTGTAATATACTAGTAGCTAGCTAGCGCTAACTCTTGAACATCTAACTCTAAACATTGTCTAGTGATATATTTCCGCAAGAAAGCATACAATAGATCAGCTTTGGTAAAATTGTAATTTGATATAGCTAGTCTCAGTATGTATTAACTCTGTTAGAATGGTATTCTACTGGTTTGGTTCATGTACATGTATCTACCCTTGCTTTACATTGTACCAGTTTCAGTTGTTGAGCATTAAATTAAAGTTGACTTGATTCGTCTTCCAGGTCGGGAGGACCTCGCGTCCAACGTACGAGCGGAGGCGATGATCCACGACTTCCTGACGGTTTACGACATGCTGGAACTGTTGGCCGCCGGTCGGGACTCGGTCGTGTACGAGTCGTACTGGATCTACGCTGTGTACGGCGTCGCGTTCGTCTCCATGTTCAAGTTCGTGCTGAGAGCGCCTTCCTGTGATTACACCCACCTCGCTAAACCCTACTTGTTAGCGAACTTGGGTTTACACGAAGTGCCGTACTGTGTACTGAGGATAGCACTTATCGCGCTGTTTGGACTCAAGCAGGGGAAACTTATTTATCCTCTGAAGAACTTCTTAGCGATTGTGTTCCGCATGTACCAGCTACACGACCCTACGGACTTCTGAAAGGGAGAGTGATGTGTGAAAGTGAGAGTGGACTCCTCTGAAGACGCACCAAGGAGGGAGGGGTGAAAGTGGAACAAAAATGTGGAAACTTTCAGTGAAGCGATCGGACTGACTTCTTTTACTAATAAACAAAGAGGAGACGAGTTTATTTTTATAGAAGCAGCAGAGACGTCGCCCCGACATGACTAAAGAACAGACTTGATGGGCTGTTCCAAGACCGACCTTGGATGTGAAAGAACTTAGTAGTACATGTACAATGTATTATCAATTAGCCAATAGCCTGGGTGCCAGACTGTTGCCAGGGTCAACATGTCCCAAAGGAAATTTACCAATGACAAACCCCATGGTCTATTACTAGTAACAGGGGCATCCAGGCTAGCTTTCATCCCTTGAAATGGCTTCCAAACTTCCAAACTCTTCCGTTGACAGACACAACCAGGGGGGCCTCCAAGGGGGGGTACCGACAACGCCCTACGCTAAATTTTGAGAGCCGGCTACGTATTACGCTGAATTCCGGACGCCTCTCTACGCTCTACGCTAAATTTGAAAGATTCCGAACGCACTATGCAGAACTCAATCACCTAGCAACTGCATGTTTGCGTGAAAACCTTTTGATTTATCACATGTAGAGGTGACATAACTTGAATTAAAAGTAGTAACCGGCGGTCACTTCCTTATATATTGAAAGTATAGAATACAAAACGGGGTATTCAGTATTACCGCAGGTACCAACTTGACCGCGAGTCGATCGCCCGAAGATCGGAGGGCGATTCGTCAATGGAGGTAACATGGCTGTAGCCAGGATTTTGAAGGGGGGGACCAACGAGCGCCGTAGGCGCGAGGTTCCTAGGGGGGTCCGGGGGCATGCTCCCCGGGAAATTTTGAAAAATGAACCTTCTGAAATGGCATTTCCTGCGTTTGTAGAGGGTTTCAAAGAAAAAATCAGAGATAACTTTTTCAATGACAAAGTGAGCCGTTTTCCTACGGCAGATTCCAGCCTTGCTGGTGACACAAATCAGTCCGTCTTTTAAAGAAAAGTCTTGGACCTTTAGATAAAAAGTGCACCAAAAAGTGGACATTTGAGCCTTGTGGGATTGTCGTCCGAAGGTAGAAAAGGCCGCAAACAATACAGCGTAATTTGTCAAAACGTCTCAGCTGCCGATTGCTGACGGTCCCGCGTTACCCATCACCCGCACAATGACGGGGATGACATTGCTCTTTTCGGGAGTGTCCTCCATTACCCTGGCCATTGATCAGCAATGATGTTCCCGCTAAGAAACATCTTGAGGGCCCCTATTGGGCCTTAAAAGTCATGTGGTTCTAAGGCCTTCTACCCTCTTCCATCTGTGGCGTTTGGCCAATGGTCCTTCTGTATGTCACCGATGGTAAGGTCAATCTCGTACCCAGCGCACTGTGGGATCATTCCCATATGTTGCCTTGTTCTTGTGTATGGCTCTGGGAACAAGTCTAGTGGATTGTTCGATTGTATAGAAGGGGGTAGAGCAAGAAAGACCTCGAGCGCCGGCACTTGCGAGGCATCGAGTTCCCGTTTGCGGCTTGGATTACGCTCTACGCACAATTAATCGATTACGCTTTACGGTTAATTCCCGATAGCTACAACGCATAACGTAGAATTAAAACGGCGAATTACGCTCTACGCCAAATGCGCCAATTACGCTCTACGTTGAATTAGAGGGTCCGTCTACGCTCTACGTAGAATTAAAACGGCCGATTACGCTCTACGGAAAAGGGCTTGGGGGCCCCCAACCAGGTCATAGCCTCCGTAGCAGGCTTATAGAACTGGGGGTTTGGTGGTCTTCGGCTGTTTTCTGATTAGCCCAACGGGGGTAATTCAACCAGGCCGGCTATGTTGTCTATATGCAATCAGAAAATAGCACATAAAAACTCCCAAAGACCCCGAAAATCCCCAGTTTTTGGTATGCTATGGAGGCTTAACCCGGAGCCTGGTAGAGGCTATAGTAACCCCAGTGTTTGGCCTGGAAACGTGCGCGGCATATTTCCACACTCCCGGGAAGTATTCTGTGTCTCCCAGGTCAGGAGATCCACACAAAAAGCCAGGCCCGGTACGTGCCGACTGTCTCCTCAGAGCGCCCGGGTACACCACTGCTGCCGGGTTCGGCATGCCTCCACATTCCCGCTTATTGAATCCAGACCTTCCCGCGGCCAGGGTTCAGCGACCTGCGCCATATATTACTTTAACCTCGGCTAATTATATCGTAAACACGCCGTAAAGTTAGCACGGGATTTGTACGGGCAGAAATCAATTTGGGCTGGCTCGAGTTGGCGAGGGTCCCGTAGGGGGGTCCGGTTACAGGGAGCGTGGGAAAAGGCTGGGAAAGGGGGTTAGCGGAAGCACGTTTCTCGTCAAAGTTGAAGAGTTGTAGATAAGAGTGAATTTCCCCAGGTGATTCTGCTGGATTCGGTTCGGTCGTTTGACAACAATTAAAGTTGACTGAAGCAAGGTTCGCCTGTAGGGACGGTTCAGACATGTCAGAAGTTATGTCGGGGGATTTACGCAGGGTTCATCTGTAGGGACGGTTCACAAGTTATGTCGGGAGGGGCAAGGTTCACCTTTCGGGACAGTCCACGAGCAATGGTAGGGAGGGTCTGAAATTCCTTGGACACAAAATGAACACCCACAATCATTGAGTCTCTGTAAAAAAAAGGTATATGTTCGGGAACTTTACTCTTAAAACTATTTTTTCTAAATTCCACCAAAAGAAAAAGGAATTCTTTTTGACAGGCAAACCAAGTAGAAATGTATTCATTCACTTTTTAAAAATTCTATTCAAGATGAACTCACTTTAAACTTTAGAGAGAAGAATTAGGGTTAAACTTTAGAGAGAAGAATTAGGGAAACCTAGAGAAAATGAATGAATGAATAAAATATTCTATGTAAATCTGAGGGGAGAACGCCTGGCTAATGTCTCAACCCCGAATGTCACTTTCTATGACGTCATGAAATATGAAAATCACCATGGCAACCTGGCCATTTCTAAAAGTTACGATTTTTATTAATTTCTGTAATTGATTTATTGTCATTTCTTGTGTCCTTGAAATAATTTTTTCTCGAATTATTTGTTCTATGGTACTAAATTGTCGAAAGAAATTCTATAATATGGCCTCTTCACATATGCCAATATGTTCATAACACAAAATGTATCCATGTTGAAACCAGATAACTTTTTAAATAAATTTAAAATCGTTACGATTCATGTAAAAAATTGTTTATATGTATACACTTGTAAATATTGTTGATATTATTATTATATATTATAACTAACAAGGCGATATTTTAATACAAGGTACAACACATGGTTGTGCGAGACTTGTACATATTTCATTTTGAGAATTAGAAGACATTAACTACCTCCATGTAATATAACGTTAACATCATTCATAGGCGCTTTGAATTGTACATTTGTGTCAATGTATATCTGGAATATACTTTTTCAAAACGTGTACACTTGTTGTTTTGTCGTTCATTTATTTGTGTGATCATGTTATCTGTCTATTTGGCCAATTTCTATTCTTTGCAGCCACCTCAAGAAGCAAGGTTGAGGCCATTTTTTCCACTGCCTCTGACGCCTTTTAGCGGATAGTACACGCACGCCTCCTGTTAACAGATTAGTGTACTGCATGAACTTAATAACGTATATCAATAAAGTTCTCTTCATGAAATACAAGGGGTCATTGATTACACAAGCCAACGGTATTGAATATTCTATTAATTAAAAAAAACTAAAGTAAATAAGACTACATGGTAAATAAACTACATGGTGACAAATCACGATTTCATGTGGGTCATCAGGCGCAAAGGTTAACCTGTGACCTTAAACGCTGTCACCTTTGACCTGCCATTTTTGTAAACAAGGCCGGCCATGGTGTTTCTGTGAGGAAAATCTTCACCCTAATCAGGTAAGAACGACAAGCATCTAGAGAGGTGTGTTTGGATATTGAGTGCAGGGCTATGGGATGCTTCTGTGATAAATGATCGACGTTTAGAATACAAGATGTAGGGCTTATTTTGTAGGCAAATGTACATGTTAGCGACATGGGGGAGGGGGGCGGGGCGAAACCAAAATACATGAGGCCTTTGCCTGCATGTATAGCAAGATTCAGGTATTCTGTATCTGTATAGCCGGTAACACACCAGCTTCTGTATCTGTATAGCCGGTATAGCTGCCCTTCGGCGTAACACACCAGCTTCTGTATCTGTATAGCCGGTATAGCTGCCCTTCGGCGTAACACACCAGCTTCTGTATCTGTATAGCCGGTATAGCTGCCATTCGGCGTAACACACCAGCTTCTGTATCTGTATAGCCGGTATAACTGCCCTTCGGCGTAACACACCAGCTTCTGTATCTGTATAGCCAGCAGTATAACTGCCTTTTAGTGTAACACACCAGCTTCTGTATCTGTATAGCCAGTATAACTGCCTTTTAGTATAACACAGTCCAAGCTTCTGTATCTTTATCTGTATTATAGTATAGGCAATACAACACACCAGCAAACATACAGTAGATACCCAGTAGTCTACCATCTATGTAGAATTTCAATAATTATTTTGTGTTTTTTTTCCTTGTTTTTCCCCAGAAAGGCAGACATGGAAGCAGAAGGTCCAGGATCTCCCACCGGAGTTTCTCAAAGCTGCCCTGCCTCAACTCAAAGTTGCAGCGACAGCAGCATGGGACATCCACCAATTCTTCCAAAACATGTTGATGAGAAACCCTACATGTGTGGGGAGTGTGGGTACTGCGCAGCTAAGAGGGCAGACTTGCACAAACATATGAGAAAGCACAGTGGAGAAAAGCCCTACAAGTGTGACCAGTGTGACTATTCTGCTGCACAGAAATCCACTTTGGACCAACATCTAACAAAACACACCGGTGAGAAACCCTACATGTGTGGGGAGTATGGGTATATGACTGCTAAAACGTCCCACCTTACCCAGCATATTAGAACCCATACAGGAGAAAAACCCTACAAGTGTGACCAGTGTGACTATTCTGCAGCACACAAGGCAACTTTAGACCGCCATCTCACAAAACACACCGGTGAGAAACCCTACATTTGTGGAAAATGTAGTTACAGAACAACTCAGATGTCTAATTTATCTAGACACATGAGAACACATACAGGAGAGAAACTATTCAAGTGTGACCAGTGTGACTATTCTGCTGCAAACAAATCCACTTTAGACCGCCATCTTGCCAAACACACGGGTGAGAAACCCTACATCTGCGGTAAGTGTGGGTACAGCACAACTCAGATGTATCATCTGTCCAGGCATCTAAAAACCCACACAGGAGACAAGCCCTACAAGTGTAACCAGTGTGACTTCTCGACGGCAAGATTTTCCAACCTGTCTCGGCATTTGGCAATGCATAAGATGGAGACAACGTCGCATATGTGACAAGTGCTGTGTACCACTTCACTGGACTGGTTCTGTACTTGTAAAATGTTTAGGTTTAAGTCCAAAAAACCTAAAAGGCAAGAACCATGCAGTTTTAGACTTAAAATACAAAAAATAATGTCACATACACCTTTTCGTTCTATTGCAAAATCTGTGCTGCAAAATCAAGAAAACATTACCATCGGGCATTGTCAAGGGTTGGCCTCCATGTTATGTGGCCACAGTTTTGCCAAGAAAACATTGCAAACATTGCAAGGTTGCCAACATATATTTACATGCTACCATATGATCTGCTTGGAGATTAAATATATCCTGTGTGTGGAGCGCCCTCTGCCAGAACATTCAGTAACTGCAGCACAGAAACACATGGGCTAGTCAAATAATACCGATTTCTGACTGTATAATGTAGGGTTTAGAATCACTTCCTTTAATTATACATTTTGTATTTAATGTGGTTAAGTATTTTTAAGTATTTTTAAATCTATCATTGTTGTGAAACACGTATTACTCTCAGCCTGTGGCTGCCATGTGTTTTTGACGAATAAACCTTTCATTCAGGCCCTAGGGGCAGTGGGTTGTTGGTTCTTGTAACTACTTATTCTACGAAGTAACTTTAAACTGTAATTTCCAGCACAACAACGAAATTGGACTCACCCAAATTTTACTACTTATTCTAGTCGTTTTCAATTTTCATGGCCGCCAAACATAACTGATATATCATTATTATTATTACGTACATATAACTTATTCAATTAATATGCTTTACCACAAACAAAACTGGCGCATATTGGTGAGTTTGTGCAGTAGGAATCAGTAATAATCATACTAAAGTGTTGGCAGAAATAAAATATATTATCTGGATAATCAGGGGGTGAAATTTACCTTTGACCCACATTGCATTCACCTCTGACCCAACGAGACGACAAAGCTGCTGCCCGAGTTCCGGTTTACGTGAAGAGAAAACCACCATAGGAAGCAGGTAAGGCTTAGCAACAGGCAGAAAAGTATTCTGGTGTTGAGATGAAGTGTTTGAGACCATTTCTGTGGAAGGAGCATCGTCCTAGGACGATAATTTGTAGACATTTTCGTTATGTGAATATCGTGGAATTTGGGGGAGGGGGGCGAAACCAAACATGCGTTCGACCCTCACCACATACAAGTATACGTCGTGCATCAGGCAAAGTGACTTTTTTAGAGGACGTAGACCTATATAAAAATGTTAATTGTATTGTAAAGAATTCTATAACGCTTTAATAACCAGTTTAGAAACGCGTAGAACTGATTTGTAAAAACAGTAATAATAGAGCAAACTTGTAACGTTACTGCCGAATCTCTTTCCAGCCTAGCGAATGGAGTCAGTTGTCCGCATTGTTTGTAGTCGTAGAAGTAATAAATACTATAGTGAACAGTTTTGAGTGAGCTCGGTGGTGTGAGTGAGTGATTGTAAGATCTCACAAATTATGATTTTGGAACATAGAAGCAAATTTATTCAAATGCCAGAAAGACAACACGTTAGAATTATGTTGGGTTACGTTGTTATATATTAGGTTGATGTTGTAGAGCTTGTTAAAGTTGGAACTCATTTTTTTTTCTAAAAACCAATTTTATTGTTGACAGCATTTAAAGCTTGATCTTTTCAATTCCATTTTTTCTGTTAGGCTGAACATGGCAGCGACTGGACATGGGTCTCCCACCGGAGTTGGTCAGAACTGCTGTGATGGGTCTCCCACCGGGGTTTCCCAGGTCAACTGTTACAGCAAAACAAGCAATGATGAAGACCAGGCAGCAGCACAAGTCAACTTGGATAACGCTGGTGACAAACCCTACATGTGTTGGGAGTGTGGATACAGGGCGGATTGCAAGTCTCACTTATCCCAACATATGCGAATCCATACAGGAGAAAAACCCTACAAGTGTGACCAGTGTGACTACTCTGCAGCAAAAAAATCCACTTTGGCCCAACATTTAGCAAAACACACTGGTGAAAAACCCTACATGTGTGGGGAGTGTGAATACAGGACAGCTCGAAAGTTTGACTTATCCAGACACATGAGAACCCATATAAAAGAAAAACCCTACAAGTGTGACCAGTGTGAATATTCTGCAGCCCAGAAATCTGATGTGGACAAACACCTGGCAAAACACTCGAAACCCTACATGTGTGGGGAGTGTGGGTACAGGACAGCTAAAAAGTGTGACTTATCCCGGCATATGAGAACCCATACAGGAGAAAAACCCTACAAGTGTGACCAGTGTGACTATTCTGCTGCACGGAAATCCACTTTGGACCAACATCTAATAAAACACACCGGTGAGAAACCCTACATGTGTGGGGAGTGTGGGTACAGGACAACTAGAAAGTCCCACTTATCCCGACATATGAGAACACATACAGGAGAAAAACCCTACAAATGTGACCAGTGTGACTATTCTGCAGCAGAGAAATCCACTTTGGACCAACATCTAATAAAACACATCGGTGAGAAACCCTACATGTGTGGGGAGTGTGGGTTCAGTACAGCTTACAAGGCTAACTTGTCCCAACATATGAGGACCCATACAGGGGAAAGACCCTACAAGTGTGACCAGTGTGACTATTCTGCAGCAGAGAAATCCAATTTGGACAGACATGTACTAAAACACACCGGTGAGAAACCCTACATGTGTGACCAGTGTGACTATTCTGCAGCTCAGAAATCTGATTTGGACAAACACCTGGCAAAACACTCGAAACCCTACATGTGTGGGGAGTGTGGGTACAGGACAGCTAAAAAGTGTGACTTATCCCGACATATGAGAACCCATACAGGAGAAAAACCCTACAAGTGTGACCAGTGTCCGTTTTCTACAGCACACAGAAAAAATTTGGTCAAACATGTTGCAAGATACGATGGTGAGAAACAACATAGGAAAATCAATAGAGGGGAACACCGTTATAACTGTCATCTCTGTAGCTACTCTGCTGCTACAAAATGCCATCTCTCATTTCACTTGAGAAGTCATGAGAAAGAAGTTGAATCTACAAGTGCGACAAATGTACAACTATTATATAACACTTTTGTCCTCTTGTAACGAGAAAGTCAAAATGAAAGAAGAACCTCTCCAGAAGTGTAAATCTGTACCTAAGGCCACACCAATTTAATTTCTTGGTTAACGGATTCGCCGCTTCATTTTTTTCTGATTTGCAAATAAAAATAAAAATCCAGAATCAACTGCAAAATGCTCATATTTTGCCCTGAACAGTTGAAAACAGACCTTTTCATCCTAGTTGTTACAGTTATTCCATCTTTCAACGCAATGGTATCATTAAAAGTTCAAAATTCATTGTTTAAATTTTGAACCAGCCTGGTGTGTTGACTTATTGGCTCCTATTGTACCATTTGGGGCCATAATAGGATGTCTAGGCCTGTTTTTATTTTTATTTTTTTTTCGCCCGCCCGCTCCATTATTTTTGTAGAAAAATCCGTTAACCAAGAAATTAAATTGGTGTGGCCTAAGCCTGATAATTTAGAACTAGAACTATCGCAGAGTGGAACTCACTGTCACCGGGGCATTGTCAATAGATAGCTTTAAACAATGTCTAGAGCTAGAAGTTCAAGGGTTAGGTGTAACAAGTCGATCGGTGTAATAGAGCCAGCTGCCGCTGCGCCGCGTGCCTGCGAAGCTGGTGTGTTACGCCAAAAGGCGGTTATACCGGCTATACAGATACAGATACAGAATTTCTCTGTAGTAAACAAATCTACACCAGAATTCAGAGGTGGACATATCCAGGCAGGCCGACAAAATTGTCATTTTTTATAAAACTTGTTCCAAGGAGAAACCTGCATAAAATTGCACCTAAGGCCACACCTAGTAAATTTTATGGATGACGTCCGTGCGCGCATTGATTTTGGCCTGTTCCTTGAATAAAAACCCAAGAAATTCCGCTTCCTGTAACTATGACCAAAGAGTCACGACAGTGCCGCAAATCACCAGATTGATGTGAAACCCGTAACACAAAGGAAGTGTCTATTGACAGGACCATCCTGTCAATAACAGAAAATTTTTCACTGTCCACTGTTCCACCTGATTTATTGCTGTTTTGATGATGAATAAAAGATTTCTTGCTTGTTACACTGTGTCACCTCATTCAATTTGTGTCCTAACATTTGTCGTCTCTTAGTATATTTCTAATCCAGGCATCTTGTTTTTTAGGGCCCTTCTTGTTTTTTTTCGCCCTCTCGCATTAGATTTAGGGTCTCCAAAGGACGTCATCCATAAAATTTACTTGGTGTGACCTAATACTGTCTAGATAGTTTTTGGACCAAATAGTTTCAGGGCCTAGGTATCAATATACTGTATGTTAAATTCTACCTTTTGTTTTGTTTGTTTTTCACTGTAGAAATGTTGGTGATCATAGGACTAGCAAAAAATTTATAGTTGTTTTATTCTGATTGTTTTCGTACAAATAACGTTTTTAAAAGTAACCATTTTGTGTAAAGTACATATATACATAACTTTACTCTCTGTTCATTTGTAGTCACTTGTATTGTGGTTTAGCTTAAAGCAAGAAACTAATATTAAAAAAAATGTATAATGAGAGTGAGTGTACATACTATAACTTGCCATACCCTGCCAAACATGACAACACTTTTGTTACATTGTTGCATTTTGTGCTGTATAATGTATCATTGTCATTTCTGTGAATTCCTTGAAAACATCCACTGTTTGTTTGAGTAACATTAATAAAACACAGAAATCAAGATTTGGACCAAACAGTTTGGCTTCATTCATTCCAAAAATATCTCTTTCATACTAGATCAGAAACAAGGGTCAGTAGTACGTTGTTAAGGTGGTCGGTTTGAAACGCAGAACGTTGACATAACGAGGAAAGTATAACGTGCCGACCGACGTCAAATGTACTACGTGGGTAATCAGGCAGACAATTTGACCTAAATTACCTTCACCTTTGACCTCACGAGACGACGGATGGACGCAAGGCTGCCGGAATAACGGTTTAAATTATTGAAGAGAAAAACCATCATAGGAAGCAGGTAAGGCTTAGAAACGGGCAGAAACGTATTCTGATAACGAGAGAAGTAGTTTGAGGTACTTTCTGTGGAAAAGGATCAGCGCAAGATTATAATTTTTACGATTTTTCTGGATATGAAAATGGTAGAAATGAAGGGGGAGGGGGGCGAAACCAAACATACGTGCAACCCCTGTAGGGCCCCTTAATCTGTTTTTGTCCCGTTTCAAACCGGAGTACCGTCTCTGATGTAGTGTTTTCTAATGATCACTCTCACACGAATGGACTTTTCACATGACTGTATTCTGTTCATATACAGTGACTGTAGGAGGGTAAGACATCTGTTCTCTATTACTAAGGTATGCGTGGGCGCGTTGGCAATCCTATTAAATACTCTCCAAGCAGAGGTTTGGGTTTTGGGGGTATTTTTAGCGTGTTTTTAGGCTTTTTTATCTGGGTTTCTCTTTTGCACTGAATTTTTAGTGGAAAAAAAATTCAGTGCAAAAGAGAAACCCCGATAAAAAAAGGCTAAAACACCCTAAAAATACCCCCCAAACCCAAACCTCTGCTTGGAGAGTACAATCCTAATACCTACTTTAGTTCTCATCACTACATCTGGGGCTACCATAATTTTATGTCAGGCTAGCTTACTGCTTTGGGGTGACGAGGAAAAGTTACATCAACGAGTTTTGCAAGTGTTTTACAAGTAAAGAAAATATGCTGTTCCAGGTTGTGGCGTCCCTCCCTCTCCCTGCACCCAGACAGAAGCTAGCGTATGATTCGACACCCTTGTCATACACAGGTTTGTACCTCTAGCATCCTGGTTTCCTAACAGTGTTTTAAGTGATAAGAATAACTGTATAATTTTGCTGTTTTTGTTAACGGGGGGGGGGGGGCGGGAGTGTGTGTGTGTGTGTGTGTGTGTGTGTGTTTTTCATTCCATATATGCATGCGACCAAACACATAAAAATCTAATGTAGTTAGATCACATTCTTGGAAATCATTTAACTCTGATTTATTCTGGATTCTTGTTTCTTTTTGCCCAAATATAGACTAGAGGCAAAATCCAAACCATAAACAGTCATATCAAGATACCACTGCACTACAATATTTTCTGGTGTGTGTTTTCATTTCATATATACATACGGCCAGACACATACAAATCTAATATAGCCACATTTTTATAAATCGTTCAGCCTCGATTCATTCTGGATTTTTGTTTCTTTAGGCCCAAACAGAGAAGAGAGATGGACGAAACTGGAGACAAACCCTCGGAGAGTGAGGAGAGCAGTTTTAGGACAACTCCCGAGTCTTGCTCTACTACGACCAGCCAAACAGGAGAAAAACTTGGGGAAAACACTTCATTTCACCATCTTGCTAAGAACACTGGTAAGAAACCCTACATGTGTGGGGAGTGTGAGTACAGGACAGCTGTAAGGTCCTGCTTATCCCAACATATGAGAACCCATACAGGAGAAAAGCCCTACAAGTGTGACCAGTGTGACTATTCTTCAGCATGGAAAAATAATTTAGACCGACATATAGAAAAGCACCATTGTGAGAAACCCAGCATTTGTTGGGAGGCTAGTGTGGATTCAGGACAGCTCACAAGTCTGACTCAGCCCAACAAACAGGAGAAAAACCCACCGGTTTAGATGATCATAAAGCAAAACACACTGCTAATGAAGTTCCGCGGAGCATTTATCGTCGATAAAGCGATAAAATTACGCGTTTAGTTTCGTAGCCCATATACTATATTGTAGTATCAATTATTTTGAACAAAAAAATGTATTTTAGCTACAATCTACAATTGTAGTATGAGAAAAGTAAACGTTATAGTATTGATTGGATAATATAAAATACATAATCAGTAATTAACATCGGTAAGTGATTGTACACAGTAGTTGAAGCTGAAAGGTAGACATTAGTGCTGTGTTTGTACACAGTAGTTGGAATGTAGACGTTAGTGTTGTGTGTGTACGAGCTTAGATTTCCTGTGTATCTACTAGTAGTTCCTGTCACGAAGTGTTTGCCTATATGTCCTACAAACACAATTATATCTTGTGACTATCAACTCTTTAAACTTTTAGGATTTGTTAGGATAAAACCCAAAAGCTGATAGTATTGATTTGTATCAGTGTAAAATCACTGATGTGCTTCAGTTTCTTTCTTCTTTCCTAACAGTAGGAAGTAATTTTACGCCAGTGAAAAGGTAGACAATAGGTTGCTTAAAAGGTAGGTAGGTAGGCTCCGAAAAACAACTACAAAACTGGAAATTTTACCTGAGATATATCTACAGTTATTTAAAAGAATTAAATCGTTTAAGCAAAATGTTTCCTTCTGTGTTGCCTTTTTCTTGAATGGAATATTGTCCGAGATGGTGAGTTGATCATAAAACACAGAAATCAAGATTCAGACCAAACAGTTTGGCTTGACATTCATTCCCTAAGAATCTCTCTTTCATATGATATCAGAAACAAAAGTCAGACGTCGTTGGGGGTGGTCAGTTTTAAACGCAGAACGCTGACATTATGAGGAAAGCTTAACGTTCAAACCGACGTCAAATGTACTACACGGGTAATCAGGCCTTCAATTTCACCTTTGACCCAAAGGCGTTCACCTCTGACCTCACGAGACGAAGGAACGACAAAGCTGTCCGACCGGTTTACGTGAAGAGAAAAATCGTCATAGGAAGCAGGTAGGGCTTAGAAACGAACAGAAAAGTATACTCATGTTGAGGGGAATAGTTTAAGACCATTTCTGTGGAAGAAGAACCGGAGTAGGATGATAATTTGTAGACATTTTCGGGATGTGAATATCGTGAAATTGAAGGGGGAGGGGGGCGAAATCAAACATACGTTCGACCCTCGCCACTTACTGTACGTCATGCTGCATCATTCATAGTGGCCTCACGTGGAATAATATGGAAGTAATCAAATGTTAACTGGATTGTAAAAAACGCAATGTGGGGTTTTGTACCGTATTTGAGGAACATTCGGCTCAGAACCTAGAGGTTTCGAGTTCGAATCCTGCCAAGCACTAGTCACCAACCTTGTGCCTTCGGGAAAGGCATTTACACGACTTTCGTTACTCTACTGTGGTGAAAATGAGTGTGCTCGAATGGTCATTGTAAACTATAAGTAAAAATAATGTCTGTGTGTGTGTGTGTGTGTGTTTCGTGTGTGTGTGTGTCAGTTTGTGTATGAGTGTGTGTGTGTATGAATGTATGTTCTTGCGTGTGTATGTGTGTGTATGTGAGTGCGTGTTTGTGTGTGTGTATGTGTGTGTGTGTGTGTGTCAGTTTGTGTGTGTGTATGTGTGGGTGTGTACGTATATTGGGTCCGACAGCTTGAGTCACGACAGCTATATCCTTGCATCATTTAAAGTTGTATAACGTTATACTTATAGCCTAATTGAGAAAATACATTATTTTCTGCAAATCTCCATGATTTCTCCATTTTCTCATTTTAAGCTGGACATGGCAACGGCAGGACAAGGGTCTCCCACTGGAGTTGGTCAGCACTGCTGTGATGGGTCTCCCACCGGGGTTTCCCATATTGAATGTGACATCAAAACAAGCAATGTTGAAGACCAGGCGGCAGCACAACAAGTGAACATGGATAAAACCAGTGAGAAACCCTACATGTGTGGGGAGTGTGGGTACAGGACAGCTAGAAAGTCCCACTTATCCCAACACATGAGAACCCATACCGGAGAAAAACCCTACAAGTGTGACCAGTGTGACTATTCTGCAGCAGAGAAATCTGACTTGAACAAACATGTAGCAACACACTCCGGTAAGAAACCCTACATGTGTGGGGAGTGTGGGTACAGGGCAAACCAAAAGTCCACCTTATCCAAACATATGAGAACTCATACAGGAGAAAAGCCCTACAAGTGTGACTATTGTGACTATGCTGCAGCACGAAAAGCCCACTTGGACATTCATCTATCAAAACACACCGGTGAGAAACCCTACATGTGTGGGGAGTGTGGATACAGGACAGCTCAAAAGTCTTACTTATACGAACATCTGCGAACCCATACAGGAGAAAAACCCTACAAGTGTGACCAGTGTGACTTTTCTACTGCATACAAAAGTAACTTAGATCAACATGTATTAAACCACACCGGTGAGAAACCCTACATGTGTGGGGAGTGTGGGTACAGGACAGGTCTAAGGTCCAACTTATCCAAACATAAAAAGACTCATATAAGAGAAAAACGCTACAGGTGTGAGCAGTGTGGATACATGACAGATAGAAAGGACCATCTATACTCACATATGAGAACCCATACAGGAGAAAAACCCTACAAGTGTGACCAGTGTGACTATTCTGCTGCAATGAAATGCACTTTGGACAAACATCTGGTCAAACATACTGGTGAGAAACCCTATATGTGTGGGGAGTGTGGGTACAGGACAGCTCGCAAGCCTGACTTATCCAGACACATGAGAATTCATACAGCTTCTTAACTCAGTTTCTAAAAGAGTAGGAAGTAGTACTCTCCAAGCAGAGGTTTGGGTTTTGGGGTATTTTGGGCGTTTTTAGGCCTTTTTTTATTGGGGTTTCTTTCTTGCACTGGAATTTTTCTGTTGGGTGAAAGAAAAATTCCAGTGCAAAAAAGATACCCCGATAAAAAAGCCTGAAAACACGCCAAAAATACCCCAAAACCTCTGCTTGGAGAGTAGAAAGTAGTCTTAAAGTTGTAAAAACGCAGACGTTATGTTGTATACGAGTAAAAGTTGTTTTTATTTTGTAGGTGATGGAAGCTCCTTGGTTATAGTTACAAATATTTTTCTGTTTAAACAATTAAATCATTATGTACCTTGAACATATTTTGTTGCCTTTTTTCTCGGATGGAATACTAGTATTGTCCGAGGTGGTGAGGTAATTATAAAACACAATAATCAAGATTTAGACCAAACAGTTCGGCTTGACATTCATTCCCTAAAATCTCTCTTTCATATTTGATCAGAAACAAAAGCCAGACGCGTGTTATGTTGTTAAGGTGGTCGGTTTGCAACGCAGAACTTTCACATTATGTGGAAAACGTAACGTTCCAACCGACGTCAAATGTACTACATGGGTAATCAGGCAGAAAACTTCACCTTTGACCCTAAAGGCGTTCACCTCTGACCTCGCGAGACGAAGGAAGGACAAAGCTGCCCGAGTTCCGGTTTACGTGAAGAGAAAAACCGTCATAGGAAGCAGGTAAGACTTAGAGACTTGCAGCAAGGTATTGTAATGTTGAGGGGAATAGTTTAAGACAATTTCTGTGGAAGAAGCACCACAGTAGGACGATTATTTGTATACATTTTTGCAACGTTAGATGTTGGAAATAAAGGGGGAGGGGGGCAAACCTAACATATGTTCTAGTACCCTTGATTTGATTAAGATTAAGACCGTATAAGACATATGTATACAGCCAGGACTGCCCAACTAGCCGGAGGCTATTATAAGGGCTAGCCCTCACAACAAGAACATAAACAAATTAGTAACAGTTGACAGTGTCGGTTACACTTCAGATAAACATACTATTACATAACAGATGTTACATAATGTTAACAAGCTATGCAATCTGGCCTAGTCACCATGGGTTTACTGTAAATACATTGTCATGTTAACGTACTATTACATAACAGATGTTGCGGCCTAACGTTAAGAAGGTATGACATCTGTTATGCCTAGTAGTCATGTGTTTACTATGATTGCATTGTGCACTATAGTGACATTGTCAATACAATTCTATAAGTATTGAACTTGTACGGTTTTACTAAGAAGTTGTCGACTGTCCAACAGTGAACAGAGACGGGGGGCGTCATAGGTTATCTGCCACGTATGACCCTCTGCTGCAATCACATGTTTCCGACGTCACGTCCCGGAAGCTGTAGTAGAAGGGTCCATTCTGTGAACAAGGCTGACGGAGTCAGTCAAAAATTTGGGGTAAGTCCCAATTCACTTGGTGTTGGTTACGTAAAGTTTAACTGTTTCCATAATGTTATATACCAACACAGATGAACTTTCATGCTAAGTTGTCGACGAATATTCATCAAGTGTTGTCCAGAGGTTGGTATCGCTAGGAGGAGCATTCCAGGTGGAGATTGCTCTGTTCAGAAAAGTTCTTTGGGATCTGGATTGAGATCCTTTCTGTGGAAGAAAGATCAGAGTAACTAGAATTCCGGATTCCCCTTGATTCCAATCTCCCCTGTGATTATGCATGCGGCCAGACACATAAAAAATTCACGTTCTTACAGACAGGCTTCAAGTTTGTAGAAATCTATTCTGGATTTTCATTTCTTTCCACCCAAATAGAGAAGACAGATGGACGAAACTGGAGACAAGCCCTTGGAGAGTGAGGAGAGCAGTTTTAGGACAACTCCCGAGTCTTGCTTTACTGTGAACAGCCAAACAGGAGAAAAGCCTGGGGAAAATACATCAGCACAACATCTAGCAACACACACCGGTAAGAAACCCTACATGTGTGAGGAGTGTGGATACGGGACAACTAAGAAGTCCAACTTATTCCAACACAAAAAAACCAATACATGTACAGGAGGAAAACCCTACAAGTGTGACCAGTGTGACTATTCTGCAACACGGAAATCTCATTTAGAGCAACATGCAGCAACACACACTGGTGAGAAACCCTACATGTGTGAGAAGTGTGGGTTCAGGACAGCTGTGAGGTCCAACTTATCCCAACATATGAGGACCCATACCGGAGAAAAACCCTACAAGTGTGACCAGTGTGACTATTCTGCTGCACAGAAATCTAACTTCAACAAACATCTAGCAAAACACTCTGGTGAGAAACCCTACATGTGTGGGGAATGTGGGTACAGGGCAGCTGAGAAGTCCACCTTATCCAGACATATGAGAACCCATACAGGAGAAAAACCCTACAAGTGTGACCATTGTGACTATTCTGCTGCACGAAAAGCTCACTTGGACATTCATCTAGCAAAACACACCGGTGAGAAACCCTACATGTGTGGGGAGTGTGGATACAGAGCAGTTAACAAACATATCTTATCCCAACATATGAGAACCCATACTGGAGAAAAACGCTACAAGTGTGACCAGTGTGACTATTCTGCTGCACTGAAAGGTACCTTAGACGAACATCTTCTGAAACATTCTGGTGAGAAACCCTACATGTGTGGGGAGTGTGGATACAGGACAACTAAAAAGTCATACTTATCTCGACATATGAGAACCCATACAGGAGAAAAACCCTACAAGTGTAACCAGTGTGACTATTCTGCAGCACACAAGTCTGACCTAACTCGACATATGAAAATTCACACGGAGGCACCAAGTCTGCAACTGTGACTATCTCGTAGTGACATTTAGTGTGCAAGATCTTCTCTTAAGTATAGTTTCTCTACTAGTATCTTCAAATCAAGATTATGGTTACATTTATTGTATAATTTTTTTTTGCAAATTTTTCCTTAGGAAATGTCATAGGCCTTTTGTCCACTGCATATTTAATCACTGTAAAACTGTGGTTTAGTTACAAGAATAATTCTTAGCCAGACAAATATACTTTCTTTAACTATCAATTATATATTTTGGAAAATAACACATCATTTGTTAACCAGATTCTTAATTTTAGAACAGTAAACTTGGTCGTATTGATCAAATGTTGTATATATGCCTAATCAGTAAGTAACATTGGTAAGTGATTGTACACAGTAGTTGAAAAGCAGCAGTTAGTGTTGAGTTGGAATGAATGTGATTGATTTCATGTTAACGGTTTGTTTGGCAAACAAATAACTTTTGACTAATGTCAACTCTGTAAACTAGCATTTGGTTCGTATTAAGATATTTGTACTGATTTGCATCAGTGTAAAATGACTGATTAACCTCAGTTTCCAACAGTAGGAAGTAGTACTCTCCAAGCAGAGGTTTGGGTTTTGGGGTATTTTGGGCGTGTTTTTAGGCTTTTTTATTGGGGTTTCTTTTTTGCACTGGAATTTTTCTGTTGGGTGAAAGCAGAAAAATTCCAGTGCAAAAAAGATACCCCTTTCAAAAATGCCTGAAAACACGCCAAAAATACCCCCCAAACCCAAACCTCTGCTTGGAGAGTAGTAAGTAGTCTTACAGTTGTAAAAACGAAGACGTTATGTTGTATACGAGTAAAAGTTATTTTTATTTTGTAGTTTTTCGAAGTTATAGTTCTAAATCATTTAATTGTTTAAACAGAAAATATTTGTAACTATAACTTCGAAAATGTTAGTTCTAAATCATTTAATTGTTTAAACAGAAAATATTTGTAACTAACATTTTCTTTTTAAACAATTAAATCATTATGTACCTTGAACATATTTTGCTGCCTTTTTTCTCGAATGGAATGGAATATGGAACACAGAAGTCAAGATTCAGACCAAACAGTTTGGCTTGACATTCATTGAATGATTCCCTAAAAACTATCTTTCATATGATATCAGAAACAAAAGTCAGACGTCGTTGGGGGTAACGTGCCAACCGACGTCAAATGTACTACGTGGGTAATAAGGCAGAAAACTTCACCTTTGACCCAAAAGGCGTTCACCTCTGACCTCGCGAGACGACGGAAGGACAAAGCTGCCCGAGTTCCGGTTTACGTGAAGAGAAAAACCGTCATAGGAAGCAGGTAAGGCTTAGAGACTTGCAGCAAGGTATTGTAATGTTGAGGGGAATAGTTTAAGACAATTTCTGTGGAAGAAGGACCGCAGTAGGACGATTATTTGTATACATTTTTGCAACGTTATATGTTGGAAATAATGGGGGAGGGGGGCAAACCTAACATACGTTCGACCCTTGATTTGATTTGATTTATTAGACCGTATAAGACATAATATATACAGCCAGGACTGCCCAACTAGCCGGAGGCTATTATAAAGGGCTAGCCCTCACAACAATAACATAAACAAATTATTAGTAACAGTTAACAGTGTCGGTTACACTTCAGATAAACATACTATTAGTATTACATAACAGATGTTACATAATGTTAACAAGCTATGCAATCTGGCCTAGTCACCATGGGTTTACTGTAAATACATTGTCATGTTAACGTACTATTACATAACAGATGTTGCGGCCTAATGTTAAGAAGGTATGAATTCTGTTATGCCTAGTAGTCATGTGTTTACTATGATTACATTGTGCACTATAGTGACATTGTCAATACAATTCTATTGAACTCGTACGGTTTTACTAAGAAGTTGTCGACGAATATTCATCAAGTGTTGTCCAGAGGTAGTCTGGGTTCCATCCTGGTTAGTTTTCGTCCGCTCCCACAGTCGCTACCACTGGTTGGTGGTATATATATTCCGAAACATGTAATCACAAGACGTGGTGACGGCTCACTCAAGTTTTTTCAACTTATATTAATGCCGCCACCAACACAGGGACAGTACAATTACTCATTTTCACATGAGCGAAGTGAGGAAAGTCGTGTAAAGTGCCTTTCCCAAGGGCACAAGATCGGTGGCATGTCAGGACTCGAACCCGGGGCCTCTGGTTCCGAGTCGAGGACGCTGCCGCTACGCCACACGACCCCACTGGTTGGTGGTAGCGACTGTGGGAGCGGACGTAAACTAACCAGGATGGAACCCAGGCTAGTCCAGAGGTTGGTATCGCTAGGACGAGCATTCCAGATGGAGATTGCTCTGTTCAGAAAGGTTCTTTGGGATCTGGATTGAGATCCCTTCTGTGGAAGAAAGATCAGGCCACACCAATTTAATTTCTTGGTTAACGGATTTTTCTAGAAAAATAATGGAGCGAGCGGGCGAAAAAATAAAAACAGGCCTAGGCATCCTATTATGGCCCAAAATGGTACGATAGGAGCCATGAAGTCAACACACCAGGCTGTTCAAAATTTAAACAATGAATTTTGAACTTTTAATGATACGATTGCATTGAAAGATGGAATGACTGTAACAAGTATTAAGAAAAGGACAGTTTTCAACTGTTCAGGGCAAAATATGAGCATTTTACAGTTGATTCTGAATTTTTATTTTTATTTGCAAATCAGAAAAAAATGAAGCGGCGAATCTGTTAACCAAGAAATTAAATTGGTGTGGCCTCAGAGTAACGTTATGATTTGTTAAGGTTACGATTTTTTTCTAGATATGATTTGGTTTCAAAATATTTCCTGAGGACTTCGCTCTGACAAATCGTGTATTTTACTACTAATATCAAGTTGTTTATGTATTTAGATTTCAACACTTTGGTAGGACAATAGCTAAACATAACATTATGTACATTAAATGTCACACCGTAACCGTGATTACATAAGGAGAGGCTTTCTACGTACTGCCACAAAGGTTTGACACTTTTACAGTCGAAGAAAAAAAGTAAGTAGTAATCCTTCAGCCCTAATTTATTCTGGATTTCTGTTTCTTTCCAAACAGTAAAAAAGAGATGGACGAAACTGGAGACAAACCCTTGGAGAGTGAGGAGAGCAGTTTTAGGACAACTCCCGAGTCTTGCTTTACTGTGAGCCATACAGGAGAAAGGCATGGGGAAAATGCAATAGCACAACATCTAGCAACACACACCGGTAAGAAACCCTACATGTGTGAGGAGTGTGGATACGGGACAACTAAGAGGTCCAACTTATCCCGACATATGAGAACCCATACAGGAGAAAAACCCTACAGGTGTGATCAGTGTGACTATTCTGCGGCACAGAAATTTAGTTTACACATTCATTTAGGAAAACACACTGGTAAGAAACCCCACAAGTGTGACCAGTGTGACTATTCTGCAGCACGGAAGTCCACCTTAGATGATCATAAAGCAAAACACACCGGTGAGAAACCCTACATGTGTGGGGAGTGTGGGTACAGGACAGCTTACAAGTCAGACTTATGCCGACATATGAGAACCCATACAGGAGAAAAACCCTACAAGTGTGACCAGTGTGACTATTCTGCAGCACGAAAATCTGACTTTGACAAACATCTAGCAACACACACCGGTGAGAAACCCTACATGTGTGAGGAGTATGGGTACAGGGCAAATCAAAAGCAACACTTATCCAAAGATATGAGAACCCATACAGAAGAAAAACCCTACAAGTGTGACCAGTGTGACTATTCTGCAGCACGGAAATCCACTTTAGATGATCATAGATTAAAACACACTGGTGAGAAACCCTACATGTGTGGGGAGTGTGGGTACAGGACAGCTTACAAGTCAGACTTATGCCGACATATGAGAACCCATACAGGAGAAAAACCCTACAAGTGTGACCAGTGTGACTATTCTGCTGCACAGAAATCCACCTTAGATAGTCATAGATTAAAACACACCGGCCAAAAACCCTACAGGTGTGAGGAGTGTGACTATTCTGCAGCACGAAAATCCACCTTAGATAATCATAAAGCAAAACACACTGGCGAGAAACCCCACATGTGTGGGGAGTGTGGCTACAGGGCAACTCAAAAGCCACACTTATCCCAACATATGAGAACACATACAGGAGAAAAACCCTACAAGTGTGACCAGTGTAGCTATTCTGCAGCCTCTAAGTCTGCCCTAACTCAACATGTAAAAATTCACACGGAGGCACCAACTCTGCAACTGTGACCATCTCGTAGTGACATTTAGTGTACATAATCTTGTCTTAAGTATAGTTTCTCTATCTTAATACCAAGCTTACGGATACGGCACAATAAGTTTGAAAACATTTAGGATAGCTAGATTACTGATTATAAGGTATAATATTTGCAAGCCATAGGCAAAAGATTTTCCTTATGTGTTATAGTCTGTCACTTTTGTCCGCTGTATTTGTTATCACTGTAAAACTATGGTTTAGTTACAAGAAAAATTATTAGCCAGCCTAATGTGCTCTGTGCAAGTATTGAATATTTTTGAGAAAGAAAACACAACATGTTTTTTTATATCGAAGCTTGTTGTACATGTACATAAGTTGTAATTAACACCATTAAATGAGTGGATTAACATAATGATGATGACTAGTTTATCATTATTATTCACATAAACATATACAGGTTAAAAGTCTATGGTTGCCTAAATGGCTGAATTGTCGACTTCTTAGCAATTTGAAGAATATTATAGTATAATAATAAAGTCAGACTTACACTACATATACTTGTGAATTTAGTTGTGATATACAATAGCATCAACGGTATAAGAAAACAGTTTGGCCATGTATAACATCCGGTATATATGTTACAGCTTAATATCGGAAAACTTACATATCGTCCAGCAGCTAAGTCTGCTTTGTCATATAATAGATCGAGCTCTTTGTACATCGAACAGTTCTGGGTCTGAGAGTTTGTACTAGCTATTTGCTGCTTCAATCTCTTTTACATTAGATCAAAACAAAAGTCAGACGCGTGTTACGTTGTTAGGGTTGTTTCGTCTTAAAGACAGAACGTTGGCAATAATGATAATGACTTTATTAGCAAAAAGCAGACTTACTGAATACATAGTAGAGTCTGAAGTATTATGCTAATTTACATCTGACATCTTTAAAATCAATTACAATATTCGGGGTTTTTCTTTTGCACTGGCTTTTCCCCCCACCAAACCCAACTGGGAAAAGAAAATCAAGTGCAAAAGAGAAACCCCGATAAAAAAGTCTAAAAACACGCTAACATGATGTCAACGTTTACTCTCTTCTTGGAGAGTAAACGTTGACATCATGAGAAAAGCGTAACGTGCCACCCGACGTCAAATGTACTACGTGGGTAATCAGGCCGCTAATTTCAACTTTGACCCAGGTATTAACGACCTCTGACCTCACGGAACTGCAGAAGGACAAAGCTGTCCGAGTTCCGATTTACGTGAAGAGAAAAACCATTATAGGAAGCAGGTAAGGCTTTGACACTTACAGCAAAGTATTGTAATGTTGAGGGGAATAGTTTGACAATTTCGGTGGAAGAAGAACCGCAGTAGGGCGATTATTTGTATACATTTTTGCAATGTTGTATGTTGGAAATAAAGGGGGGGGGGCACGCGTTACGTAACATACGTTCGACCATTTTTTGCCACAACTTGCATCAGGCAAGGTGGCCTATCTAGGGCGTTGAATAATATGTAAGTATAGGATTAGGAATGTTGACTAGGTTTTAAAGAAACGCAGTAGGACGATAATTTGTAGACATTTTCGCAATTTTATATGCTCGACGTAAAAGGGGAGGCGAAGGTGATTACAAGGTGTTATGTAAGCAATTAGAGGGTGTTATGTAAGCAAATTTGAATAGAAGTAGCCTGGTATCCAGTCTGATCGTGGTCAGGGCCGGAAGAGCTCTGTCCCGCCCGCCTCACATAGGGTTCCCGGTTGTGTTTCACGAGAGATTGATTAGCCCTTCCCCAAGCATACTGTCTCTTATTAGCGTAACACTCCTACTGGGACGGTCTGTTGCACTGGGCGGGGGAAGCTATTAGAGCCCCCGAAGGCACAACCTGCCTGAACACCCCAACACCCCCTATCACGATCAGACTGGATACCAGTCTAGAGTAGAAGGTGTTATATAATATATAAAAACAACTTTGAGTAGAAGGTGTTATATAAGCAACTTTGAGTAGAAGATGTTACATAAGCAACTTTTGTCTTTTTGTCCAGTACTCAATAAATATAT
>NW_017804620.1:712538-732844 GCF_001625305.1 Branchiostoma belcheri | reverse complement strand
CCTAACTTGTCCGAACATATGAGAATCCATACAGGACAAAAACCCTACAAATGTGACCAGTGTAGCTATTCTGCAGCACATAAATCCAGTTTGGACAAACATCTAGCAATGCACACTGGTGAGAAACCCTACATGTGTGAGGAATGTGGCTACAGAGCAACTCTAAAGTCTACCTTATCCCAACACATGAGAACCCATACAGGAGAAAAGCCATACATGTGTGGGGAGTGTGGGTTCAGGACAGCTCAAAAGTCTGTCTTATCTAAACATATAAGAACACATACTGGAGAAAAACCCTACAAGTGTGACCAGTGTGACTTTTCTGCATCACAGAAATCTTCTTTGGTCAGACATCTAGCAAAACATACGGGTGAGAAACCCTACATGTGTGGGGAGTGTGGGTACAGGACAGCTGACAGGTCCAACTTATTCCGGCATATGACAGCCCATACAGAGGAAAAACCCTACAAGTGTGACCAGTGTAGCTTTTCTGCAGCAACAAAGGGTGCCCTCACTCAACATTATATGAAAATCCACAAGGAGAGTCCAACTCAGCAACTGTAGCGTCCTTTAGTTTGCAAAATCTTTCTTTGGTAGTTTTGTTTATTATTTACTTATTTATTTATTTTTATTTGCACATGCGTATAAAATACAAAACAATACAGAAAGTAAATATAATGATCAGTCTAAAAAGAATATAGAATAATTAACTTAAACAGAATGAATGCGCTGGAGGAGGAAGAACCCTTATGGCTTATTCTTGTCCTTCTCCCAAACAATTAAAAGCATAATAGTAATAGTGACAATAACAATAATGATAAGGGTAAGTAAACAACATATGAAACATAACAGTAAGTAAGCTCATTTCCCATAACAAAATTAAATGGTGATATTACAAATTTTAAGAATGATGGCAATATTGTACATTCGGATTTGGTGAAATAGGTAATTCAAGGTGACTATAGGTGACTAGGATAATTTTGACTTTGACTTTATTCCGATCCACATTTAGCTTGCCTTTAGTTCGCTATTCTTCCAGTGGTCCATAAAACAGTAAAACATACAACTGCC
The DNA here is from genome assembly GCF_001625305.1 of Branchiostoma belcheri. NCBI lineage: Eukaryota > Metazoa > Chordata > Leptocardii > Amphioxiformes > Branchiostomatidae > Branchiostoma > Branchiostoma belcheri. The sequence continues at coordinate 731,773 of NW_017804620.1, read as the reverse complement.
ACATAATAACATTTACACATGGTAACAACAGTACTTACAGTTTGCTACACTGAAACCAACCTTAAGGATATATCACACTAATATTTAAAACATTTAGTCATAATATTCTGTAAAAGATAATAAATGTAGTTACAAATAGGCAAAGTTTTTTTTTCCTAACGAAATGCCATAGTCCTGTACTTTTGTTACTCTCCAAGCAGAGGTTTGATGGAAGATCATTTCCTTTTTATATATGGCCTTTTTTTGTCTCTACCATCACCAACTTGGGTGGGGAAATGGTTACAGACTGGCCAATTTGATACTGTCTTACCCCCACCAAAAGATCTGCTTGAAGATTATACTTTTGTCCACTTTATTTCTAATTAATGTACAACTATAATGTACAGTAGGTACAAAAATAATTCTAATGTTTTAGTTTAGTTTTTCGCTCATATATTTAGGTCTAGTTTCAGTTCTTTTGACAAAAAAGATATTTTAGCTATGTGGAATTGTTTAGAAAAAACAGTAAACTTGGTGGTATTGATGGGATAATGTACATGTACAGTAATTAACAGAAACAAAAGTCAGGCGCGGGTTACGTTGTTAAGGTGGTGGTTAGAAACGAAGAACGTTGACATTATTTGTTTAGTTTATTGAGAATTAAAACACTGGCAGCCTTACATAGGCTGAATTGTGTTTTTTTACTAGTTGACAACATAAAGAATGCTCAAAGTAAGAAACAAAACATTAAATCAGAGCTTTTTCTTGTCTCCTCTCTTCATAGTTGTCTGCCATCCAACTTCCGGCATGGCAACAGACATCTTTGCCCATTTTTGGCATGGTGACCACTGTCAGTAGGCAAACAGAATGTCGTTTTTTTCCCCAAAATCAAGCGAAATTAATGCGCGCGCGCTGATGTCATCCATAAAACTTACTTGCTGTGGCCTGAGTTGGTACAATGTCAACTTTGACCTGTAGTGTGTTCACCTGTGACCTCACGAGATGACAGGACAAAGCTGCCCGAGTTCCGGTTTACGTGAAAAGAATAACCGCCATAGAAAGCAGGTAAGGCTTCAGATTTTACTTCAACCAACACGTTATGCATTCTGTCCGTACTGTAATATACGTAACTCACATCAACATAATGTTAACCTTCGCAGAAGGATGATTTTGCTCTGTTTCTTCTTGTTCTTTTCCGAACAAACAAAGCCCATTGTGACCTGGACCAGACGACTGTCACCATGGTAACTAACAGTAACACAGTAGCGAACACCATGTGGTGTTGTATTACATTATATGTAGCAGGGGGGGGGGGGTCACCATGTATTATGTATGAATATGTGTGAGAATAAACAGAGCAGTAGTTTATTAGGCTAGACCAGGTGATGGTAAACATTATGTATTTGCTTTAGAAATATTGCCTTTCTAGTTTACTATTTTACATTTGCCAAAGAGGTTATGGTTTAATCTACATGTATATGGTGTTTTATTTGATAAGAGGTTTGAGGGTCAATTTGTAATATGGGCCCCCTTGCGGTGCTCTATGGTACTGCAGAAGAACCAAGTGTTATGGACATGTTCTAGTCATGATTTCAAACAGTAGCGACATCTTGTGCCCGTGAGGAATTGGCCCCCTAGCAGCTTTTTGGGAACTGAAAGGGCCTATTCACCCACAGTACACTATTCACAAATTCACCCACAGTACACACACACACAGAAATATGCATGTGCACACTGCACTCATACACACACACACAAACACATGTGCACACGCACGCACACACACACACACACACACACGGGCATGCACGCACACACATACATATGCACGTCCGCACACACACACAAATGCACGCACATGCATGCACACACATACACATACACATAAACACACACATGCACACATATGGGCACGCAAATGCACATTCACACACACACACACACCTATACACTCAAACACACACATATGTGAGCTCACACACACACACACACATATGTACACAACCACACACCACACATACAAACATATATGTACACACACACACACACACACACACACACCACACATACACACATGTCCATGAAAACACAAAGATATGCACAGGCAAATACATATGCATGTGCACACACACACCACACACACGCACACATACATACACATGCAGACACACATACACACAAACACGGAATACACAGTTGGTATTAGTCAAAAGATATAATTGAGTTTAGAGAACATACAACAGTAAATCGAAACAAATGCTAGCTTGAGTTAACCTTAATATAAGTCAAAATATAGAATTGCTTGTAGGGTACATATGCAAAACTTCATCAAAGTAAACAATAACAAATCTAAGTTGGTACATTCATACAAGTACAAACGGAACAATAATTATGTATATATACATTATCCAATAAGTACAATCGGGTTTACTGTAGATAGCTCAAAATTCATCACTGTCCAAAACAGCTGATATGCAATACGCTGGATATGCATTGTTCTTCTTACTGAGCCATAATCTACAAAGTGACTAGAAATGCAGTGGACAAAAGCAAGAGTATGACATTTCTTTCAAAAACCTTCCTTTGGTTGCGAAAACTATCAATTGTTTCATGATATTTACCCTAAATGTTTTGGATAATGTGTTTTATTCTATTACAACTATAGTTGAGAAACTATGTGTACTAAATGTTACAAGTACTACAAGTTTTTGCAAACATGTGAATTCTCATATGTCGAGTTAGGGCAAACTTAGATGCTGCAGAATAGCTACACTGGTCACACTTGTATCTCACTGTATGGGTTCTCATATGTCGCGTAAGTGTATACCTCACAGCTGTCCTGTACTCACACTCCCCACACATGTAGGGTTTCGCAGTAGTGTGTGTTGTGAGATGTTTGTTCAATGTAACTTTCTGTGCTGCAGAATAGTCACACTGGTCACACTTGTAGGGTCTTTCTCCTGTATGGATTCTCATATGTTGGGATAGGTGAGACCTGTTAGCTGTCCCGTATCCACAATTCCTGCATATGTATGGTTTCTTACCGGTGTGTGTTGCTCGATGTTGGTCGAAGATAGCTTTCTGTGCTGCAGAATAGTCACACTGGTCACACTTGTAGGGTTTTTCTCTGGTGTGTTTTACTAGATGGGCATCCAAGCTGGACTTATTTGCTGCGGAATAGTCACACTGGTCACATTTGTAGGGTTTTTCTCCTGTATGGGCTCTCATGTGTCGGGATAGGTGTTGCTTTTGAGTTGCCCTGTACCCACACTGCCCACACTTGTAAGGTTTCTTACCGGTGTGTTTTACACGATGGACTTGCAGACTGGTTTTCAGTGCTGCAGAATAGTCACACTGGTCACACTTGTAGGGTCTTTCTCCTGTATGGATTCTCATATGCCTGGATAAGTGGTGCTTTCGAGTTGCCCTGTACCCACATTCCCCACACATGTAGGGTTTCTCACCGGTGTGTTTTGAAAGATGACGGCCCAAATTGTTTTTCCGTGCAGCAGAATAGTCACACTGGTCACACTTGTAGGGTTTTTCTCCTGTATGGGTCCTCATATGTTGGGATAAGTGGTACTGTTTAATTGCCCTGTATCCACACTCCCCACATATGTAGGATTTTTTACCAGAATGTTTTGCTAGATGATAGTCCAAGGCAGCTCTTTGTGCAGCAGAAAAGTCACACTGGTCACACTTGTAGGGTTTTTCTCCTGTATGTGTTCTCATATGCAGGGATAAGGCATTTTTGTAAGCTGTCCTATGCCCACACTCCCCACACATGTAGGGTTTCTCACCGGTGTGTTTTGCACGACGATGCATTGCCAAGTTACCTCTGTGTGCAGCAGAATAGTCACACTGGTCACACTTGTAGGGTTTTTCTCCTGTATGGGTTCTTATATGTCTGGACAAGGTAGATTTGTCAGCTGTAGTGTACTCACACTCCCCACACTTGTAGGGTTTTTCTCCAGTATGGGTTCTCATGTGCCGGTATAAGTGAGACTTGCAGTTTGCCCTGTATCTGCACTCCTCACACTTGTAGGGCTTTTCTCCTGTATGGGTTTTCATATGTCGGGATAAGTGAGACCTCCAAGCCGCACTGAATCCACACTCCCCACACATGTAGGGTTTCTTACGGGCGCTATTCAAGTTGACTTGTTGTGCTGCTGCTTGGTCTTTAACGCTGATTGTTTTGCTGTCACAGTCGCCCTGGGAAACCCCGGTGGGAGACCCATCACAGCAGTTCTGATCAACTCCGGTGGGATACCCGTGTTTTGCCATGTTCAATCTAACAAGAAATGATAGAAATGTTACGAATTATCAATGATTAAACAATGACAGTATTGAGAGTGTAGGAAACATGTTTTAACTTGGTCACTTTGCCTGATGCAGCATGACGTAAAATGTAGCGAAGGGTGGGATGTCTGGTTGCGCCCCCCTCCCCCTTCGATTCCCACTATGTTCTAAACCCAGAAAATGTAAACAAACATCGTCTTACAGCGGTCTTTCTTCCACAGAAATGGTCTCAAGTTATTCCCCTCGACACCAGAATACTTTTCTGTTCATTTCTTAGCCTTACCTGCTTCTTATGACGGTTTTTCTCTTTACGTAAACTGGAACTCGGCCAACTTTTCCTTCCTTCGTCTCGTGAGGTCAGAGGTGAAGGACACGAAGGTCAAAGGTGAAGTTGTATGCCTGATTACTCATGTAGTACATTTCGCGTCAGGTGGCACGTTATGTTCTAGTTTGCTCATTATATAAACGTTTTGCACACTAAGAAGATCACCGAAACGACGTAACATCGTTCTTGGCATGTTTTTCTGGGCTTTGACATAATTTCTGTGTTCATAATATCACCAGGGTCCATAATATCGCCACCTTGAGAAACCGGGGTGCTTAAAGATATTTTTTACTGCAACATACGTTTGGTATGCACTCCTTCACACATAGAATGTACGTACAGTACCTAGGGTATGTTGCAGTAAAAATATCTTTAAGCACACTATTTCTCAAGGTGGCGATATTATGGACCCTGGTGATATTATGGACACAGATGTTACACCACTTTCGAAATGGTGTAAAATAGGGCTCATTGAATCGCATAAGAGCAATTTAGACATGTATTCGAGTGTCTATACTTTAAAGGTGCATTAGGTAACTAGTAAGACAAGTCTCTTGAGGTCTCATAGTTGGTATTTTTGACATTTGTCGACTAAGCTACTCTTCAAGCAGAGATTGGGTTGGGTGAAAAAAATTCCAGTGCAAAAGAGAACCCCGCGATAAAAAATACTCTCCAAGCAGAGGTTGTGGGGAATGATCGTTACCTTTTTATATTTGGCCTTTTTGTTTTGTCCTGACCCCCACCACCCATCGGTGGCCGCGGACCTTCTCTGGCCAATGGATACTGCTTGGCCAATTTGATACTGTCTTTTTGCCACCGAGAGGGATCTGCTTGGAGATTAGATAAAAAAAGCCTAAAAACACGCCAAAAATGAACCCAAGCCCAAACCTCTGCTTGGAGAGTAGACTAAGCACCAGTAACAACTTCATAACAGAAGAAGGAATTGCACAAGTACTTATTGTGTTGTTCATTACGATTTGTGTATTTCATTGACTAGAACCAAGCTTCACAATCGGCATACTATAAAGTCATGTTAAACATGTGCACGTGCGCTGCCTTAAAGGTATCCAATACCATTTGCGCATTTTTCCAATATCTTTGCCCATTTGCGGCATGTTGACCACTTTCAGAAGGCAACAAAATTTGTTTTTTTCCCAAAATTAGGCGAAAATTAATGCGCGCGCTGATGTCATCCATAAAAATTACTTACTGTGGCCAATAAAAGAATGACCATAAAATTGACTTTGAAAATTGAGTCTTGCCGCCCTAAAGTGTATTAGATGCCTTTAAGGTGTCTCAAAAATTGTAAACAAAAACATCTCTGGAGAAATATCCAACATCAACATACATGTACATGCCCGTAGACAGGATTTTGAAGGAGGGGGGGGGGTCTTCCCAGTGCGCGAGGGACCAGTGAGCGCCGAGGGGGTCCGGGGGCATGCTCCCCCTGAAAATTGTGAAAAATAAACCTTCTGAAATGGCATTTCCTGCGTTTTTGAGAGGATTTCAAAGAAAAAAAGTCAGAGATAAAAGTTTGAAAAATAAACCTTCTGAAATGGCATTTCCTGCGTTTTTGAGAGGCTTTCAAAGAAAAAATCAGAGATAAAAGTTTGAAAAATAAATCTTCTGAAACGGCATTTCCTGCGTTTTTGAGAGGATTTCAAAGAAATAATCAGAGATAAATTTTTATTCAAGGACAAAGTAGGCTTATAGGATTACAGCCCCGCTGATAATACGAATTAATCCATCTAAAGAAAAATCTTGGACCTTTAGATAAAAAGTGGACCAAAAAGTGGACCTTTGAACCCCCCCCACCCCCACCCCCCTGGCTACGGGCATGACGTATATCTCGCTTCTCGTTATACAAAGGTCCAAGATTGTATCCATCCTCAAAATGTACATCCCATTTCATTTGATTCAATTCAACAAATATGTCTTGCCATCAAGAAAAATTGCAAGAGTAATGAGAAGTAAAATCACGTTACATTTTCAAAGAACATTTCTGCTAAACACTAGTTTAAACATGTTACAAGTTTAAGTTCAGAATGCAAGCTTCAGAACGTAGTACTTACCAAGGTATTATTATTAATTAGTTTTTGGCTATGTTTTTACATTTTCATTTATTATATGAGGTTCATGATTATGACTTGTTGAGCAAAGATAAAGGAGGAGGGTTCTGTATAAGCCTTGTAGGCTTCTTACCTCCTCCTGCACATTGTTTTCTCATTTTATTACAATTCCTTTTATCACAATTCTCTTTACGTATTCTGTTTATACATTTATGTGCGAATAAGTGCAAACGAAGAAAGCATTAGATTGCTAATTTCCTAAAATATGTTATTGAAACGTCTCCCTGCCTAACCCCACAACCAATACAAATTTGGTGCCAATACTTTATTACTTAATACGTCGATGAAGGTTAGACATCCAGGTAATACGATATGCCAAAAAACAGTTACTCAAGCAACTGGATATAATATAATCATCTGATCATTCAAAATTATATCCAGTTGCTTGAGTAACTGTTTTTTGGCATATTTATTACTTAATACTTAATTATGATTTATCACATATTGTTGTTTTTTTAGTGCAAGCTGCAAATAAACAAAAAATTACGGGAATAAACCACCTTTCCCTGCGAAATGCTAGAAACTAAAATAGGTTGTCTATGTCATATGGAAAACTGGCATGCAAAGCCGCCCTTACAAATTGGAGGGGGGGGGGTCATTTTAAATACAACTCTGTCTGCTTGTATGGTCCAAGAGCCAAATTAGTGAATACATTTTCACTATTCTTCCTGGAGTCCAATTAAAACATACAAAATATAACAACGGAATATAATAAAATAATATAAGCTTTGGGGGTTGGGCTTGGTGGATTGGTAGTGGTGGAACCCGTATCTTTAAACAGGTAAGCATGCGCAGAAGGTGGCCCTGTGGTAGTTGATAGAATTCTGACATTCAAGGATTGAATGCCAGTGCCAGTGCCAGTGGTCTGATGACCACCGGCTATGACTGTAGATGTTGGGACAATGCATTGGTTGTAGGGCAGCTATTTTTTTAATTTATTTATTTAATCTTGGGTGGCCTAGTTCAATTTTGACAAATTGATTTTCAATAGGTCCCAGTACAAAAATACAATAAAATCAAAGATACAGATACAAACACAGACCGATATAAACAAATCAGAATCGTTATCCATAACTCGTGTCGATTTAAACAGTCCAGGTCGGCTTTCCATTTGGAGGTTAGAGGTCAAATTACACACTGATAAGGTAATTAAGTTCTTCAGAGCAGTCTTTTCAAAGATGCTTGTTCTGTGATCTTTACTGATGATTAATGCATCACACAATGGATTTCTGACATTCAAGGATTCTGTGATAGCCTATGATAGTCTGATCGTGACCACCGGCTATTCTGTAGATGTTGGGACAATTGGTTGTAGGGCAGCTATTAATGCATCACACACTATGGATTTCTGGCATTCAAGGTTGCTGTGATAGCACCAGACTTGCCCTATCTTGTCTGATCATGACCACCGGCTATTCTGTAGATGTTGCGTTCTTTTCTGGTGTTTTCACACCTCCATACGTAGGGTTTGGCTGCAGAGCAGCTATCCATGCCTCACGTGGGATATTTCTAATATACGGAGATTCAGTGATGGACTAAAGTGTTCGTGTTGACCTGATTCTGGCCCTGCCCTGTCTGATCATGACCACTGGTCATCACAGTAGCTGTGGTGTTTGTGTTGGATTCAGTGATGGCCTGGGACTGACCCTGCCCTGCCCGATCATGACCACAGGCCACTTTGAATATACATACATCGGGTTTGGATTTAAGGCAGCTATTATTTGGCCATGAGACTGACTGTTAGCCTTAAATTGCCCCTGTCCTGTCTGATCATGACCACTGGTCATTACAGTAGCTGTGGTGTTTGTGTTGGATTCAGTGATGGTCTGAGACTGACCCTGCCCTGTCTGATCAGTACCACTGGCCATCACAGTGGCTGTTGTGTTGGAGTTAAAGTGACCCTGATTCTGGCCCACAACTTCCGAATGAGAATACAGTTTTGAGAATGAGACATTCGGTCCTGTGTTATAAAATGGACTTTTAGTGTGCATGGATTCAGTGGGTGAGTTTGAGGCAGTCTGTCCTGTGGTATATATTGGACTCTTAGTGTCCAAGGATTCGGTGATAGCCTGATGCCCCGTCTGACCATGAGCACTGACTATCACATCAGCTGTTGTGGATGATTCAGTGATAGTCTGAGCCTGACCTTGCCCTGTCTGATCATGTTGGCCACTATTTACATACTGGTGACCGCTGGCCATTACAGCATCTGTTGTGTTTGCGTTGGGTGTAGGTATGGTCTGAAACTGGCCCTGCCTTGTCTGATTATGTTGGTTCATATCTTCATACTTGTGACAATGAACACTAGCCTCTACAACAGCTGTGGTGTTTGTGTTGGGTGTAGGTATGTACTGATACTGCCCCTGCCCCGTCTGAATATGTCGGTCCACATCTTCATACTGGTGATCAAGACCACTAGTCTCTACAACAGCTGTGGTGTTTGTGTTGGGTGTAGGTATGTACTGAGACTGACCCTGCCTTGTCTGGTTATGTTGGTCACCATTTTCATACTGGTGATCAAGACCACTAGTCTCTACAACAGCTGTGGTGTTTGTGTTGTGTAAAACAGGGTTGGAGTTCGAACCTGAATCAGAATTGTTCCCCCTCCTTTTGCACCATATTGTGAAGCTTAGGACAACAATGAGACCAACCACTGAACCAACAACAGCTGAAATAACAACCGGCACTAGGGGGAAACTACGACCAGATTCATGGGATGTACCAGTGCAACTAGTGACAACAACAGTTGAAGTTGTTAATCCTTTCCAGTGAGTACCAACTGTTGAGGCAACATTGCGTGTGAAGTACCAGTGATAGTGAGAGGTGGTGGTCCCATTGTAAGAATTATTTGCGTTTTGGGATTCAGCAGGCAACGTGAGAATTGGGGAGCCTTCACGATATGCTGCAGAAGAGCTAATTGGGTTTTGGACATCAACAGTTGGTGTGGATTTTGTTGGGTCCGGTGTGGATTTTGTTGGGTCCGGTGTGGATTTTGTTGGGTCCGGTGTGGATTTTGTTGGGTCCGGTGTGGATTTTGTTGGGTCCGGTGTGGATTTTGTTGGGTCCTTACAGATCAGATCGTTGGGACTGACATCTTTAAGTTTTTGTCCTGAGAGGTTGGCAGGTTGGGCACATGTTATCTGGTTTAGAACTGTAGGAGTTTCAATCAGTTTTTGCCAAAAGGGGCAGTCACACTGCCAGGGGTTGTTGCCAATATGTAAGGCAGGAATGGATGCCAACGTGTCATTGTCTGATAGGGGAATGACAGATAATTTGTTTGACTGCAGGTACAAAGTATGGAGAAGGGTTAGATTTGAAAACGTACCAGACTGGATGTTCCTTAGCTTGTTTGAGTTCAGATACAAATCTTTGAGGCAAGGAAGATTGGAGAACGTGCCAACCCGAATGATGGATATTTGGTTGGAGGTAAGGTTCAACGAGGAGAGCCGGGGTAGAGTAGAGAATGTACCAACCTCAATGTTGGATATTTCGTTGAAAGCAAGATTCAAGCAACCGATCTTTTGATTTGAGAAAGTATGAACTTGAATGCTTGATATCTTGTTCGAGGAAAGGTCCAATATCTCGAGCTTTGGTAAGTTTACGAATGTGCCAACTTCAATGCTGGCTATGTAGTTGGAGTTCAGGTACAATTCTCTGAGCCTTGGTAGGTTTGAGAATGCCCCAGCATGAATTCTGGATATTTGGTTGGAGGCAAGGCTCAACCAGTAGAGGCTAGGTACTTTTGAGAATGTGCCAACCTGAATGCTGGATATTTGGTTGGAGGTAAGATTCAAGCAACCGATCCTTGGTAGATTTGAGAAAGTATTAATCTGAATGCTTGATATCTTATTGGAGGTAAGGTCCAATGTATCGAGCCTGGGTAATTTTGAGAATGTGCGAACTTCAATGCTGGTTATGTAGTTGAAATTCAGGTATAATCTTCTTAACATTGGTAGATTTGAGAATACACCAACCGGAATTCTGGATATTTGGTTGTAGGCAAGGTTCAGCCAGAAGAAGCAAGGTAGGTTCGAGAATGTGTCAACATGAATTCTGGATATTTGGTTAGAGGAAAGGTTTAACGACGTGAGCCAGGGAAGATTTGAGAACGTTCCAACCTGAATGCTGGATATTTGGTTTGAAGCAAGATTCAATTGTTTGATCTTGAGTAGATTTGAGAAAGTATGAACGGGAATACTTGATATTTTGTTGAAGGAAAGGTCCAACCTTTCGAGCGCGGGTAGGTCTGAGAATGTGTCAACCTGAATGTTGGTTATCTTGTTGGACTGTAGGTACAATCTGCTGAGCTTTGGTACATTTGAGAATGCGCCAACTTGAATGCGTGTTATGTTGTTGGAGTCCAGGTACAATAATTTGAGTCTTGGTAGATTTGAGAAGGTACCAGCCTGAATGCTCGATATTTCGGCATTTCTAAGTTCCAACCAGCCGAGATAGGGTTGTTTTGAAAACAAACCAGCCTGAATGCTGGTAATGTTGTTGCAGTCAAGTTGCAGTCTATGGAGCCTGGTCAGATTTGAAAATGTGCCAACTTGAATGCTTGATATTTGGTTGGAGGCAAGATACAAATGGTGGAGAAAGGGTAGATTTCCGAATGTGCCAACCCGAATGCTGGTTATGTTGTTGGAGTTAAGGTTCAATTTGTAGAGCTTGGGTAGATGTAAAAATGCCCCAGCCTGTAGGCTAGTTATTTTGTTGGAGTTCAGGAACAAATTTTTGAGCTTTGTTAGATTTGGGAAAGTACCAACCTGGATGCTGGTCATTTGGTTGGAGGCAAGATTCAACTCCATGAGTTTGGGTAGACCTGAGAATACGCTAATCTGGATGCTGGTTATTTGGTTTGAGTTGAGAATCAAGTACTGAAGCTGTGGTAAATTTGAAAGTGCGCCAACCTGAATGCTCGATATTTGGTTGGAGGTAAGTTTGAGCAAGTGAAGCTTGGGTAGGTTTGAGAACGCGCCAACCTGAATGCTGGTAATTTGGTTGGAGGCAAGATGCAAAAGAGAGAGTTGGGGTAAATTTGATACCTGAATGCTGTTTATACGGTTATTGCTCAGGTCCAAACCTTTTAGCTTTGTTAGACGTGAGAATGCATTAGCCTGAATGCTGGTTATGTTGTTGGAGTCGAGGCATAAATGGGTGAGACTGAGAGTGGGAAGAGTTGAGAATGCGCCAGACCGAACACTATTTATCTGGTTAAGTTTTAGATTTAACTCGTTGATGTATGGTGGCAGGTTCTGAGGGATCTTGGTTAGGCCCTTGCGTACGAAGTTTCCAACACCTGGCGATGCACAGATATCTCTACCTTGTTGTCCACAATCACTGTTTGGGCATCTGCAGTGTGATAATTGTCCACAGTCACAGCCACCTTCTGGCGTGTTGGGCTCCTTCAGAATGAGGAGCAGGAAAATCAGCAGGTGTCGCAGCTTCCTTCCCATGTCGTCCTGTAGTCTGCACAGAACAAGTAGCAAAAACTGTTTCTTTTTAAAAGATATGTTTAGCCCTAATGTTTATTGATTTAATTCTAGTTACCCTAGTATTTCTTACATCTAATGTTTTATTGTAACTTGATCGATAATGTACTTATGTATGTGTCTATTGTGTATATTTGTGTATGATGTCGCAATATCAGCTATCAGCTTCCTGGCGGCAACATTGTATTACCATGTTGCAATTTCAAATAGATAAATAAGTAGCAAAAATTAAGTAAATCAATCAGTGATGGCAGACTTCACATTTCTTCTTCAAGTTGATCAGAAACACACAAGACGTCAGAGAGAACCGCTGACCTGCTACCTCCAACCGGTGTTGAGCCAAATCCTTGAGCTGCCAGATACGTGAGAGGTCAGGTGTTTAGGGCTAGGGTTAGGGTTAGTGTTGGTATTAGAGTTAGGGTTAGGGATAGGGTAAGGGTTAGAGTAAGGATCATTGTTCAGGGCCAGGGTTAGACTTACGATTGGGGTTAGGTTAGGTTTAGTCTCCCACATCACGACTAAACCCCTCAGTCCCACCCCTTGTCTCAGGTATATTGGAAACCCCCGGTAGTGTCGGAGTCATGTATTTGGCAGGATCATATATTTGGCTTGACACCGGGGGACAGTCGACCTGACGTGAACTCAGAAACTCTACAAAACGGACTCTCCCGGTCACACGTACAACAAGATGTAACAACAGCCCTCTACCGTCCCTCTTAAGACTCTTGAACGAAACGAAATGATTTTGCTCTTAACTCTGTAAATTACTAAATGTCTCTGATATATCTTGTGCAATTTTTTTATGAAATAGTTTAATGTAATTTTTATATGTTAAGTATAAATGTGAATGAGATGAGCAAAATTTGAATTTCACTAAGCTAAATGTACGTCATATCGTGTAGATATTTTTCAATGTGCAATTCTACTACGACAATTTGACTCCGAGATTGTGTAGTTGTTAACGTTTTTAAAATGATTGTACATCTTTGAACGCAATTCAGCTTTCTGCTGCAATGTTCGTGATTTTTAGCAATAAACCATTTTTGATTGAAGGATGATTGATTGACACCCAGACAAACACCCCTAAAAAGCAACTTACTCCCTAAGCAATCAATCAATCAATCAATCAATCAATCAATCAATCAATCAATCAATCAATCAATCAATCAAATGGTTTATTTGTAAAAACAAAACCCTGTAGCCATCGGCTAAATTGTGTCTTGCTGTACAATTTTGATATTTTAACATATCTGGCATAACACATTAAAATTGCTAACTTAATCAATAAAATCCATATCATTATACATGAAATACTTAAAGATAACAATTACAATTTCAACATTAAAACTAACAATTACAAACATATATGAAATACTAACACAATAATATACAAAGTAAAACAAGAGTTCCGAGATCTCATACCTCCATGAAATATGGGCTTGATATGTAAATGTAAATTTCTTCTGTAATTACGCAAATGACTTCTGCATTAACATAATATATGCATCGTGATGTTAACTTTTGATTAACTTAAAGATGTCCCAAGTATGACATTCCCTTCATTCACCATTGAGAAATCATAGATTTTTTGCATTAATTATGCAAATTAGGTCATCATTTGCATAATTAGTATCTGTTGATGTTCCATCTGCCATAGGTTACATACATTACATGTATGGAAGTTCTATAATGTAAAACACTGTAATTATAGACTTTCCTCCTTAATTATGCAAATTAAGTGCTCATTTGCATAATATGCATATGATTATGTACAACTCTCTCTCAGCTACCTACACATCAAATATCATGAAAATACGTTGTTCCTATATGGACTTATTGGCTTTTAAAGGTTTCGCCAGAAAGTCCCCTGCAGTTCCAGAACAAGCTGCTAGGGGGACCAAACTTACGCCACTTATTGCTGACAGGATAAGCTATCTATCACCAAAAAGTCAAGACCATAGCTTGTTCAGGACAAAAGATACAAAAACCGGAAGTTCTGCTGCAGTACCAAGGTCATCCACCAGGAGGCCCATATTTGACCTTGACCTTTGTCTTTCCAAGACTTACCAGCACACCAAATATCATCGCAATCCATAAAGACGTTCTGAAGTTATGCTGACCACAAAGTTGCGGAAACACACACAGACAGACAGACACACACACAGACACACAGACAGACATACAGACAGACGCCGCCAAAAACAATACCTCCATTTTTCATGGAGGTAAAAATGAGACTAGAGGACAGACTGACCACCAGCTGGCTATCAGATATGGCGGCAGATAAATCTGCAGACCATCGCAAATAAATCCAACTACTACAGGCTGTCGTTCTTCCCTCGTACCATCAAAGAGTGGAACGAACTTGGGCTTGGTGTGGAAGAGGCGGGGACTCTCACCCAGTTCAACACTGGACTGGCGAGGACACTGCTGTATTGAGTCGCCCCTACACGTCTTGTATATATGTATATATTACTAATGCACTAAATTCACCCACAGAATTAGAAGTTATGTTCCGTATAGTGCCCTTTAATGTAACACCTTCATTTCTTTTTCACCCCATGAAAAATGGAGGTATTGTTTTTGGCGAGTCTGTCTGTTTATCTATTTGTCTGTGTGTGTGTGTGTTTCCGCACATTTGTAGCCAGCATAACTTTAGAACGCCTTTGTGGATTGTGATGATATTTTGTTGGTAGGTCTTAGGAAGACCATGGAGGTAGAAAGACAAAAGTCAGCGTCAAATATGGGCCTCCTGGTGGTAAGCTGCTATTATATTGGACTAAGGCCACACCGACTTAATTTTATGGATGACATCCACGCGCGCATTGATTTTCGCCTGTTCTCGAAAAAAAATCACGTTCACCGAGGCTCTGGTCTGGATCTAGACCTGGGTAGTCCATGGTGGTTAGCGACAATACGGAGCCGGGCACCCAGGCTACCGAAGCTCCACGACTCAAGAACTCAGTACATATGTACAGTGCCGATTCAAGCCAGCATGTGCCGGCTTGTCGTGTACGTCGCTATGTACTGAAGCAAATTCACAATACCAGCTTCATATTCTTGTGGTTTAGTAGCATTTTTATTTTTGGCCGGAATTTTTTTATTCGCCCGCGCGCACTAGTTTGGGAGTTTTCAGAGCATGTCATCCATAAAATTAAGTCGGTGTGGCCTAAGCAGTACGAAAGAAGAAAAAGATATATGGTTAAAGCCGTACATTATATTTAATGAACAGAAATAAAAAGCTTTAAAATCCCTCAAACACCTCATGTTTAGTCGTACATATCAACACGTGGTTGGTTAATTGTCTGGTTCGGGCTTTTTGAATATTCATGTTTAGCAGGCTGTTTACTACCTGATCGGGTGCGTTTTTCTGACGTGTCAATTTTTGTTGAAACAAATCAGAAAATGTCTAGTTCTCACTTGTCATGGTACAGACTTATAGTTAGAGAAGAACAGAACTTCTTTCGACACCGATAACATTTTTTCTATATATTTCTAGAAATTATCATATATGGTAATAAGGTTTAAAAGCCCTCAGGCACCTTATGTATAATCATACTTATATGGTTGGTAAATTGTCTGATAACATTTTTTTCTAGACATTTCTAAAAATTGTCATATACTCACAAACTATGTTTTGTTAAAACCCAACTAGTCTCTAACTACGCTGGCTATTATAGGAGAATATTTGCCAGGGGAGTTTGGCCACCTTGTAGGTTTGACTGGCTTTCGGAGGGAAAGAAACTACCTCCCCGCGGCCGGACTCCCTTGGCCCATTTTACTCTTTTTTTGCCGAATTCTACGATCCGTGTTCCCGTAGAAAAGCCTGGTGAACATGGCGAAATAAGGTTTAAAAGCCATCATGCACCTTATGTATAGTGTTTATATGGTTGGTTAATTGTCTGATTCTGGCACTTTGAATATTCACGTTTAGCATGTTGCTTACTACTTTTTGCTGACGTGTCAATTGTTAAAACAAATCACAGAATGTTTATTTCTCACTTGATATGGAACAGACTTGCAGGGCCAGAAGCAAAGAACTTATTTTGTAGCCTGGTATCCAACCTATTATAGCTGTCGAGTCCTACCTCCTTTCTGCAAATGGATGTAGGACTCGGTTAGCCTCTACCAGGCTTCGGGAGGCGGATGGAAAGAGTAGAAATCGGCCAAATAAAGAGATAACATGCCAGGAGAGTTTGTCTGCTGGGAAAGAACAGTTTGCCGCACCCGAACTGTTCTCTCCCAGCAGACAAACTCCCCTGGCATGTTATCTCTTTATTTGGCCGATTTCTACTCTTTCTTCCAGCTTCCCCCCGAAGCCTGGTAGAAGCTAGGACTCGGCAGCTATAATAGATTTGGTAACCATGCAGGCTACTTCTTTTGACACCGATAACATTTTTTTCCTAGACATTTCTAGAAATTATCATACACTCACAAACTATGTTTGGTTGAAACCCAACAATAATCATCATAAGTGACGAAACGTGACAAAATAAGGTTGTCAAGGATGCTGAGTCATGCACCTTACGCATCTTACGCACCTTAGGTAGCCGCCTTCAACTAGCTGAAGATTCTGCTGCCTTTTGTGGCTAGTACGAGATGATGATCACCAGGCCTCCATCCGGGTGATTTGTAGTACTAGTAAATCATCACCAACTCCCAGACAGTTTTAGTTTTGTACCATGCCCTTACTCTTTTTCCAAAGGTGTGGTGGGTTCTTTAACGTCCGTGGGGTGTGGCTCTCCCCAAAACACGGGACCTCCATTTAACGTCCTATCCGAGGGACGTCCCTAACCGAGGCTAGGTACTCATTTACACCTGAGTGAAGTGAGGAAAGTCGTGTAAAGTGCCTTTCCCAAGGGCACAAGATCGGTGACATGGGTGGGGATCGAACCCAGGACCTCTAGGTCCTGAGCCGAAAGCGCTGCGCCACACGACCCCACGCATAGTCTTACTTATATGATTGGTTACTAGTAATTGTCTGGTTCGGGCTGTTTGAATATTCACGGTTAGCAGGTTGTTTACTCCCTGATCTGGTGCGTTTTGCTGACGCGTCATTTCTTAAGACAAATTCTACATTTTCAGGCTTGAAGATTGACCAGCAAAATCTTAGTTTTTGCCCGTTTTGCCTGAAAGCATTGAGTTCTCCCACGTTGTAGTTCATATGGACTTAAATGTTTAAATGTTGGAATTGACGCCGTTACACTTTTTGTTCGGATACACCAAATATATTGTCACCTTTCGCATTGAAATGTCTGTTTTCTCGGGTGGGCATGACATAAATAAAATACTACACGGTGTATTCCGCATCGCCCTCGGTCCCAGCCCTCCCGCGGATCGGATCTCCCTCCGGCCTTCGGGCGATCCGGTCCGTGGTCGGGCTGGCATGGCACCTAGATACAGAATACACCGTGTATACTTAGTATCTGTATCTGTATAGCCGGTATAACCGCCCTTCGGCGTAACACACCAGCTGTTATTCTATATTTATCTGCTATTCCAGTGTCTCCCATGTATGTAGAGAAAATGCTCGGTCTTACCTGATTCTTTAGCCAAAACTAACCTTTCAAGCCAGTCAGAATAGCTTCAGCTCCTCGGTTTTGGAGCCTCCTTCGCAGTCTTGTTGGGCGTCGGCGTTATTTTTTCTCTGAGCGACGCGAGTAATATGCCGCCGCGAGGGACGATTTGCTGCCGAGGGAGTTTTTGCCACGGAGAGAAGGTTTCGCGCCGACTGGAAGCAGTCTTGTTGGAGCGCGAAACCTTCTCTCCGTGGCAAAAACTCCCTCGGCAGCAAATCGTCCCTCGCGGCGGCATATTACTCGCGTCGCTCACAGAAAAAATTACGCCGACGCCCAACAAGACTGCGAAGGAGGCTAGGTTTTGGAGCCATGACGGTCTCCTGTATAGTTATTTGTGTACTATTCCACCTCACTTTTCCATTGTATATACAGAAAAAAATGATCTTACCTCAGTACGTGTTCAATCAAAACTTACCTTTTATGCCATTCTGAATATCTTCAGTTCTCGGGCGATGAAGTCATGGCGGTCTTTCCTCGGTCTTCGGTCTGGAGTTGTGCCTCTCCGATCTGAGCTCTGGGTGCCTGGTCCGTACTCAGCGGCAGTCTGACAAACAAGCCTTGAAAAAAAATCTTACGTAATCTGGGTGTGCTGATTGTCTGAGGCTGGCTGTTTGAATATTAACATTAATGATAAATAATAATGGTTTGTTTGCCATTTGAAATCGCCTCGAAATTGTGCAATTTTGTTGTTAGCTGCTATGTGGCGCTTTTACTACATTGTGTTGATAGAGGAAATTACGGCTCCCGGTGGCAAATGTGCAGATGTTGGCACATTGGCGCACCAAATCCGTAATTTGTGTTTTTCACACATTTACTAATAGACAGATTAGGCACGTGGGCATAAGTCCACCGTACAGGGAGGGAAGTCGTGTAAAGTGCCTTTCCGAAGTGCACAACGTCGGGACATGATCAGTATCGAACCCGGACCCTATTGCTTCAACGCTCTAACCTTTGTGCCACCAACGTCACGACATTATGTTGAATATTAACATTAATGATACATAGTATCATGTGAGAGATGAAAACTGGGTGCAGTTTTTGTGTCAGCCGCTATGGGGCTCTTTTAGTCCACGCTAAAGATGTAAAAGGGCATGACCTCTCTATAATCATAAGTCTTTTATCATAACAGACTTGATACTTTTCATACGCTTGTGAAAAGCTAGGATTTTTCTGCTCAAGTTTTTTCAGCACTGTCAAACTCAAATTGATAATTGCAAGAAATTGGTTAGGTACAACAGTGTATCTGTATCTGTATAGCCGGTATAACCGCCCTTCGGCGTAACACACCAGCTTCTGTATCTGTATAGCCGGTATAACCGCCCTTCGGCGTAACACACCAGCTTCTGTATCTGTATAGCCGGTATAACCGCCCTTCTGCATAACACACCAGCTTCTGTATCTGTATAGCCGGTATAACCGCCCTTCAGTGTAA
>NW_017804620.1:708144-712518 GCF_001625305.1 Branchiostoma belcheri | reverse complement strand
CGTTATTTTTTCTCTGAGCGACGCGAGTAATATGCCGCCGCGAGGGACGATTTGCTGCCGAGGGAGTTTTTGCCACGGGAGAGAAGGTTTCGCGCCGACTGGAAGCAGTCTTGTTGGAGCGCGAAACCTTCTCTCCGTGGCAAAAACTCCCTCGGCAGCAAATCGTCCCTCGCAGCATATTACTCGCGTCGCTCAGAGAAAAAAATACGCCGACGCCCAACAAGACTGCGAAGGAGGCTAGGTTTTGGAGCCATGACGGTCTCCTGTATAGTTATTTGTCTACTATTCCAACCTCACTTTTCCAGTATGTATACAGAAAAAAATGATCTTACCTCAGTACGTGTTCAATCAAAACTTACCTTTCATGTCATTCTGAATATCTTCAGTTCTCGGGCGATGAAGTCATGGCGCTCTTTCCTCGGTCTTCGTTCTGGAGTTGTGCCTCTCCAATGTGAGCTCTGGGTGCCTGGTCCGTACTCAGCGGGAGTCTGACACAAACAAGCCTTGAAAAAAATCTTACGCAATCTGGGTGTGTGTTGATTGTCTGAGGCTGGCTATTTGAATATTAACATTAATGATAAATAGTAATTTGTTATTTGAAATGGTATCATGTGATAGATGAAAACTGGGTGCAGTTTTTGTGTTAGCCGCTATGGGGCTCTTTTAGTCCACGCTCAAGATGTAAAAGGGCATGACCTCTCTATAATCATAAGTCTTTTATCATAACAGACTTGATACTTTTCATACGCTTGGTGAAAGGCTAGGATTTTTCTGCTCAAGTTTTTTCAGCACTGTCAAACTCAAATTGATAATTGCAAGAAATTGGTTGGGTACAACAGTGTATCTGTATCTGTATAGCCAGAATAACTGCCCTTCAGTGTAACACACCAGCTTTGCAGGCACGCGGCGCAGCGGCAGCTGGCTACATAACACTGAACAACTTATTGCACCCAACCTTTCCACTTAAACAATGTACCATGCTCCAGACTGTTTTCTGTTTTGCAATCAACTCACCACCTCTAAAATACTCCATCTAAGAAGAAATGACATGAGTCTATAATGTATTAAGAGATTTAATTGTGCTGGCTGCAATATTCATAGATACTAGTACATCATCGAACAAACTACAAAACCAACAGGAAAGGTTATTCCTACATAAAGCCTACGTTTTTACAACTGTAAAATTATCTCATACTATCATGAAAGTTCATCTGTGTTGGTAGTTACATGTTTAAAGTTAATCCAGATACCTTTGACCCAGTGTTGACGACACACTTCAAAGAAGCTACGTGACAAGCTTCACTGGGTCAGTCTACTGAGGAAGACCAGAGTGACTGGTCGAAAGCTCTAGGTGAGAGAATTTTTTGTGTTGGAACAAAAGTTTTAACTTTAAACATATAAAATTATCTCCTATTTGCAAATATCATCCATTCTTACAGACTATTTGGCCTAAATGTGTTTGTATATTGTGGCATAGCCTTAACCTTCATATTAGGATAGATAAACTATGGTATTACAAGGAAAAGATGCTACTACGTACTAAATGTCATTGGGAGGATCACACAGTTACAGAGTTGGTGCCTCCGTGTGAATTTCCATATGTCGAGTTGGGGAAGACTTAAAGTCTGCAGAATAGCTACACTGGTCACACTTGTAGGGTTTTTCTTCTATATGGGCTGTCATATGTCGGGATAAGTGGTGCTTCTGAGTTGTCCTGTACCCACACTCCCCACACATGTAGGGTTTGTCACCGGCGTGTGTTGCTAGATGTTGGTCCAAACCGTGTTTATAAGCTGCGGAATAGTCACACTGGTCACACTTGTAGGGTTTTTCTATGTGGGTTCTCATATGTTTGGATAAGTGCCACTTCTGAGTTGTCCCGTATCCACACTCCCCACACATGTAGGGTTTTTCACCGGTGTGGTTTGCTAGATGAATGTCCAAAGCGTATTAGCGTTATCCAAGTTGACGTGTGTTGCCATCTGATCTTCAACATTGCTTGTTTTACTGTCACAGTCGACCTGGGAAACCCCGGTGGGAGGCCCATCATACTTCTGACCAACTCCGGTGGGAGACCCGTGTCCTGCAGTTGCCATGTCTAGCCTAATGACAAAATGAAGAAATTATAAAGATACACTGTAAAAGCTATATACAAACACATGTACACACACACACACAGATGCTAGAATATCTAGGTCAGCAGCCAACTAATCTTATGTTTGTTTTAATATCATTTTAATTCATTCCAAAACATCTATTTTACCTTATGTAACAGTTAAAAACGAATGTGTCACGGCGGCGGGGAGCGGACCTTGGGTAGCGGACGAAAGCTAACAAGGATGACACTCAGGCTAATGTATCGCCCCCCTCCCCCTTCATTTTCACCCCTTTCTACATCCCGAGAATGTGTACAAATTGTCGTCCTACTGCGGTCCTTTTTCCAGAGAAATGACCCCAAGCTATTTTACTCAACATCAGAATACTTTTCTGCCCGTTTCTAAGCCTTACCTGCTTCCTATGATGGTTTTCTCTTCACGTAAACAAAAACTCCGGCAGCTTTGTTCTACCTTCGTCTCGTGACGTCAGAGGTGAATGCCCTTTGGGTCAAAGGTGAAGTTGTCCGCCTGATTACCCATGTAGTAAATTTGACGTTGGGTGGCACGTTACGCTTTCCTCACAGTGTAAACGTTTTCCACCGAAATAGCATAAACTACTAAACATTTTTCTGATCTTATCTGATATTAAAGTAAGAATAAAAAATTACATTCAAACCAAACCGTTCGGCCTTCTTCTTCTTCTTCTTCTTTGATACTCTCAAAAACCCCTGCTGGGGTATCACTGCGAGGGGGGGGGGGTAGTGACGGACTATGGCTGCGCGGCTAGGACTCCGGCCTTAAAGGCCTCTACTGTCCGGGATTTTACTAACTGTCCCGGCAGCTTATTCCACTCTTTTATGGTTTGTGGAAAAAAAGAAAATCTGAAACAGTCTGTTTTGGCAGGTATTACTTGATATTTATATTCATGACTTCCTCTGGTGCGCCTATGGGCAGGTTTGAGATATCTGTGTTTTGATTAATCTCCAAGCAGATCCCTTTCGGTGGCAAAAAGGCAGTATCAAATTGGCCAGGCAGTATCCATTAGCCACCGACGGTGGGATTAGCGACAAAAAATGGCCATATATAAAAAGCTAATGATAATTCCCCCACAACCTCTGCTTGGAGAGTATGATTTGATATCAAGTCACCAACTCTGATAACTTTCATCCAAGGAACAAGACAAGACAAAAGGAAAGATTGTGTAAGGTATTCAGCGATTTAATTATTGGAGCGGAAAATACCTGTAGTTACATTTTCACAAAAATTACAAAAAAGTTTTACTTGTATACGACTTATTGTCTACAATTTCACTGGCGTAAAGTTACTTCATACTGTTGGAAACTGAATCACATCAGTCATTTTACACTGGTGCAAATTTTTAATAGCACAAACAAATGCTAGTTTGCAGAGTTGATATTAGTCAAAAGATATTTGTAGTTAGAGAGATCCTAAGCCTAGTACTAGGTTTGGGTTGGCATTAGGAAGGGCATCCAGACATAACAAAATCTTGCTTCAAAAAGACTTGCTCTTGATGCAAGCACGTCTTACCCCCATTTCAAGGAAAAAAGACAATAAACTGGACAGAGAGAGAGAGAGAGAGAGAGAGAGAGAGTACATATAGGCACATGCTTCGTCGAGCAATTTACACGTATTAACAGGAAAATCTCTTTTATTGATGCAAACTCAACACTAACCTCTACGTTTCAACTACCTTGTACAGTCACTTACAGTTATAGATGTTAATTACTGACTATGCATATGTACATTATCCAATGAATACAATCAACTTGACTATTCTTCCACAATTCTAGATAGCTAATAATAAATAATAATTCTTAGCCAATCAAATGAGTTATACTTGTAGTATCAATTATTTTGTAACAAAAAGTCATCTCTTTTAGCCATCTAGAATTGTGCTATACAGTGTAAGAAATACATTTACTATGACATTTACTCAGCCATTTTGCAAATTCTATCCAATTTTATGTTATAACCTAATGTTTTTGGGTATTGATGCTATATATCTATATCCTTAAGCTTAGTATAAGAGACAGAACTATAGTTCAAGAGAAGATGATATGATATAAATGTCACTACGAAATGGTCACATTGTGAATTCTCATATGTCGCGTAATGGCAGACTTAGAGGCCGCAGAATAGCTACACTGGTCACACTTGTAGGGTTTTTCTCCTGTATGTGTTCTCATATGTCGGGATAAGTTGCCCTTTTGAGTAGCCCTGTACCCACACTCCCCACACATGTAGGGTTTCTCACCAG
>NW_017804620.1:707065-708124 GCF_001625305.1 Branchiostoma belcheri | reverse complement strand
AACTCCCCTGGCATGTTATCTCTTTATTTGGCCGATTTCTACTCTTTCTTCCAGCTTCCCTCCGAAGCCTGGTAGAGGATAGGACTCGGTAGCTATAATAGATTTGGTAACCATGCAGGCTACTTCTTTTGACACCGATAACATTTTTTCCTAGACATTTCTAGAAATTATCATATACTCACAAACTATGTTTGGTTAAAACCCAACAATAATCATCATAAGTGACGAAACGTGACAAAATAAGGTTTAAAAGCACTCATGCTGAGTCACATGCTTTCATTTGAGGCAGCCGCCTTCAACTAGCTGAAGATTCTGCTGCCTTTTGTGGCTAATACGCCAGGCCTCCATCCGGGTGATTTGTAGTAAATCACCAACTCCCAGGCAGTTTTAGTTTTGTACTATGCCCCTACTCTTTTTCGAAAGGTGTGGTGGGTTCTTTAACGTGCGTGGGGTATGACTCTCCCCAAGCACGGGACCTCCATTTAACGTCCTATCCGAGGGACGTCCCTAACCGAGGCTAGGTACTCATTTACACCTGAGTGAAGTGAGGAAAGTCGTTTAAAGTGCCTTTCCCAAGGGCACAAGATCGGTGACATGGGTGGGGATCGAACCCAGGACCTCTAGGTCCTGAGCCGAAAGCGCTGCGCCACACGACCCCACTCATAGTCTTACTTATATGATTGGTTACTAGTAATTGTCTGGTTCGGGCTGTTTGAATATTCGTGTTTAGCAGGTTGTTTACTCCCTGATCTGGTGCGTTTTGCTGACGTGTCATTTCTTAAGACAAATTCTACATTTTCAGGCTTGGAGATTGACCAGCAAAATCTTAGTTTTTGCCCGTTTTGCCTGATAGCATTGAGTTCTCCCACGTTGTAACATCTGTGTCCATAATATCACCAGGGTCCATAATATCGCCACCTTGAGAAATAGTGTGCTTAAAGATATTTTTACTGCAACATACCCTAGGTATGTACATTTGATGTGTGAAGGAGTGCATACCAAAAGTATGTTGCAGTAAAAATATCTTTAAGCACACTGTTTCTCAAGGTGGCGATATTA
>NW_017804620.1:696255-707045 GCF_001625305.1 Branchiostoma belcheri | reverse complement strand
TTCTAGATAGCTAATAATAAATAATAATTCTTAGCCAATCAAATGAGTTATACTTGTAGTATCAATATTTTGAACAAAAGTCATCTCTTTTAGCCATCTAGAATTGTGCTATACAGTGTAAGAAATACATTTACTATGACATTTACTCAGCCATTTTGCAAATTCTATCCAATTTTATGTTATAACCTAATGTTTTTGGGTATTGATGCTATATATCTATATCCTTAAGCTTAGTATAAGAGACAGAACTATAGTTACAAGAGAAGATGATATGATATAAATGTCACTACGAAATGGTCACATTGTGAATTCTCATATGTCGCGTAATGGCAGACTTAGAGGCCGCAGAATAGCTACACTGGTCACACTTGTAGGGTTTTTCTCCTGTATGTGTTCTCATATGTCGGGATAAGTTGCCCTTTTGAGTAGCCCTGTACCCACACTCCCCACACATGTAGGGTTTCTCACCAGTGTGTTTTGCTAGATGTTGGTACAATGTTGCTTTCTGTGCAGCAGAATAGTCACACTGGTCACACTTGTAGGGTTTTTCTCCTGTGTGAATTCTCATGTGATCAGATAAGTGAGACTTGTGAGCTGCCCTGTATCCACACTCCTCACACATGTAGGGTTTCTCACCAGTGTGTTTTGCCAGATGATAGTCCAAGGATGATTTCCGTGCAGCAGAATAGTCACACTGGTCACACTTGAAGGGTTTTTCTCCTGTATGAATTCTCAAATGTTGGGATAAGACATGTTTGTGAGCTGCCCTGTATCCACACTCCTCACACATGTAGGGTTTCTCACCAGTGTGTTTTTCTAAATGATAGTCCAAGTGGGATTTCCGTGCTGTAGAATAGCTACACTGGTCACACTTATAGGGTTTTTCTCCTGTGTGGGTTCTCATGTGTTGGGTTAAGTTCGTGCTCACAGCTGTCCTGTATCCACACTTCTCACACATGTAGGATTTCTCACCAGTGTGATTTGCCAAATGAGTGTCCAAGTGGGATTTCTGTGCAGCAGAATAGTCACACTGGTCACACTTGTAGGGTTTTTCTCCAGTATGGGTTCTCATATGTTGGGATAAGTTCGGATCTCACAGCTGTCCTGTACCCACACTCCCCACACATGTAAGATTTCTCACCAGTGTGTTTTGCCAGATGATAGTCCAAGGTAGGATTTCCGTGCAGCAGAATAGTCGCACTGGTCACACTTGAAGGGTTTTTCTCCTGTATGGATTCGCATATGTCGGGATAAGTGAGACTTTTGAGTTGCCCTGTACCCACACTCCCCACACATGTAGGGTTTCTCACTGAAGTGTTTTGCCAAATGAGTGTCCAAATGAGCTTTCTGTGCAGCAGAATAGTCACACTGGTCACACTTGTAGGGTTTTTCTCCTGTATGGGTTCTCATATGTATGGATAAGTGAGACCTGTAAGCCGCCCTGTACCCACACTCCCCACACATGTAGGGTATCTCACCGGCGTTATCCAAGTTGACGTGTGCTGCCGTCTGATCTTCAGCATTGCTTGTTTTGCTGTCACAGTCGACCTGGGAAACCTCGGTGGGAGGCCCATCATACTTCTGACCAACTCCGGTGGGAGACCCGTGTCCTGCAGTTGCCATGTCTAGCCTAATGACAAAATGAAGAAATTATAAAGATACACTGTAAAAGCTGTATACAAATAATCTCCAAGCAGATCTTTTGGTGGGGGTAAGACAGTATCAAATTGGCCAGTCTGTACTTGGGTGGGGAAATGGATACAGACTGGCCAATTTGATACTGTCTTACCCCCACCAAAAGATCTGCTTGGAGATTAACTCAGGCTAATGTATCGCCCCCTCCCCTTCATTTTCACCCCTTTTTACATCCCGAAAATGTCTACAAATTATCCTCCTACTGCGATGCTTCTTCCACATGAATGACCCCAGGATATTGTACTCAACATCGAAATACTTTTCTGCCCGTTTCTAAGCCTAACCTGCTTCCTATGATGGTTTTTCTCTTCACGTAAACAAAGACTCTGGAATTCCGTCGTCTCGTGAGGTCAGAGGTGAACACTATGTGGGTCAATGGAATTGTCTGCCTGATTACCCATGTAGTACGTTTGACGTCAGGTAGCACGTTACGCTTTCTCACGATGTAAACGTTTTGCACAACAAAACAACATAAAACGCGACCTTTTTTCTGATTGAATATGATATGACAGTAGTAATTAAAGAAAAACAATCAAACAGAACTGTTCTGTCTGGATTTCTGTGTTTCGATTATAAGTACCTCCCTCAGTCCATGGATGGTTTGTTCCATTAGGTCAGAGGTCAAAATTGGTGTTAGTGTCGTCTGCAATATACGTAACATGCATCTATAACTGAAGAAATATCTGTATTTTGGGATTGTTTTTTCTTTTAAAACTTTTTGTGTGCACTTTAAGATGGATCTGACGTTTCTTGGCACCGCGTCCTGCTACCCAATGCCGAATAGAGGCGTCTCCTGTGTCGTTTTTAAGTCAGGTGAGTTGCTTGAAGTGCATGTGTTATGGTGGGGGGAGGGGGGTGGTATTCAAGTTGTGGTAGTAAAAAGGCAGTATGAAAACACGAGAAATTGTAGCCTTAACAATGCGGGTTTTTTTCCCATTCTACAGACAGTTCTTGAAGACATTGACGAAAATCCCGGTTATAAAGAATAGATAGAGGCTAGACCATGCGAAGTCAAAAATGCATTGGGACCACATGCATTTTCTTTGCAAATGTTAACATTACCATTCTAGTGTGTGAATGGTTTATTTTCAACACTGTCGCAAACACAGCAGCCAGAATTACTGAATTGTGTGGTGACATGACAATTCGGTAAGCCTAAGAGACATATTTACATGTAAAACACTCGAGGAAAAACAGTCTATACAAAATTTGCCGGTTTATCAGATACTAGAATAGTTTGACAAGTTAAAAAAACCATAACAGCATAGCTATGGGGCATAATTGACAGTTGTGATACAAAGCAAGGGCAAATGAATGTCTCACTGTCGTTCAGAAGTTCAACCATGTATTGTAGGACACTGTTCATGTAACGTCCCGTACAGCCATACATAGGGTACAGTTTATGTGATGAACTTGCTTACTCTGTGTCTTTTATCTTCTAATAAAGAATGATTTTCCTTCCACCCTGACAGACAGAGAATGTTGGATGTTTGACTGTGGGGAGGGGAGTCAGATTCAGGTCATGAAAAGCAGCATCAAAGCAGCCAAAATCAACAAGATCTTCATCACACATCTTCACGGAGACCATGTGAGTTCTACTTCAAGTTTATTTATTTTATCAGGGCATAACTGACAGATCCATTGATCTGATTTTCCGGTATCCCTGGGCACATACATTAAAACATACATTCATAGAAATTACTAGTACAAGTTGAACACAACAATATTAAATAATGTTACAAACATGTACATGTACAAAACAGTCACAGTGTAGGCACATTTAGTGCATTCATTATCCAGGTTCAGTCCTACAAGCCTGCAGTCCTCTACACTAGCCTACAGTGAGTTCTACGTATATACTGGGCTTTTATTTACTTTGTCTATTTTGCCAGGTTGAAACTTATGTGACCTGCTTTTCAGTCAGTCCTGGTTAAGTATTTAAAAATATATAAGTATATAAAATTGTACTCACTCACTCACTCAATCACTCACTCACTCACTCACTCACTCACTCACTCACTCACACACTCACTCACTCACACTCACTCACTCACTCACACTCACACATTCACTCATTCACACACTCACTCACACACACACACTCAATCACACATTCATTCAATCACTCACTCTCACCCACTCAATCATTCATTCACTCACTCATTCACTCACTCACTCACTTTCCCATAAACAAATATATAGATATATATAGAAATGATAGAACAAGACACAGTATGCATGTACAGTAAATTTAAAATGTCTACTTTAAGTATAGGTTTGACTTTGGATTTTGAACTTGCTGTATTATTTGTACCTTTATAGTTAACTTCATGACCAACATTTGAATTTGTTATTCTTTTTTTTTTGTTTACAGCTGTTTGGTTTACAAGGTAAGTTATGTCAAACATTTATAGATAATGATTCTTGCATCTTTATGCAATAGTTGCTCTTTCTTTCGTAACTTCCAGATACATATGTACATATATACAGTTTGGTCTTGAAGTCATTGACTGAACTGCTATTCACAGTTGCTGCTGAGAGTTTATTCCAGACTGGGGTTACTCTTGTTAAAAACAAGTTTGATCTGGGCCTGTCTGACTTCTGAATCTGGAATTCATAGGCATGTCCTCTGGTTGTTTTGGACAGACTTGGCATAAACATTGACCTACTACAGAGGTTACAGTGGTTCTCTGTATGCAAGTTATCAAGTCAGTGGGAGATCTTAAACAACTTTTGATCCATCACAAAAAAGTTCTCTCACCTAGAGCTTTCGACCAGTCACTCTGGTCTTCCTCAGTAGACTGACCCAGTGAAGCTTGTCACGTGGATCGAAAGTTTTAACTTTAAACATGTAACTACTAACACAGATGAACTTTCATGATAACTTTATGCATGTATATACTCTTTCTTCAGGATTCTTGTGCACCCTGAGTCTAAATCTAGCAGAGCAGACATCTCAAAAAACATCTCAGCAGACATGTCAGCAGACATGTCAAGAGACATCTCAGAATCCGTCGGTAACGATGTCTCAGTAGAAAATTCAATGTCTTAATGTGCCTAATGTGCCCTGCTGACCACATGTTGACAGTTGACTAATGGAAGGTTGTACAGTTAAGGATCTTACTTGTCGAAAGGACCCTGGTACTCTATTTGTTACCAAATATATGTCTATGTCAGAGCTTATTGTATCATATAACTGCACACGCCTTTTCGTAGTTCGGTGCTTTTGGGGGAGACACCCAGTAATCTTCCTCATATAAATATTGTTTTTATCTGTATTGCAATTTTAATGATCTTAGATGTTTTAAGCGAACCAATATTGTCTGCCAATTTGTACACGAGTCTGTCAATTCAGCCTGTTGGCTGCCATTGGACTTGTCTTTGATTTTAATAATGAACCAGTCTACTACATCTCAGAAGACGTCTGAGAAGGCGTCTCAGACTCCATCTGTGGAGATCTACGGACCGCTGGGCCTGAGGAGGTACTTAAGAACCTGCCTGGAACTCTCAAGGTCGCCCATCAGCTTCTCCTACGTCGTGCACGAACTTGAACCTGTGGAGGACCAGCTACCTCAAGACTGGGAGGTAATGTTTCATGCACCTTAGAAACCTATACCTATTCCACCAAACACCTCAAAGAATTAGTCTCTACCAGACTAACTACGCTGGCTGTATATAGGAGAATATTTGCCGGGGGAGTTTGGCCGCCTTGTAGGTTTGACTGGCCGCGCAGTTCGGAGGGAAAGAAACTACCTCCCCACAGCCGGACTCCCTCGGCCAATTTTACTCTCTCTTTTGGCCAAATTGTACGATCGGAGGCTATCAAAGAATCACCGTTTCCTTAAATCTGACAGGTGAAGGTATTGTTTCTGAGACCTCCAGCCCCCCGAGTCTCAGAAGCACTCAGTTTCCTACCGATGCGTTCAATCCTACCATCATCTTCTGCCAGTAAAATGTACCCATCTCTGTATTTGCCACTGCACTCTGGGCCATGCTAAACTTCATTGTCATTGTATCAGATTCTATGTGTTGGAATATATGTATTATAAGATAATTATATTGTGAGTGAACTTCATTTTCTACATGGATGAAGTTAATAGAAAATGGAGATACAAAAATAAGACAAAGTCAAGAAACTTGAACCTGTGGAGGACCAGCTACCTCAAGACTGGGAGGTATGCAGTGTGCAGGGTGCTTTACACAAGTCGAATCAGTTCCTGTATTCTTTTTTTTTTTTTTTTTGTAAAACCATAACGTGATTTTCCATTTAGTGATATACATAGCAGGGCTTGAAATTCAATTTGGGGAAGAGGTGCACTGGTGCACCCCAAAAAATTTTTGGGGTGCACCAAATAAAATAAAACCAAATTACAAATCTTACTGCTCATCTTAGTTTGAATCTGAAATGGGAGCTAACTTCGAAATCTTGAACAAGTACTACAACAAAGATTATCATTTTCTGACACTACGATGCCAGGAATAACCTGCATCATTATACTATACAATTATACATTTAATATGTACAAAAATATTTGCATGGGTGTACTGGTGCACCCACAGAAACAAATTGGGTGTTTAAATGACATAGTACTATTTCCTTGCTTCTTCAGGAGTGGCACCCAGAACATACCAGCTCTGGACCAGTCCATCCAGGAGAAGGGGAGGGCAGGAACATCCGGAGGGACGAAACAGGAGCCTGGCATTTGTAAGTTCTTGCCAGCATTGTTGTCAAGTTTCAAGTTTATTGATTGAAACATTTTGCAGCCCGTAGGCTGAATTGCATGTTTCATTACATTCCTTGCCCACCATAACAACTTTGAAAAAATCATTCTGGTTAATTTGTGAATAAAGTTGAAATGCAACTTCTACATACATACATAAATACATGATAAAAACACATTATACATTAATTATTTACATCTATAAATCGTTAAGGAGTTTCACAATGTAGGGTAAGGGGCTCTTGAAGTAACGCCTCGTACGTGCTACAATACTGTCAAATTTGTTTTTTTGCCCTGTTGCCCTCCCTGTTACTTCGCCTCTTGTCTGAGGGAGCCAGTGGTGATAGAGAGTTGATTTGCACAGTTTTTTTTCCAAACTCTCGGCACAGGTTTTCACGTCTGTCAACATGTAGGGTGTGTATTTTTAAACCTCTATCTTAACTATCTATCCAGAATATATCTCAGATCTACAGATCTGTTTTTCAGACATCCCTGGGCACATACATTTAACAAGACTGGCAATGAAAACATACATTGCCATGGCACTGCCATCATTTCATGATTTTGACTTGGGACAGTACCTGTTTTTAAGTCTAGACAGATAAAGTGCACTCCTCCCCTGAGTGTATAGTGAACGAGGCCCGAAGTCACAGAAAGTAAGGCCATCCAGGGAAGACAGGTCTTCCCAAGGGTTTTCAGGAATGTGGGCATAGATGTGGGTCAGAGACATGCCTGTGGACATTCCATGCCTGTGGACAAAATGCCTGTACCATTCCTAGAATTCTTGCAAACTGCACACAATACTGTACCATTAGGCTCCTCCCTGAGACGTTGCCAAAAATGCAGCTGTGGAAACAAAACAAAACAAACACAATTATATACAAATATTGGCCATTCAAGGCTATGTAAATGCCTTGGCACTTTTTTCCTGCAGATTTGAAGACAGTAGGTTTGTAGTGAAAGCTGGAGCGATCTACCACAGAATCCCCTGCTTCGGTTACATCATACAGAAGAAGACTCTACCAGGCAAGTAAGTCTGCTTTTTGTTCACTTCATTCAACTTTTCAGTTAAACAAATACATAATTTGTTGTACCATGTAATTGTTCTTTATTCAACAACCAATGGGACAGACGACAATACGGAGCCGGGCACCCAGGCTACTGAAGCTCCACAACTCAAGAACTCAGTACATACCTACAGTGCTGATTCATAAGTTCCACAAAAAGCCGGCTTGTACGTTGCTACATACTGCTGCAATTCACAATACCAGCTTTGTATTCCTGTGGTTTAGTAGCATTTTAATTTTTTTGTCCTGAATTTTTTTTATTTGCCCATGGGCACTAGTGTGGGGGTCTTCAGAGGATGTCATCCATTAGATTAAGTCAGTGTGGCCTCACTGAAACATCACATGCACTGTTTGTTGAATAAAGAACCTTGTTATACAGTCTATGATGTGTTGTGTGATGTTGCTTCCCTGTTGCAGACTGGATGCAGCAAAGCTGAAGGAGTTAGGAGTCCCTCCCGGTCCTCTCTACTCCAGAATCAAACAGGGCGAGACAGTCACACTGGAAAACGGCCAGGTCGTATCCTATAGCGGTGCACACACCAATTCTTCCGCGACGGGGGTCCGTGGTATATAGTGCCCCGTAAAAAAGTGACAAAGGGGTTCCGGTGGTTCATGTTTGAATTTACATTTCTCAAAAATTTTTTTGGCAGAAATTTGAAAGTTATCGTACTTTATTTTCTTGCGGATTGTTTCCTTAGCTTTTTACTTTCAAGATTGACCCCAAGGATGTGGTAGGGCCAAGTCGACCGGGAAGAAAAGTTGGTAAGTGTTGATCTTCTTATTCTTTTTCAGTTTCGATGATTTTCCATGGCTGCAATTGACTAATATTATTTCCTATCTAACTGTGAGCCCCTTCCCTACCTACAGTTATCCTTGGTGACACCCATGACCCCTCACCTCTGACCTCCCTGGCCCAGGGGGCAGATGTCGTGGTGCACGAGGCGACCCTGGAGAACAGCCTGAGGTCAAAGGCCATAGAGGTCGGACATTCCACTCCTGGTAGGGGAAACTTTTAATTTTTAATTTTGTTGTTGTGCAGGTGCAATCCCGATCTTTGTCTCTAGAGGGAGCTGCTGTACAGTAAACAATACTTCTTGGAACCAATTTTTTGTGGCTAGATGATTACATGACACGTTGTAAGCAGATATGTATTACTAGTAACTGTTCATTCCCCTCAAATTAGCCTCCTTTCATGCAAATTTTGTTCGTTTTTTTAAAGATCTCCAAAGGTGATTTCTGCAGTACTTCAGAATAAAGTAATGCAAAGTACATTGTATAACAACAGATATATATACAAAGATATGGTATACAATTGAACTTTTACACTATTAAAACCTGTGGAAATTTGAAATCATCTGAGGTAAGTGTAAGGCTGTCATTGGGGTTTACGGTGTTCACATGTTTTCCAGAAATGGCTGCTACATTTGGGAAGACCATAGGAGCCAAAACCCTCATCCTAACCCACTTTAGTCAACGCTACAGACCACTGGGGGCAATACTGGAGGTATGTCATTCGTTTGGTTGTTCGTTCGTTTGTTCGTTCCTTCATTCGTTCCTTCCTTCCTTCATTCACTTACCCATTCATCCATTCATTAATCTAACCGTGCATTCCTTTTTTCATTCATTTATTTATGCATTTATTCATTGGCTCCAAATTTCCTGTCTACTCTGCAATTATAGCGCGCCTGGGAGTCAGAACGCATGCAAAATAAAACATGTAACTGTTACATACTTTCCAAAAAACAGGTTGGAACAGTTCATCCTCACTTTGGGACAATTGAAAAATATTTTTGGGACAGTGATGGAACAATAGGAAGAAAAGTTAATTTCAGGGCCTGTTTTTTGTGTCATCCTAATGTTATGTAAAGCAGCTTTAAACCCCAGCCTAAAACCTTCCTCACAAAAACCAATCAATACCCAAGTACAAAGTAGAACAACAAGTCACACCAGACAGCCATCACATGACTATATAAATAGCCTGTTACTAACTAACAGTGTTGACCTATGAGTCATCGCACATACACAGAGGTAAGGTTGAATCATTTAAACAAATGCATCTGCTGTTCCAGAAAAGGCTGCTAGGAGGCCCAAACTCACATCAATATTCTTGCCCAGCATAACAAATCTGCTATCCAAAATTTGTGACCCTGGCATGTCCAGATTATGAGTTATCAAAACCAGATATTATGATGCAGTTCTATAACAAGCCATTAGGGGCAAAAACAATCACCAAAGGGTGGCTATACCGGCTATACAGATACAGAAGCTGGTGTGTTGCGCCGAAGGGTGGTTATACCGGCTATACAGATACAGAAGCTGGTGTGTTATGCCGAAGGGCGGATATACCGGCTATACAGATACAGAAGCTGGTGTGTTATGCTGAAGGGCGGTTATACCGACTATACAGATACAGAAGCTAGTGTGTTATGCCGAAGGGCAGTTATACCGGCTATACAGATACAGAAGCTGGTGTGTTACGCCAAAGGGTGGTAATACCGGCTATACAGATACAGAAGCTGGTGTGTTACACCGAATTAAGGGCGGTTATACCGGCTATACAGATACAGAAGCTAGTGTGTTATGCCGAAGGGCAGTTATACCGGCTATACAGATACAGAAGCTGGTGTGTTACGCCGAAGGGCGGTTATACCGGCTATACAGATACAGAAGCTGGTGTGTTACGCCGAAGGGCGGTTATACCAGCTATACAGATACAGAATCTGATACAGTCAAACTTGTATCCAACTACCAAGTTTCATGACTATCCATCCATACCTTCTTGAGTTATCGTGCTAAACCACAAACACACGATGTTCATGACTATAAATAAAAATCCTGTCATTAGCGTAACATGTATTTTGTGTAAGTTGTCTATGTTGTATATGGGCTTTGCCTGAGTCAAACAATAAATAAAATAAATAAATAAATAAATTAGCAAACAGGTTTGACCTATGAGTCACGGAAGAGGGTTAAATGTCCTAGAGATCTAGACATTTTGTACATCATGCATTTGTACATCTGAACGTTTTTCATATGACTAATAAACTGGTGGAAGTACCAACTACTAAGTACCTAATACCAGTACAGAAAAGAACATGAAATAGCCATGCCTCCAAGTACCAGAGTTATCAACCAAGGATTGAGGTGTTCAAAATTTCATTCTTTCCTAGAACTATCATATGGCAGAGTGGAACTCACTGTCATCAAGTACAGTAGGGGTATTATCATTAGATAGCTTTGAACAGTGTCTAGAGTTAGAAGTTCAAAGGTTAATCATTTGGTGTAATGTAGCCAGCTGCCGCTGTGC
>NW_017804620.1:643755-691255 GCF_001625305.1 Branchiostoma belcheri | reverse complement strand
AATACAGGACACACCTGGGCAGGTAAGGGTCGGACAGGTTAGCCCCAAGCAGATGTAAGGTGGAAATCTGTGATACCTCTTCTTACTGTAACTGAAAACTCAGAAAAAGTTCCCTCAAACATCTACTTGTAGATTCTGTGACAGAGTTAACAGACAATACCTGCACACACCTCAACACCTGGCCAGGTGAGAGGGTAGGACAGGTAATCTCCAAGCAGATATAAGGTGACAATTTGTGATACTTCTAGCTGTAACTGGGAAGTTTGGTAGTCAGAAAAAGTTACGATCTTTCTCCCCACATCTACTTCGAGATTCTGCGACAGAGTTATAAGAAGGTGTATGATGAAAAATTTGTGATACTTCTTCTTACTGTAGCTGAAAACTCAGAAAACAGTGTGACAGGTCGAATAAAAGATCTATGCAGCTCCAGATGTCTTACTGAGGGACGACTGCGTGTGCAAGATGTCGGTTAACCTGACGAATGAATCCCCTCTACTGTACACTGAAAATTCAGAAAAAGTTGCGATACCCTGACATAGTTAACAGACAATACCGGGTTTCTGGAAGTCAGAAAACGTTACAATCTCTCACCCAACATCTGCTTGAAAATTCTCTATATACAGTCCTCGGCTGCGCATGAGAGACATGTCTACAACGTGTGGACAGGCACATGTCCGGTCATGTGCTCGTCTTGTTGGACTTTGATCCTGTCCTATAAAAACTGTCCCTCTTTAAGGTGAGCGTTTGGGTCACGCGGATTTCACGTGAACATTCACATCTGTTGCTGAACCAAGTTTTCTTTCTTTTTTTTTTTACGTTCGCCAGGAAGTTTTGGTAGCGTTTGTTCGTATGTTTGTGTGTGTGTGTGTGTGTGCGTGTGTGTGTCTGTGTGTGTGTCTGTGTGTGTGTGTGTGCCTGTGTGTGTGTGTGTACGTGCGTGTATCTGTGTGTGTGTGTGTATGTGTATCTGTGTATGTGTGCGTGAGTCTATCTCTCTCTATCCCCCACTCTGTCTGTCTATCTGTGTCTCTCTCTCTCCCTCTCTCTTTCTCTCTCTTTCTCTTTCTCCCTCCTGTCCGTCCCTGGAGCCAACCAAAGCTGTAAAACTGTACAGTAAGTAGAGATCCCCTATCAGTCCGTTGCCATGTTGCGTCCTGACCTGCCCAAACACAGGCGCTTCCTGCTCAGACCACTTACCCGGCTTCAGCAAACTACAGGCGGGACAACGTGTAACAGGGTTATCTCCAGATCACAACATAGATGTAGGCTACATGAATCTCTGAGCAGATCTTTTGGTGAAAAAGATAGATGATATTTTTCTATTCCAACGATTTATAACAACAAATTATGACATGCCAAACCCACAGCACATGCACACTGGACACAAAGTATCTCAGTGAGCACTGAGATACTTTGTGTCCAGTGTGCTATGGGTTTGGCACCGACCCAGGCTAATGGTGACGGCACACTCAAATATTTCTAAACTTATGCTATGCCGCCACCTACGCAGAGGACAAATACAGGACAGGACAATACTCATTTTTACCTGAGTTAAGTGAGGAAAGTCGTGTTAAGTGCCTTTCCCAAGGGCACAAGATCGGCACAGGTACAAGCTTAAGGGCACAGGTAATTTGCCTCTTGAACATTTCACTGATTTTGCTCATTGACAAACAATGACGTCACAATGAACCCTCTCACAGCCCTTCTTTCCACATGAGCTCATGATGACGTCATGTAATTCTACACTGTCCAATGTGTGGGTGTTTGAATAAGAAAAAAACAGAGCTGTAGTAGTTTCGTGGGCTAGATCATGTGAAACTAAACATGATGTAAACATTATGTGAACTAACAAAAAAGTTACCTTTCCAGTGTTAAAAACTAATTTTGATAAACATTTCGTCGTAGAGACTACTGATGCAGAACGATTTACACACAGTTCTACGTTCTTGTTGTCAAAAATGCCCCGCGAAAACCCCTCACATTTCACAAACACTGCTGACATTTGGTGAACTCGGGTTCGCATTGTTCTCACAGGGAGGGAGTGTTGTGTTTAAAAACACGCCGAACAAAACCGGGACACGCCCAGAACACAGTAAGCCACGTTTGGAAGGGTTTTGTGAATGGAGATAATTTGGACTGATATTTATCAGAAACAGGACGGCCTTAGAGTTATAGACTGCAGGAAAAATGAAATGAACTATGAATGAATGAATGGATAACGGTGTACACGAAGAGTATATATAATTGTGAAAGATTGAGTCCACGTTATGTTTGACAGGCTTTTGTGAATGGGATTTGTAGTGAAGATAATTTGGACGGATATTTATCGCAAACAGGACGGCCTTATTTAGACAGCAGGAAAAATGAAATGAACTATGATGAATGAATGAATGGATGGATGGATGGATGGATAACGGTGTACACGAAGAGTATGTAAAATTGTGAAAGAATGGGTGAATGAATGAATGAGTCCACGGCAAGGACTGTGACCTTTACGTCATGACTGTAGCCTATGTAGTTCTACATTGCTATTTTGTTGGCCTTTTAAAAGTGAATGAGTCACCTGTAGCCTTTTAGTTTTAATGTAGCCTAGTTCTACATTTGCTATTTTGGTTGCTATTTTTAAGTGAATGTGTCACCTGTAGCCATTTACTGTAGCCCAGTTCTACATTGCTGTGCTATAATGTATAATATGGGCCATATTATATCCCTTTAACCCTTCTAACTTAAGCAAAATAAGATTCAAAATAAAGACTAAGATAACATTCTTCACAAGTTTGAAAATCGACCCTCATCGGGTGATAATAAAATCTCTATTTTATTCGTTCAAATTTGTACAAAAAAGCTCCTATATATTTTTTTAACATTCAGTCGCAGAAATTATCATTGAGAATCACATATATATACATACAGTCACAATTTCTGCGTTTTTCTCATAGTGCATAGCGCTTACCAATAATATACAGACTTACAACATGGTACCGTAACTTTAACAATCACACATTCATTCATCTGAAAACACATTTGTAGAGAAATATCTGCGATTTTAAAACATGTACAGTCATAAAAATGTTGGTCAACAACGTCATATTAAACAGTGGATCATACATGGTTCTCATATACATCGTTTTCAATCTTCTTTTTGTTGCATCACAAAACATGATTTGAAATACTACAAAATAGAATGCATCTGGATTCTAAAACAAGGTTCATTCCAAAATATGTTTTGGAATAACACGTTTTGGAATGCAACACTTGTTCTTATATTATGCACTAGTAGCAACTGTTCCATCATATCTGTTTTTAATAGTGTGTTTATAACTTTGTTTCTTGGATTGTTCACAAAATGTCTGAGTTTATTTAACCCCCAGCATACTGAAGTAGTTGTTTGGCTACCAGTTCTCTATTTGTTACGGGGTAGGCAGCAGGGACAAGGTTAACGCATGCACGTAGTGTCACACATAGTGGCACACTGTATTACTGACTTAGTATTACACAATGTCTACATGTAGCATAGTCGTCTTTCAATATAACTAGGTCTTCATGATTTTAGGAGAATAGGAGAAATATCCTCATTTCATTCTATTTATTCTTTCTGTAGCCCTTATAGAATCAAACTACTAACCACATGGCAACGGAATATTGTTCCACATTTCATATTTCCCAAAGTGATTGTTAACTTTTCATTCTTGTTACTTTCAGCCATGAAAATTTGTCCGCTTGCCTTTTTATCATTGTATATTTTATCATAGAACCTAAAACTATCTTTAATCTCTCAGCTTCTTTGTTTCGTTTCTGACAATTTTCAGTCTTTGTCGGATGGAGGAAAGAAGTACGAAAAAGAAATAATCCAATGTTGTGCATTATTAATTTCAAGGGCGAACTAAATTCAATGTATTGAAAGGCCCGGAAATTGGAAAAATTCTGGCATGATCTTAGTTGTTCTCGGCTCATTCACCGTCCAAATTCCTTGTTCGAAATCTTTTT
Organism: Branchiostoma belcheri; assembly: GCF_001625305.1. NCBI lineage: Eukaryota > Metazoa > Chordata > Leptocardii > Amphioxiformes > Branchiostomatidae > Branchiostoma > Branchiostoma belcheri. Next base: position 687,268 of record NW_017804620.1, on the reverse strand, counting down.
ACAGTAACAGTTTCTTTCCCCGTACAACCAAGCTTTGGAATTCCTTCCCTGACAAGTGTTTCCTACCAACCTACAATCTACAGGCTTTCAAATCAAACGTTCACCGCCATCTCTTGACATAGCCATGTTTCTCTCATATTTCTAGTTCAATGCCGAGAAGTGGTCGTATAGGCCTTGCATTGAACCACTCCGTTAAAAAAATGATGGTGTAAATTCAAGCCCATGCCTGTAGAATATGTATGAAAGGAACTCTGTCCACGTTCAATGCCATACATGAATAGTGCATTGTCAGAACTGTACCCGCGCCGCCATTTTGGGTCAGAGGTCAAATATCTCTGCCATAGAGGTTTGTTTACACTCGTTAAAGGAGCTTTTTGTAGAAATTCCTCTCTTCGAATTTAAAAGAAACAAATTATTTGCGTAAAGTTCTTTATCCAGAGAGTTTGTGATAGAGCAGGACGTAATAATTTCTCATTTTTGTGGGTCAAAATTTCTCTCTCTCAGTCTTCACAATACTAGTATATTAACTCGTTTCCTTCGATTTGGCATACTTTTGCAGCACCTATTTGAGAGCACCATCCTAAGTTACAATCACAACCAATCATCTAAGATACACACAATCCCAAAAGTACAACTTACAACGGAAAAAACAGACTTTATCAGAGAAAAACAATCGCGACCTTGCGAATTTTGAAGTTGCCATGTTACCTTAACAGGTGGTTGTGGGGAGGGGGGCGTGTTCGATCGAACACACAGAGGTCATCACATGATAACACAGCAGCCTTATTGCCCCAACTACAGCCTAGCCATTACACAAGTGTTTCCACCATAATAACCAAGGCCAGTCGGTAATTTTCCCTGCCAAACCCTTCAATATCAGCGGCTGTAAAGACAAGGTATTTGGGGTAATCCTTATTTTGTCCTTCCTCCCTGTTGTTGTAAAAGCGGTTCAGTAAACGGTGTTGTCTGAGGGACGTAAATCTAGATAATAAGGGCGGTAACTCTGACAGGGCTGACCCAAAACAGTCGGGCTGGCTGTAAATACTAGCCTCTGTAGCAGGCCTATAGAACTGGGGGTTTGGTGGTCTTCGGCTGTTTTCTGATTAGCCTCCGTAGCAGGTTTATAGAACTGGGGGTTTGGTGGTCTTCGGCTGTTTTCTGATTAGCCTCCGTAGCAGGTTTATAGAACTGGGGGTTTGGTGGTCTTCGGCTGTTTTCTGATTAGCCCAGTTCTAATAACGGGGGTAATTCAACCAGACAGGCTATGTTGTCTATATGCAATCAGAAAATAGCACATAAAAGCTCACAAAGACCATGAAGACCAGCGTCTTGTTTTCATAGTGGGAGCCGACAAGTCTTTCTCATAAAAGAAACATGTTCTATGTTATGTGGTAATGTTTCTTTTTGTACGGCATTAAGAAATTTGTAAAGAGTCTGTTCATATTATCTCACAGAAGAGTTTGAGGGTTCTTTAAAATGTAAATATGGCCTTTTGCTTTATTAGTGGCAGCCGAAAAGTCTCATAAAAGAAACATGTCCTATGTTATGGCGTAATATTTCTTTTCTTTTTTTGTACGACGTCAGGGAATTTGTAAAAAGTCTGCTAGTATTCTCTTAGTCAATGGAGAGTTTGAGGGTTCTTTAAAATGTAAATATGACCCCTTCTTTTCTTTGTGGCAGCCGAAAAGTCTTTCTTAATAAAACACATGTCGTAATGTCGTCATGTTTGTCACAAAAGAATCATTGTAACATGACGCGTAAAAAGACTTTTTTCTTTCTGTGGATTGTGTAAAATTTGTTTTCATCTCATGTACGTATAAATTCATAGTTTTGGATATGCCTGTTCAACTATAGATTCCGTTAGTCACTGACGAAAAGTACTGGTTGCTACTTGAAACGTCTGACAGTTTTCAAAATCTATCCAGTTGCTCGAGTAACTGTTTTGTTGTGTTGTAAAGATACTGTTCGTATTCTGTATGTCGCGGTACAGAGGTCTTTGAAATGTAAATGGCGGATATTTTCTAGGTCACACAATGTTGTGACCCGTATTTTGTTTTGTTGTGACTGTACGTTGTTGAAATGCCCCTTTTATTTAAGATGCACTTTCAATGGAAATTCTTACATAATAACATAAGACGTAACAGGACATGCAACATTCTAAAGCCAAAAACATTTTGAAAAACAAGTAAAAAGTTAGTCCTGCCAGAATAATTTGACAAGTGTTTTAGGTTTAAATTTGATATTTTCAGAAACACTAGACCATGTTTTGTTTTTCGTCTGAAATTCGAGCAGGAAAGGGCTTCTTTAGTAGCCACAAATTAACCTACTAGTAGAAATTGGCCAGATGCAAGTGAATATTTAATTTGCCAGATGAATTAACCGGTCTTAGGGCATTAGATTGGTCGCGCTAATTTCTCTGGCGAATTAGTCAACCAATTAGGGCAATTTGTAGTAATTATTCGGTCATACAAGACGATTTAGCAAAGACTTAAGATATTAAAGGGGCCTGGTGGAGACTTGAGACATGTAAAGTAGTCTTGTGGATATTTAAGAGACAAAGCAGATCTTACGATGCATATGGTAAGGCAGTGCCCAGTAGAATGTTTCCAACCTTCTGAAATGGCATTTCCTGCGTTTTTTTTTAGGATTTCAAAGAAAAAATCAGAGATAACTTTTTTCAATGACAAAATGAGCCGTTTTCCTACGATTACAGCCTCACTGGTGACACGAATCAGTCCATCTTTTATAGAAAAATCTTGGACCTTTCGATGAAAACTGGACCAAAAAGTGGACCTTTGAATCTTGGGGGAGGGGGGCGTCCGAACCCCCCTGGCTACGGGCATGCAATCATTCTTATATTTGCCTAAATTTTATTGCTTCCATTTGGCAAATTTTTACTCTTTTCAGGCGCGCTTCTGAAGCCTGGTAGAGGCTACAGGACACGCAAATTGGATCTTCACTCTGGCCGGATCTTCTCTGGTGTACTATCCCCTTAAAAATTATTTCGGCCAATTTCTACTATTTTTCCAGCGATCCGCGGTGCCTGGTAGAGGCTAGGACCTGCTTGGAGATTATCCTCTCTCCCTCCCCACCACTGCTCTGTTTTTTCTGTGCTATGAAAGGCTCCATTGTGCCCGGCTGTGTGCAGCAAGGTTACCTCCTCATGGCTGACCGAGTTACAACAATCACACCTACACCGTTCCCACCGGCCTAGCCTCTCAGCTTACCGCGAATACTAGCCTCTACCAGGCACCTACTCTCCAAGCAGAGGTTGTGGGGGAATGATCGTTACATTTTTATATATGGCCGTTTTTTGTCCTGACCCCCACCAACCCGTCGGTGGCTGGCAACCTTCTCTGGCTAATGGATACTGCCTGCCCAATTTGATACTGTCTTTTTGCCACCGAAAGGGATCTGCTTGGTGATTATCAGGCACCGCGGATCGCTGGGAAAATAGTACACATTGGATAGTATAAAGGGATAGTATACCAGAGAAGATCCTGCATGCAAACATACCAGTATACCAGAGATACTTCTATGGCTCGGGATCTTTTCTGAAATTGGCCTTTATTTCGGCCAATTTCTACTAGTTTTTCCAGCGATCCGCGGTGCCTGGTAGAGGCTATGCTAAGACCACCAAACCCCCAGTTCTATAAGCCTGCTACAGAGGCTATGAGTAGGCTACTGTACCTTGGATAAGACTGACTTTTCTCTTATCTAATCAGTAGATCTGGGCGTAATTAGCAACCTAAACAAACCGACCTGTCTTGTTTTGATCTGTAGAATTAAATTTCTGCTGCAGGATATTTTTTATTGTTGTTTTTGTTATCTAAAAAATGCTTCGTAAACATGGCTGGTTTTTTGAGTACGTGAACCGGATACATAAGTACTACTAGTAGGTAGGCACTCTCATATACAGGTGTTTGTGTACTAAAGTTTGCATGCGGGCACTTCAAAAGAAAGAACCCCCCTACAAAATAATCTAGAACCCCACAGTTTCACAGATTGTACCTCTCTGAATGTCATACACAGTATTAGATAAGTTTAGCCTCTACCAAGCTTCCAAAGTTGCTAGAAAAAGAGTAGAAATTTGCCAAATATACTGAGTAGTACGCCAGGTGAGTTAGCTAGCCAGGGGAGTACAATTTTTCTTTTTACATTCCAACATGTAATCACCAGACTTGGTGACGGCACACTCAAGTTTTTTCAAGTTACATTAATGCCGCCACCAACACAGGGGACAATACAATACTCATTTTCACCTGAGCGAAGTGAGGAAAGTCGTGTAAAGTGCCTTTCCCAAGGGCACAAGATCGGTGGCATGTCAGGACTCGAGTACAATTTCCTTCTTAGGTCTACTATATTTTGTCTATCAACTAGGAGAGCGTGGTAGAGGCTAGATCCAAAAGTTTACAGATAGCTCAAATGTTGTCCCCAATATGGTTGTGTTGTTTTTTAGATGGCTCGAATGCCGCCCTCCAATACAGACTGTGCTTCGCAAATACTCTAACCGTAAACACATAACAACATGTCTAGCCTGGTCTCCAAGCAGAGGTTTGGGTTTTGGGTTATTTTTGGCATGTTTTTAGGCTTTTTATCTGAGTTTCATTTTTGCACTGGTCTCTTTTTTTGGGTCTGCGTACAAAAAGATACCTGTGCAAAACCGACACCCCGATAAAAAAGCCTAAAAACACACCAAAAAAATAAGCAAGAACCCAAACCTCTGCTTGTAGAGTAAATTTAGTTGACCACTCTCTATTAGCTCAGTAACTAGAACACTTTGTACAGCCTAGTATAGTATCCTTGTATGTTCCTTATGTATGTATGTCTAAGTCAAGTAGTGTATCTTTTGTCTCCACTTTTCTACATAATTTGTTATGTGTCTGTCAAGTCTTGACCTGTACCTAGCCCGTCGAGCCATGAATGTACGTATACAATAAAGGTATTTCATATTTCATATTTCAATGTAACATGTCTATCCTACCGTATTGAAGCGGTGAGACAGGGACGGGTTGGTGGACCGTGACAGGCAGTTCCAATGTTCTTGTTTCACACATTGTTCATTGTGGTCTGTGTAGGTCTTCTCTTGTTCTTGGTCACGGCTGTCTTCAAGAAACGTTTGCACTCCGTGTTAAGTTCAAAGACGATCGTTTTTCCTAATCTTCAAGACGCTGGCTGTGTAGGTTTGAGGAAAGTGTCACGTCTAAGAAGTCGACTAAGAAAGGTATAAGGTTTGTCGATGAAGGTTAGACATCCAGGTAATACGATACGCCAAAAGGCAGCATCGTATTATCCCTCAGTATGGACTCTCAGTCACTGACGAAAGCTAGTGGATACTAGCTGAAACGTCTGACCGTTTCCAAAATCATATCCAGTTGCTTGAGTGACTGTTTTTTTTGGCGTAAGGAAGGCAAGGGTTTGTTTCCAAGGTTCTGTGAGGTTTAGTTGTCCTTTTGTGGAGCCCTGGCGAGTATGAGTTGTTGACTTGACTGTAAAGTTTTGCGGTGAACGCGAGCAAAGTGTTTGATGATGTAACTGTCAGGTAAGGCGTCGAAGAAGGCAAGAAAAAGTTCCAATGTTCCTTCGCCGTATTGTAGACGCCTAAGACATTGTTTAGTGAGTCTTCAAGTTATTGAGACCTGCTCTTGACACTCAATGTCTAGCCTAACTTAACAACAGACAACTTTAAAATTAAACAGCAACAATTTTTTTAAACGTAGACGATCTCCAAAACAAAAGTTGCATGAATCGACAACATTATACAGAATAATTTTTACATCCGTGCGTGTAGTAATGACAACAACACTGATCCACCTTTGGCCTAATTGTAGGGCGGCTCCATTTTGCATCAGACGCTTTTAAAGTGATTATAAAAGACGCGGAACAACAAAAAAGGGCCCACGGATTCAAGATGGCGGCTGAACTTTAAACAAGCCCCTCTGCGGCTCAAAATCTTCTTAGCGCACATGAATAGCAACAATAGCCTTATGTAAACCGTTCTTGTGATGTCTTTTTGCCAAGGAGCGTCTTTATTCCCCCAAGTGGTTTTAAGTTTAAAGAAGTTCCGTGTTGTCTTTTCCATCGCGTTGTTGCCTTAGGCTATTTCAAATCATGCATAGTCTGTAAGCATGTAGATATTTTGATAACCGGTTGTCATTTTCACAGTCACAGTTTTTTCTTAAAGCTTTTTTTTTCATCTGTACAGGATTCTTTGATCATCAAGACATTGAAATTGGTTCAAAGTTGTCTCTAGTGTCCTCCAAATTTTTCTCTCGCACACATGTTGTCACAAGCGCACATTTACAATCACTTGAGTCCTTATTTACATCAGCTGTAGACAGGATAGAAGCAAATTTGTTCTATGGTGTATGTACATTATTAGGCTTCATAAGTCCGTCTCTAGTGGTTTGGGCGGGCCGTGGTACAGCTCAGGCCGGTCAGAGACAGTTCCACGTTGTTTTCTTTTCTCTTTAAACCTACCGGAGTGGGAGACACTGAGATGGTTTCTCCACGGGCTGGATTGCTGAGACCTCGATAACTCGCTGTTGGAACTTTCAGCAAGCTTCGGGTTACACTTGGAGCGAACCTGGGCGCTTTTAGACGTCTGGGCGCTGATTTTTCTGGCGTTCCCGTTCGGGACCTCGTCTGGTTTTCTGTTTTCTGCGTCGGAATCCTCCTTGTAAGGTGGCTGCTGCCCTGGACCAGCCCCGCCGCGAGAGTCTTTCCGATCTTTGGAGTCGCCGCGAGATTTTCTCCCCAGAAGTCTGTTCCACCATTTTCTGGCCCGGTGATCCATGGTTCGAATCCCACCACCTGGCTGTGCCACACCGTGGGAAAGGTTTTACCTCACACACAAACGCTGGCTACACACAACAGCAGGGCACTTAAGTCAGATCCCTGTTCAACCGGTTTGGTGGGTGGGTGAGTAAGTCCCGGGGTGTGTGTGTGTTAGTAGCGGTGTCAGCACTCCACTGTACAAGCAAGTCTCAGTACGTCCCTGTGAGAGAGTCAATAAAAAAAAAGACGAAATGTTAGATCGTGACGACACGTAATGTTTGATACGAGAGCAAAGGTGGTTGACGACGCACGTACGTACATAGCCTCCGTAGCAGGCTTATAGAACTGGGGGTTTGGTGGTCTTCGGCTGTTTTCTGATTAGCCTCCGTAGCAGGCTTATAGAACTGGGGGTTTGGTGGTCTTCGGCTGTTTTCTGATTAGCCTCCGTAGCAGGCTTATAGAACTGGGGGTTTGGTGGTCTTCGGCTGTTTTCTGATTAGCCTCCGTAGCAGACTTATAGAACTGGGTGTTTGGTGGTCTTCGGCTGTTTTCTGATTAGCCCAGTTCTAGCAAAAAAACAGGGGGTAATTCAACCAGGCCGGCTATGTTGTCTATATGCAATCAGAAAATAGCACTTAAAAGCTCCCAAAGACCCTGAAAACCCCCAGTTTTTGGCATGCTATGGAGGCTAGCACGTACGTACCTACGGTCGCGGGTTCGATCCCCGTCCCCTTATACGTGACGCTATAGTTATTTGCCCCATAGTTGAACCACTGACTGCGTGTATGTGAAGGAATCCATGCAACAAGAGCAAATCCGCGAACAAATAGTGAACCAAGCCAACCTTAAACAAAGAAGACTCTTTCCTCCAAACAGTATCTTATACATGCGTCCTACATCTTGAGACTTAAAACAACTCCCAACCTTACCTTAAGGGGAAATATCTCAAGTTTTGCGTCTTGGAATCCTGTTTTTGGTAGGTTTTAGTAGACTGTGTGCTCACCTGCTTGCTCGACAAACACGCACACAGAAAACCTAGTGAGGTAAATTGAGAACACCACTGAACAACAGAGCCCACTTACTTCACTCAGTCGGCATGTTCGTGCCCGCGAAACACAATCCCCAGTCTGCTGGTAGTCTTACTCCAGTCCTCCCACCGTCTTCTTAAGGTCGCACGACACTCTTACGACGCTTCACGACGTCTTGAGAGTGAGAGTGATCGTCCTCAGTTGTGATTAAGACGGGATAATTGTCGGGAACGTTCCCAGATCAAACGGCAGAACAGAGGAGCTTGGCGCGACTCAGTGTGCTTAAGTACACAGTGAGTTACCTGTCCCGGGTACAGCGGGGCACGGCGCAAAACTTCAGTGTCCGTCTGTAAACGTGTAGGTTTTAAAACAGCCGTTTCGGCTGAAGTATGAAAACATTTGTGGTGTCTGGCTTATGTTTCTAGTGTTGATGTTCTTGTCGTGTTCTTAAAAATTCTGTTTAAAGGCATTTTAGAGCAGCAAAACTGGAAATATTCTTAATAAGGCAATCTGTATGATATTGACACATACTGCTTCACATCAGCACACCTCAATCAGTATTTGATACAGTATGCGTAAACAAGCCCCAAAGACGAGTCCTTTATTTTACGGGTAGTACCCTAGAAATCAGCCCAGGGCCCTTCCAGTAACTATTTTCCGTCAGACTTTTGGGGATTTTTGCTCCACGACGGTCCATATACATTGGGATAGTGTGATTTCAACTCAGCATGTAGGTAAATGACTAGAATATTGCCTTTGAAAAATCGTGTTTCCAAGCCCTAAAACTGTATTGGATGCCTAGCTGTAACGAGTGCGGTGTGAATCGTGATTTTGAGTCGCTCCCTGCGAACCCTTGACACAGTAGAGGGCAGATCAGAAGAAGGACAAAGAAAAGAATGACGTCACGGCCAATCACAGGGCGCCGGGGGGAGGGGCGAACTTTCTGGGGTGAAAGTTCAGATCACTTTCACACAGGAAACAAACAAGGTTTTTTGTTTACAAAACGCACGTAAAAATAAACAAACAAAAACAACAAAAAAACAGCCAAAAAAAAATGTTCTACCCCCGCCATTTTGCAGACGACATTTTGCCTACACTGACAGGTAGCCTTTTCGCGCGCTCGGGTGACGCCATCGCCGTTGCCATGGGAACGGTAACCCGATGCGGCCCCCTTGAATGCACCTTTGTGCTGTGACATTGCGGAAGTCGCGGCCAACCTCTTAAATATGCACGAGACGAGACGAGAATTTTCTCTTTTCAGTCTGAAACTATGCGGGCAGACACAGGGGCTAGTCTAGCCTCTATCAGGCTTCGGGAGCGGCTGGAAAGAGTAGAAATTCTGTATCTGTATAGCCGGTATAACCGCCCTTCGGCGTAACACGCCAGCTTCGCAGGCACGCGGCGCGGCGGCAGCTGGTTGCATTACACCGAACGACTTGTTATACCTAATCCTTGAACATTTAACTCTAGACATTGTTTAAAGCTATCTATTGACAATGCCCCTACTGTACTTGGTGGCAGGGAGTTCCACTCTGCGATATAGTCTAGGAAAAAAATGATTTTTTTAACACCTCAATTCTTGGTTGATAACTCTGGTACTTGAAGGCATGGCTATTTCTTGTTCTTTTCTGGGTTGGTATTAGGTTGGACAAATATTGGACAATAGAGAGATAACATGCCAGGGAAGTTGGTCCGCTAGAGTGCGGCAAACTGTACTCTCTAACGGACCAACTCCCCTGGCATGTTATCTCTCTATCTGCCCAGTTTCTACTCTTTCCAGACGCCTCCCGAAGCCTGGTAGAGGCTAGTACTAATGTGAAACGTTTTAAACGGCGAGGACTTTGAACTATGTCTGGTATGTTTAAAGTTACTGGTACGGACAATGTTGCTCTTTCTTTTAGAGTATGTGCTTTTAAAAACAGCACAATAGAGAGAAAAGAATGTCAACACTTAGGCTTGGTATTTCTAGAATTCTACTCACAACTGCACTTCAACCCCGAATTAGAATAGACCGTTCCAGATCGAACGCATCGAACCCCCGTTCGAAATAGAACATGTCGAACGCATCGAACCCCCTGTTCGAAATAGAACACGTCGGGGGTTCGATGTGTTCGATCTGGAACGGTCCATTACTTGGTTGTAGGGTAGAGTTTATTTCACAACTGTGGTTATTAATTTGTTAATAACATTAATAACGGGATATAGAAAAACGTGAGAGTTATAGGTCATAATTTTTACTATTATTATTAACTTCATTAAACGAAACTGAAGGTAACAGAAAAAGTATAGACTCAGAATGTATTATATCTGGGTACATGTTTGTTTACACACGACAGTGCACTGCAGTTCATGTTGTGAACGACAGGAGGCGTGACTTCACGAACCAGACTGAAAGTACATCTAGGATGTTACCTGTATTTTGGGTTAGATGTTGATTTGCAAAACAAGTCAAAGTAAATATATCACTCAATGATGATCAGTCAATCAATGATCAATAAATCAATTTAATCAATGAAGCAAAGTGACCAAGTCACAGTAAACACAAGTTTGAATCTGCAAAACCAGCAAATAATCATGCAAAAATCACTGGTCACTGAAAAGTTGGAAACAGACGTTTTTGATAAATACCCAAGGCAGTATATTTTTAGAAAAGATAAATTTTTGCTTCTTACTTAGCTTCTGATATGTCTGTACTCTTAGATTTTTATACATTTGTAAAGTTATTAAAATATTTTGAGTATAAATTTTAACTTTCCAAATTTAAGGTGACCAGTGTGAAATGATAAGCGGAATCTTAAGTGTACATATGTCTTATTTTCACTGATAAAAACCTTAAGTTCATCCTTAAGTGTTCAAAACTACTTGAGTTAAAATCCGTGCGGAAAAATGGCTACTTCACATTATCGGGATGGACCAGAAAGGAGTTTTTAGATCGACGGAGGTTTTGAAAAACAAGAATGTGTTCCTTGAGACTTTTGAGGAAAGATCTAGACACGGGCTATAAGATATAGATTTACAGAAAAAAATAAATATTTTGCCAGTGGTTTTGACCTGGGAATATTTTGTAAGTGGGTGGAATGTTTAAGGAACAGAATTGAGGATGTGGAATATATTTTCTTGGTGACGTTTTTGGGGAAAATACAAGAATTGGCCTATGTATGAGACAGATATACAGGGGAACATTTTGTGTTTTAACGCCCAAAAAAATTACAGCAAGTTCTTCAGAAATAGAGAAGCATTTTTACAAATAAGACGTCGGTGAAAAAAGTACAACCATTGTCATCAAAAGCAGGCAGAGAGAGAAAAATATTTACATATGTCAGCCTGCAGCAATATTTCTACAAACCCCCTACCTTTCAATTGCCCTCATTTACAGTACCAGCAGCCCGTACGAAAAGATTGAAAAACTCTTTCTTACACAGGGCAATATGCCTGTACAATAAGTCTTCACGGTAAGACCCTTAGGACTCTCTGGACTTTACTTTAGTGCCCATGTGAGGCTTTTTGTAATGGTTTTGTTCGTGTGTTTGTATATGTATTGCAATGTTAATTTGCATTTGCCAGACAAGTAACAGTAAAAAAAGTCAGTGTTATTCAGCATGTTTTTGTACAGGCTGCGAGGCTGTTTTTTATGAATAAACTGTTGAAAAACTGTTATGGCCCTTTCTGATCCATCCCTTAAAAGTACGCGAGCTCAAATTGTGCTGCAAATTGCTATAACAAAAACAAACATGACGAAAATCTCCTTTGACAGAATGTCATTAATATTAACATCACAATCTTCAAATCACATAAAATTAATAGAGTAAAAATCATGCTTTCTTTCATCTTAATCAATGAAATGTACAAAATTGCTGTCTACTGCCTTAAGTCCATTTAGCAAATTGCAAAAGGCCATATTTGGTATTTAGAAATCTCTTGACCCCAGAGGGTCACTGCTGTCGCCATGGCAACGCAGACGACATTCCATCCATCCGTCGCCATGTTTTAAAGATGGCGTCTCACATTTGATCAGCTGCAAGCCACCCTCTGTTCAACTTCTCTTTTCAGAGCCCTCTACATCATATTAACAATGATACATCGAATTCCCGAATTGTAGATCAAGCTCGAAAACAATGCTGAGCCATTGTAAGAAAGACTACTCAAGAGTCTCTCAAAAAAGGTCAACCAAGGACATTATACAGGGTCAACAATGTCCTTCATCACGTCATGACCGAACAATCGAACGTCTGTTCTCGTTACCAACTCTCGCGAGATCTTCTGCTGAACCAGGTGCAACACGGGGTTCGAAATCAGCATTCTATCACTTTGTTTTTCTGTGATCACAAAATCTTCTCGATTTTACACAAAAGAAACAACTTTGAAGTCACAAGTCTATTTTTCCCAGCGCGAGCGAGAGAAGTCAATCCAACAGGTGGTCCCAAAACCCTAATCTCCAAGCAGATCCTAGGGTGACAAAAGACAGCATCAAATTGGCCAGGCAGTATCCATTCGCCAGAGAGGGTCCATACCCCATCATTGGGTAGAGATTACCAAAACCCTACTGCTTATTTTCCTGCACTCAATCTACCAACCCCCACCTAGCCTCTACCAGGCTTCAGAGGCGGCTGAAAAGAGTAGAAATTGGCCAAATAGAGAGATAACATGCCAGGGGAGTTGGTCTACTAGGTAGTACAGTTTGCCACCTCCCGAAGCCTGGTAGAGGCTACTCCCAACCACCAGGCTTCAGAGGCGGCTAGAAAGAGTAGAAATCGGCCAAATAGACAAATAACATTGCATTGCATTTGGTCCTCTACATTTTGCCACCTCCCAAAGCCTGGTAAAGGCTACTGCCCACCACCAACTATTAAACATCTCAATCCCAAACAAACGAAACTTCACACAAGTCTCGCCGTGTCACAAGTCAGTCACCAGCGGCGCAGGTTTGCCCTCCCTCCTTGGCGACCTCTCCATCCTCGGCGACCCTCTGTCTTGTCTTTCGGAAGGATCCGTGAAGAAGTCGGGTCTATCGAACACGCCCATACGGTACTTATGCTCCTTGAAACGTCCCGAGTTCGAAATCCCGACGTTCCTCCGAAAGGGGCAACTGTCGGACTTTCTGATGATCTTGTTGGAGCTGTCTGCGAGGTGAGGATTGACCTTTGACTTGATCCGGGCCTGCATGGTCCGGCTCACGTCCTTGTTGTTCGTCGGGCTGACCTTCATCTGAAGGTCATGACCTTCAACTTCAAGGTTATCGAAGGAGCCGTTGCTGCGACGTTTGCCGCCATCTTGGACGTCGTCTTGTGCAGCGTCTTCGCCTTCTGTTTCAGGAGGAGCGCCCGAAGAGAACGCCTTCTTGTATTGCTTCTTCGACTTCGACTTTCCCCAGAGGTTCCCCCACCACTTGGAGGAGTTCATCTTGCGTCTTCAAGACGTTGTTGAAATGTAGCAAATATGTTCTTGCGTGTTTGCCAAGACAACGACTGCCTTTTGCCGCTAAGGAGTTTTTACTTCGGAACAATTGTCTTCGAGAATATCTCTTAGACTTCTTGTGTCTTAATTTCCCAAGACACAGCAGATTCCTGGCTTCCTTTTACAGCTAAGGATGTCGTACGTCGGAACAATTGTCTTCAAGATATAGATTCCACTTCGTGTGTCTCAGTGTCTTGATTTTCCAAGACCGAAACTTCCTTGCTTCCGTTTTGCCAAGGATTTCTTACGTCGGAACAATTGTCCTCAAGAAATAGTTTCCACTTCTTGCGTCTTAGGCGATCCTTAGCGCTCCTTGGTGTCTCGATTTTCCAAGACAGTGGCCTTCTTTTCTTTTACCGCTTCTTCCTTGGGAACAAATGTCTTCAAAAAATAGTTTTTTACTTGTGTGTCTTAGGCGATCTTTCAATATCCTTCGAGACTTTCTTGCTTCCTTTTTGCCACTAAGGATTATTTCTTCCTTTGGAACAATTGTCTTCAAGAAATAGTTTCCACTTCGCAGGCGATCCTTTAAGGCTGTAGAAGGAGGAGAGAAGAAAAGCACAATAAACAGTTGTATCCACCACTCGGGTAGGGCGGGCTTGTAGCGATGTAGCCGGGTCTGTGTGGGATTAGGGCTGGCACGCAATAGCGACATACACATACTAGTAGCATGGCTGGAAATACTGGGTGCATGTGCACCTTGGTGCACCCAATTGGCCAAATTTGGAGCTGTGCACCCATTTTTTTTTTCTGTGGGTGCACCAGTGCAGCCAATGTTTGACATATATGTTATATATGACATACAGAATATTCTTAATATACATCTGAAAAATAATAAAATCATTGCTAAAGTGATTCTCAGTAGAAATGAAACATAACTAGTTTTTGCTGACACTAAGTTCTTATTTTATCTTATATATGGTGCACCCCAAAAAAATTGTGCACCCAGCAGTAATTACGCTCTACGTAGAATTAAATTGCGCTCTACGGAAAAGAGCATGCGGGCCCCCATTAACTTGCGGAGGTATGTGTTCTACGAACTCTTGTTTTTTCTAACAATAGCAGCCATGACCGGTCCTTGACTTCTGTACTAAACGGTTGTTTGCCTTCTTGTCATGCTAGGCAATGCGAGGCTAGGTAAGGGGTTTGCAGTAATCGCGAATGTGACGAAAACAAGGTATGAAGTCATTGTAACTATCCTATCAACATTCTTAGCTCCAAGCTCTGTCGGCATTAAATTTCTTTTCAGCAATTTTTTCAGCAAAAAAATTACGTATTGCCTATTTTGATGATAGGGTATCAGGAAATCCCCCAATGTTAGCCTCCAACTTGACGGCATAGCGACGACAGCGGAATGTGTTCTCCTCCCGAGGTCACGTGACCCCGTGACCTTCAGCCTTGATTCGCCTCGTAAAGTGGGTAAACTTGAATTCCATTCTCACAGGGAATGGTCTATCAGATAGTTCGTCACAAGATTGGGCTGTCAAATACACTGCTATGGTCGCATAAATTTACATCAATGGTTCCCGTTCCAATAAAAAGGGACAACAATTGAAAACAGAAGGCTAAGAGGACAACATAACGTTATATTTACTAAAGTTAATATAATGAGAGTATTATAATAATAGTTAGTATAAAAAGAGTAGAAGTTGGTCAGATTGAGAGATAACATGCCAGGGGAGTTGGTCCGCTAGAGATATAGTTTGCCGCATCTGAACTGTACTCTCCAGCGGACCAACTCCCCCGGCATGTTATCTCTCTATTTGACCAATTTCTACTCTTTCCAGCCGCCTCCCGAAGCCTGGCAGTGGTAGATCGAGGCTACGATTTACGGACCTAAAAGGATACGGGTTACTTTGAAACGAAACCTTCTGAAAGGCCAGCATTGACAGGAACAGACAACAGGGCCCCTATTGTGGGTTCCGCTTACTCATGGAGGAGAAATAACGTTAGTGTTTGACCAGTTCTACATGGAAGAACCAGGCATGACGACGCTAATCTCCAAGCAGATGTTTGGAGCACTGTATCGAGAACCGTGGCTATGCCTGATTTGCTTAGGGTTGAAGCTAAGGCAATGTTCTGGATAGTGTCTGCGTATCCAAGAACGTAGATTTGCTCCAGGCACGATTCTGGATATGCGCGTGGACTATCCAGAACCGTGCCTGTTCTGGATGATATTGGTTCTGGATAGGCTAACTCGCGATCGTGTTTCCAACATGCAACAGTGTCTCAAACTCAGGAGAGCCACCATACATCTGCTTTGACTTGGAGAGATTGTTTCTGACTAAAACGTTTGCCCGTAGAAATGACCTGACCTTATGTTGCGTGGGCGACAGTTGTCAGGTTTTCTCATTAGCGAACTGACACATTTAGGGAGGGAAGTTACATACAGGCCAAGTTCTACCCCTAAAACATTTATGTTTAGCAATCTCTTCCCCTTTTCTAGTCATGTTTATACCTTTATCAACTTACACTTACAGAAAGCAAAACTTCCCCGTTGTAAAACAGGGACTGAAAGAACGGTTCTTGAATTGTGCTGCCCCAACAACAACCCCATACTGAGTTAGTGACAGGGCAGGCCCTGCATAATGTCACTATAAAGAAGGGAACGGTTCACAATTTATATCTGATTCGACCTCCTTGTGCAAAACAAGAGTCAGTTGTAAGCATTGCCAATGTTACAACCTAACAAACAAGCAATCCGATATGAGATGAAACTTGTAGATACAACAAGCAGGTTATAGAAAGTATTGAAAAGAGGTGCTGCAATTAAGGCAACGGTTCTTGCATGTTACGCCTTTACTGGAATAGTCACAGGGTATCATTCTACATACAAGAAAGCTCAATCTGTTTGTTAGCACTAACTTACAAGCAATTCGAAGTGGGAAGAAACATGTGTAGTTACGACAAGGAAGTTATTATGGAAAGTCGTACCTCGTTGGAGAAAAGAAGAAGAAGGGAAGATTCGGATTTAAATGTTCACATACCTCTACACGGTTGGTTGCTAGGCAGCGGTCACCAGTCGATCGTCCGATTTGCAGACGACATCTGAGAGAAATCGGACAAGGAAACGCTCATACAGGACACCAATGCCGGAGTCACGGAGCTCGTCAACTGTTGGGGAATGTTTGTAGGCGTCGTTACTCTAGCAACTGTTCCTGTTCCTGTTTAAGTCCTGGCTAACCCCGTCAATAGTCCCTCTACTCCCAGGGGCTGTATGCTGTTATTCCTCGGTGTTGTAAGATCTTGTCCCCCGGCTAGAAAACTGTGCACACGGCGGTGAAAGGTTAAGGCAGTTGAGGCTAAACTTCCTTGGAAATATTCAGACCTGGAGTTGCAAAGCTGGCCTGTGTTAGCCCTTGTAAGAGGCTGGAACTCAGGATACAAGGTTCGGCTGTAATCTAGGTTTCCACGGCACTGCAAGTCTAGTACTATCTTCTCCTGGAAAACTGCACACGCCCAGTGATTTGGCCTGCCTGGATTCAGTTCCTTGGGGATATTCAGACCTGATGTCACAAAGCTGGCCTGTGTGAGCCTGAAAACAGTCTGGAACTCTGGATCTGTCTTGTGACAGCAGCGAACGGTTTTCAGCTCTATTCTGTCAGAGTCAGCTGACCCGCGGTCTAACCCTCTGTCACACTGACTCCCCGCCAGGCACTAAGGCAAAATTTCCTTCCTTGGTGTAGAAGGGCTGTAGCCTTTACAAATCGGATGGCACCCAGGCTAGGGCTGGTCTGTGTAGGTCCTAAAAACGGTCTGAATTCTTCCAGGTTCTGTCTTGTGACAGCAGCGAACGGGTTTCAGCTCTGTTCTGTCAGAGTCAGCTGACCCGCGTCCTAACCCTCTGTCACTCACACTGACTCCCCGCAAGGCCGTCCGACTCAGCTGTCAATCAAGCTGGAATTCCCGCGCTAACTTCCTGGCGGAACGAGGATGTGGGTAGAAGATGAGAGGCAGTTTTTTTACGAGCGGGTTTTTGCCTGTCACGATTTTTTTCTGCCTTTCAGGATGTGGCTACAAAATATCTCTCAGTTTCAGTCTTGCAATGATATAAT
The DNA here is from genome assembly GCF_001625305.1 of Branchiostoma belcheri. Classification (NCBI taxonomy): domain Eukaryota; kingdom Metazoa; phylum Chordata; class Leptocardii; order Amphioxiformes; family Branchiostomatidae; genus Branchiostoma; species Branchiostoma belcheri. The sequence continues at coordinate 669,954 of NW_017804620.1, read as the reverse complement.
CACAGCAAAGTGACCTGAAAGAAGAAGAAAAGTAGTTTTTTTTTACGAGCGGATTTTTGCCAGTCACGATTTCTTACTGTCGCTACAGGATGTGGCTTCAAGATATTTCTTCAAAACGCGAAATTCTGCCTGATAACACAGTTCCAATTTTGCAGGGATATAGTCTCACTGATGAACTCCTGTTAAAGAAGAGGAAATGCAGTTTTACAAATTTGTTTGTACGAGCGGTTTTTGTCAGTCAAGATTTTTCTACCCTACCACAGGATGTGGTCACAAGATATTTCTTCTAGCGCGAAATTCTGCCTCTCAACACAGCTTTAGTCGTCTCTCAATGATATAATTACAACAACAAACTTTAGTAAGACAAGAGAAGCGGCGGCAAAGAGTGACTAAACAGATGACACAGCTTCCCCGAACGGTTCTAGATCCAACAAGTGGCCGATATGAATGATTTATGAAGTAGCTGTAGAGATGCCGCGTGCTGGGCGATCAGCTCACAGAGAATGGGCACCTAGAGACGGGACCGACGAGAAAAGAGTTGTTAGACCCCAGGAATTCCTTTGTCGATCGCTATTCATGAGTAGGGACCAGGAATGAATGGCGATTTTCCGGGCGGGCATATTTCAGAATTCTTGTAAAGTCATAGCCTGAATGCCAGACCCATAGTAGTCTCCACCAGACTCCTTTGCAGGTTGAATAAATCGAAAAGAAATCGGCCTAAAAAGGTACTAGTATGTAATTGACCAATTAAGGAGTTTCCTGGCCATTCTGTGAATCTAGTCTGGAACTTACAGGAATTGGACTTTGTAAGCCCTGGAGACAGTCTGGCACCCAGGCTAGTAAAATGAAGGACATAAATATTCCTATGCCATAGTGCCCATGGTAAAACCTTGATAAAAACTAGACGTGCCAGTCTATCAAAGAATATAACTTCCTCAGTAAAACACAATACTCGATGAAGACAAAGAGGAATTCAATGTTACGTATTGTCACTATTCATGAGAAGAAACCAGGAATGAATGCGATTTTCCGGGCGGGCATATTTCAGTGATGTTCTATTAGCCTCTACCAGGCTTCGGGAAGCGGTTGGAAAGAGTACAAATTGGCCAAATGGACAGATAACATGCTAGGGAAAGTTGGTCTGCTGAAAAAAGGACAGTTTGCCTCTCGCAGAAATAACTGTAGTTCTTAAGCGGACCAAATCCCATGACATGTTATCTACCTAGTAAGAGAGCCCGTGTTTAACTTGTTCAGGCTTAGAATCTTCCATTTCATGACTACAAGGACTTAAAAAAAACACAAACTCTTGGATCTGGGGCTAGAGTGAAGACTGGTCATGGGTGAGGTACACTTGTTTAAACTGAGAATCCTTTACACGAAAAACTGGGGCATCTGGAGTGGGATGAGACATACAGGCAAATTGTTAAGAAAGCTCCGAGATCTCTCCCCTAGCATCTCTCCCCCCTCTCTTCTTCTCTTCTCTCTCCCTCTCTCAGACTCTCTCTCCCTCTCTGTCTCTTTCTACCTTTCTTCGCACCCAGGAGTCATTTATTTATCTCTGGGGGTTTGGTGGTCTTCAGCTGTTTTCTGATTAGCCCAGTTCTAAAAAACGGGGGTAATTCAACCAGGCCGGCTATGTTGTCTATATGCAATCAGAAAATAGCACATAAAATCCCCAAAGACCCCCCAAAACCCCCAGTTTTTGGCATGCTATGGAGGCTAGCTCTGGAACCGCTAGGTCATCGAACTCTAGTGTACGAGTGCACATACCCGACAGGACGAAATAAGAGCCGGTCACTCTCGGCTCGGTTTTTGTTGTAAATCGTGCGGAGCGCTGCCAACCGGAAAAACAAACCAAATTAGCCGAGGAGGTTTTCTGTTTTCCTTCTCAAGCCGAACTATCTACGGTGTACCGTGTTGGTCTACGGATAAATGACTTGCTTCGGTGCAATGAGACATGTGATATGTGTACACAATTGGAAATGGTACAGAACAAAGCTGCAATATTCTGTACCAACAACTATGGAAGAGGCGCCAGTGTCATCAAAATGAAAAGAAATCGACAGTGGTTGTCACTGTAGGACAGACAAAAATGTCTAGATAATGCATGGTGTAGGTAAACGGATAAATGACATGCTTCAGTGCAATGTGACATGTGATACGTGTACATACACAGTGGACATATGTGTACATATACAGTACTGCTGAAAACATAAGCTTCTTGGCGAAGGTAATAAAAAATAAGATGAAACCACAACAGGTGGTTTCGTACCTGTTAGCCTTGAAATAAGGGATCGTCCATACAGGTGTATCTAGAGATCTAGGTATCCTCTCACAAATGAAATTCCACCACACAATACGACAAAATCCCCGTGGACTAAAATAACCTCTAATAGAAATATTACTGCAATGTATAACACACCATACAGGTAAAAAAATAATAAAAAAGAGCTGAAGTACAACAGGTGGTTTCGTACATTTAGGTTTAAAATAACCCAGGGCTCAAACAAATGTACCATGTACCAGAGATCCTCTCACCAGTAAAATATCTTATTCATCAATTGATAGCCTGTAGATTTATATAACTTCTAGTATAAAATATTGATACAATGTATAACACACCATAGAGGCAGAGCAAGTGTTTTTGTACCTTGTGCGTCTGGAACTACCGCAAGAGTTATACAGGTAAATCGAAGATCACATCACAAATGAAATTCCATCACACAATACGCCAAAATCCCCACGGCGAATTCTGAGAACCGTGTCTGTCTTTTCTGAGTCGACCTCAGGAAAATGAGAGTATGAAATATTGATGTTGTCCTTGTCTTGTTGTCCCATGGGAGTTAGGCGTGAGGGGACATGCACGGTAGGACAAAGTGAAGAAAAGAAGGGGGGGCATAATAAGGCAGATTTAAGGCAATTCCTTGGGTCTCGTATAATCTCTCCGCCTGCTCAACAGAATTTGTTACATTTCATGCTATAGATTGAATTTCATCCTAGAAGGTAATAACTCTCACTGTGTACAAATAGGTAAATATATCAAGGAATGTTTAGACCTTAGAACAAGTAGTATTAGTTGACTCATCTATTGTTTTGTACGTAGGTTAATTTTGTTGTACCCACGTATTTGTCTGTATGTCTACATGTAGTTTAAGGCCTTACAAAAGTCGCTGTACTTTTGTTGTGTCAATAAAGTTCTCTTATAGACTAGGAACTTTTACTAGGAACGTTTATTTTTCCAGGGAGATACACTCAGGTCAGAACTTGACCTGTATTTAAGGCAGCCCTCCTTAAACATTCTAGACTCAATAACTGTACTAGTATCAAATAAAAAGTCTATCGGTACAGTAAGAGGGTAAGGCAGTAAAGCTACTATTGCAATGCGGCTTCGCTTCAGCTCGCGTATTTAGCCAAGCACACTTAACTGGGCCACCTGTTCTCTCCCCAATAAGTGTGTTGGGTTCTTTTAAATTAATTGCGAACGTAGAAGAAATAGATAGATCATTTTTCTAGGCTCCGTAGCAGGCTTATATTATAGAACTGGGGTTTGTTGGTCTTAGGCTGTTTTCTGATCAGCCCAGTTCTAACGGGGGTAATTCAACCAGGCCGGCTATGTTGTCTATATGCAATCAGAAAATAGCACATAAAAGCTCCCTAAGACCCTGAAGACCCCCAGTTTTTGGCAGGCTGAGGAGGCTAGCCCACAATTCCCCCGGGACAGACTACCTTCCCAGACGGGCTGTTGCGTAACCGTGACTGCGCATGCTCCCTACAGGGTTCGATGACCCGTTCGGGTGAGAGCGGCGGCCATGTTGGGACTTAATGACACTTTGTCACGTCCGTATCATTTCCGGTTGGCTTGTCCGCTATTGTTGCGCATTTCTGCTGAAATAACTTAACATCAGCCTCCAACAGGTGTTCTTAAGAAGGGGTTACGAATAACAGACCTAGGGAAATATAGGGCCAATAATTGACCACTTTGCACTATGGGGAATATATTGCCAATAATTGACCACTTTGCACTATGGGAAATATAGGGCCAATAATTGACCACTTAACCCTATGGGAAACATAGGGTCAATAATGACCACTTTGCACTATGGGAAATATAGGGCCAATAATTGACCACTTAACCCTATGGGAAACATAGGGTCAATAATGACCACATTGCACTATGGGAAATATAGGGCCAATAATTGACCACCTTGCACGATGGGAAATATAGGGTCAATAATGACCACTTTACACTATGGGAAATATAGGGTCAATAATGACCACTTTGCACGATGGGAAATATAGGGTCAATAATGACCACTTTGCACGATGGGAAATATAGGGTCAATAATGACCACTTTGCACGATGGAAAATATAGGGTCAATAATGACCACTTTACACTATGGAAAATATAGGGCCAATAATTGGCCATTTGCTCTTGCCGAAATACATTTTTCAGCCAAGTTGTACTGATACAAATGGCAAACAAATGATCTTAAAAATTATATGAATGTCAAAAACCAATTAAAAATGGCAAAAATGATATACAAAAAGCATTCTCCCTTTTTCGATACTTTTGTAATTTTTACAGCATATAGTTTTTCACACTGCAGACTAGACGAGTCTTTGTACATGTAGAATCTACAGTAAGAGTCCTTCACGCCAAAAAGCAGTTACTCTAGCAACTGGATATGGTTTTGGAAACGGTCATATCCAGTTGCTTGAGTAACTGCTTTTGGCGTATCTTATTACCTGGATGTCTAACCTTCATCGACGTAAGAGTCCTTCACCCTCCAAAACCTCCTGTTGTGACCAGACCCCAGATTAAGATCTGCATATTCACACGCCTTTGTTCTGCACTCAACATTTAAAAGGTCAGCTTCATTTTATTGCTTTCTTGAAACACTTTGTGTTTACTTGTTTTTCTGACATTATTTCAAAGTAGATTTACGATTTATGTTTGTGTTTTGAGCAAATGAGTCCATTTCAGACACTGAGCAACTTGAAAAACGCACAAAAGTACGTTTATATACCTATTAACTTTACAGGAAAAAAGTGTACGCTAAGCACCATGTATCTGCTTGGAGATTTCACCCCAAGGCATGTTGAGAGGTGTGTTTACGTGAGGTGTAGACCGATTAGTTTAGTCTCGAAATCAGGCTGTTTCCAGGGCTTCCTACAAAGGCCAGCTCCTCGGTTCCAGGGCCAACATACCCCCAAGAAAATTTGACCACAGCCTCCTTTTATTTCTATTCCAATATTTATAATACAAGGCAAGGTGACGGCACGCTCAAGTTTTTTTTCAACTTATTTTATGCCGCGACCAACGCAGACAAACGCACGAACGGACAACAGACGTACTCATTTTCACCTGAGTAAAGTGAAGAAATTTGTGTTAAGTGCCTTTCCCAAGGACACAAGATCGGTGGCATTGCAGGATTTGAACCTGAGACCTCTTGGTTCCGAGTCGAACACTCTGCGGTTTACACCACAAGACACGGCATTGTCTCTACCAGACTAACTGTACGCTGGCTGTATATAGGACAATATTTGCCAGGGGAATTTGGTCGCCTTGGGGTTTGACTATGGAGGGAACGAAACTACCTCCCCGCGGCCGGACTCTCTTGGCCAAATTTACTGTCTTTTTTGCCGAATTCTACAGCTACGATCCGTATTCCCGTAGAAAGGCCTGGTGGAGGCTAGCAAGACCCCGTGACTCGCCCCCCAAAAATTTAACCACAGCATCCTTCCCCCGACCGACTTTCTCGATCTAACTCACTCAGGGGTTGGTGGTCAAATTTTCATGGAGGCATGTTGGCTCTGAAGCCGAGAAGCTGGCCTGTGTAGCCTGGGGAAAAGTCTGGGTTTCCAGGCTAGGTTAGACAGACAGTACGCGCAATGAACCGTGAAAACAGCGGTCAAACACCTCTATTTAGAACAAGAGTGACAACATTTACCTGTGAGAAGCGAAAAGAGTAGCCTCCATAGCATGCCAAAAACTGGGGGTTTTGGGGGGTCTTCATGGTCTTTGGGATCTTTTATGTGCTATTTTCTGATTCCATATAGACGACATAGTCGGCCTGGTTGAATTGCCCCCGTTTTTTAGAACTGGGCTAATCAGAAAACAGCCGAAGACCACCAAACCCCCAGTTCTATAAGCCTGCTGCGGAGGCTAATCAGAAAACAGCCGAAGACCACCAAACCCCAGTTCTACATGTATAAGCCTGCTACGGAGGCTAGTATTGGACGTTGTTAAATTAAATTCACCATTCTGCAAGACAACAGACTGTATTTCTTCATTAAGAAGAAATAATTGTACGCTGTGAAGCCTTCTTGTCTATCTGTTTACGTTTTACGGGTCATTATTCATAACATAACAAAACACTACCAAAATGTCACATTTTGGAATGGAAATTACAAGTTAGATGATTGAATTCCCAAGTTCCGAATGTATTTCGTGTTAAGGATTGTCTCAGAAATGTTTTGTATGTTTGAGAGGTAGAATTATGTCCTAAAAAAGGCCCACATAATTATACACCTTTGAAGTAGCAATCACTGACCTGTAAATAACACTCCGCTAAACAATAACCAGGGGTGTCTAAATCTTACTGCTGTTTCTATTGAAGAATATGGTACAAATCTTAAAGAACTACCGTCTTGAATTTTCAAAAACATCTTAGTGTTACAACACAAAAACGACGAAGGTACATGTTACGTGCTTCATGTATGGTGTTGGTGCAAAATAGCACGAATGACTTGATTATGCAAGAAGCCAACTCACTCGTAAAATCGGCGGCTTCTCACAACAGACAGGCTGCCTGTCAGATACTGAATGTGTTGGTAGCAACGGGCGATTTGCGACATTGTAACCGACAAATCTTGCAACAGGGCCTTCTAACGTTCAGAACATGTTCTAACTTATACCTCCTAGCTCCCTGTTTCGTAGCGAAGATAGCAACATCGGTTCTCAAAATAACAAGCGACATTCAAAACAAAGCTCTTGCTCTGTTCCCTGTACCCTTACCAACAACATGATCGATCGTTTCAACACAATACTATATGATATATATAAGTAGTACAATAAACACATTCTGTGGAAGAAACTGACCGGTGCAGCCTGTGCAGGTATAGACAGACAAGTCTTTACCCCAAGCAGGTCCACAATTGTAGCATTTAAGACATCCAGGTGAGATTTAGAGAACACTACGTTACGTAACAGTGTTCAGCATATCATTACAGATCGCTACAGGCTACACAAGGGTTTGCAAACACTTGAAACCACAATATAGTAGCCTTTGGCAAAAGTCACAAAACCCTGTAACAGTCAAGTGTCTGACTTAAAAGGCAGGTTCACAATTCTGGAGTCTCAGACATTCAGGTGAGATTTAGAGAGGACTGTATATATATCGTGACAGCTCACACACAAGCGAGATACGTGGAGGGCAGGCGTTTCTAAAGATTGATCATGAAACCACAATATTGTACCTACTTAATAAAATCTTCACTTAATACAATCTTCAAAGGTGCGCCAAAAGTAGTTACTCAAGCAACTGGATATGATTTTGGAAACGGTCAGGCGTTTCAGGTAGCATCACCCACTAGCTTTCGTCAGTGACACTGAAAGACTGCAGAAGAATTGCGGGTTTATAAGCTACCTGAAACGTCTTACCGTTTCCAAAATCATATCCAGTTGCTTGAGTAACTGTTTTTTGGCGTATCTTATTACATGGATGTCTAACCTTCACCGACGAATAAAAAAGACGTTACCTTTTACAGGACGACACCTTCGGACGATGAAACCACCGCTCGTCCCGCCATTTTGTGCACACTTAAATGAGCAGTAATAATTGATAAATGACGGGGTTGACCTGCGAAGGGATCGTCCCAGACATGTTACAGTAAAAGGCCAGGGGTTGTCTGAGGTGTGACGTGGGGAAACTGTAGCCTCCACCAGGCTTTTCTATAGCCTCCGTAGCAGGCTTATAGAACTGTGGGTTTGGTGGTCTTCGGCTGTTTTCTGATTAGCCTCCGTAGCAGGCTTATAGAACTGGGGGTTTGGTGGTCTTCGCCTGTTTTCTGATTAGCCCAACGGGGGTAATTCAACCAGGCTGACTATCTTGTCTATATGCAATCAGAAAATAGCACATAAAAGCTCCCAAAGACCATGAAGACCCCAAAAAAACCTCCAGTTTTTGGCATGCTATGGAGGCTAGCCTTTCTACGGGAATACGGATCGTAGTATCCGGCAAAAAGGAGAGTAAAATTGGCCAGGGGGGTCCGTCGGCAGAAGGTTGGTTCTTTCCTAACTGCGCGGCCAGTCAAACCTACAAGGCGGCCAAACTCCTCTGGCAAATATTCTCCCTGTATGTAGCCAGCGTAGTTAGTCTGGTAGAGACTAGGGGAAACTGGATGGACGGAACACGAAAGGTGTTGGCAACACACGCACGCGATGTGAGACCCTTAATAATTTCCTAGCAGAGCTTTTGATGGCTACAAGGCAGTGCTGGTATTAATTTTGCAAGACGGTATCAAACTAGCAGGTAATATTTGATTCGCCACCGTTTGGGAAGATCGAGAAAAAACATATTGGTGCAGAAAAAGAAACCCCGTTAAAACACGTAGAACACATCTCTTGGTGGCTACAAGACAGTTTAAAATTGGCCGGACAGTATCCAACACACCACGGTAACATTGGCTGGCGAGAGAAAAATTTAGATACAGGTACAAAAACGAAAGCCCGAAAAAAAAGCCTGAAAACACGTCAAAGCAAATTGTTTGGTGGCCACAGGACAGTAACACAGGATTGCCCAAACGGTATGAAATGTTTAGGGCAATATCCAACACAGCAAGAGACGCTTGGCTGGCTGAGAAAAATTCAGATACAGGTACAAAAAAGAAAGTAGGAAAAACGTCTAAAATACGTAAAAAAAACTAACCTCTGCTTGTATCTGTATCGGTATAACCGGTATAACCGCCCTTCTGCTGCGTAACACACCAGCTTCGCAGGCACGCGGCGCGGCGGCAGCTAGCTATATCACACCGAACGACTTGTTACACTCAATCTTTGCACATTTGATTGCAGGAGTTGTTTAAAGCTTTCTAGTGATGATGCCCCAACTGTGCTTGGTGGCAACGAGTTCCAGTCTACGATAGTTCTGTTTGGAGAGTAGTGTTCGCCTGTAACAACAATAACAACAGTACTGTAGACTAATCAGGAGAGAAAATGCCTTATGCATGTAGAATAGAGAGCAAAACATGTTGGATGAAATGTTTATGTAAATGTTACGTATTATATACACGTATATTATGCAATGTTGTAAGGAGAACGCGGTCGATTTTGGATCAATAAATCGTTTATTGAATAGCGAAATAAGCCAGAAATACACGATCAAATTCATGGATGTTATATTCCAACATGTAATCACAAGACGTGGTGACGGCACACGTCAAGTTTGTTTGAACTTATATTAATGCCGCCACCAACACAGGGGACAATACAATACTCATTTTCACCTGAGTGAAGTGAGGAAGTGTAAAGTGCCTTTCCCAAGGGCACAAGATCGGTGGCATGTCAGGACTCGAACCCGGGACCTCTTGGTTATTGCTGTGACCTATAGCTGTCATGTTTGTAAGTAGCATGTGTCACATACTAGCTAGAAACTGTTCTTGTCGCAATTTAAAAGATAAACGGGTCAAACAAAGATCATTTATTGGAAAATTACCATCAAATTTGATTTTAAATCTCTTTGGTTGAATGATGAGGATAGAAAAGTTGAGAATTTCGAATTTGTAAGATAAGAGCCATAATTAAATCATCGTAGTTTTCAGGCCTGCATGTGTGATGATTGTTCATTGGCCTGTTGTTAACCTGATAAGGCCACAGCAAGTAATTTTTATGGATGACATCAGCGCGCGCATTAATTTTCGCCTGATTTTGAAAAAAAAAACATTTTGTTGCCTTCTGACAGTGGTCACCATGCCGAAAATGGGCAAAGATGTCTGTTGCCATGCCGGATGGTGGATGGCAGATAACTATGAAGAGAGGAGACAAGAAAAGGCTCTGATTTAATGTTTTGTCACTTTGCTGCAGTGATATGTCAGGCTGGCTGTGTATATGTGATATTCCTTGAATAAAAACTATTTGTAACGTTACAATGATTGAGTCAAAATACTAAAATGTAAGAACCTTGCTTTTTTCGTCCCGCCTTGTTTTTTTTTTTCGCCCGCTCTCATTAGATTTTGAGTCTGGGGAGGATGTCATCCATAAAATTTACTTGCTGTGGCCTTATGAATTCAAATTTTTCTCGTGATTTGCAGGTGGCACGCCCCACATGTGCGTGAAACACGCCGTTCCAACATGGCGAGTGAGCATGGACGGGAAGAACGAGCGGGTAAAATTTCGCCCAGAAAGACGCACCACGTCCGCTTTTATGGTAAGTTGTGCTTTAAATTGTCGTATATACTCTCTGGACTATTGTAGATAAATTTCATTGAACTTAAATGCAGCAAAAAGACAGAATTTCGAAAATAAGTTGCGGCAACTGTCTCCCACGAGTTAATGCTGCAGTAAGTTAAGCAACCGCTGGGGGCGTTTTTGTGTGGTCCAGTGAATGTATCTCCGGTAAAGGCACCGCAGCCACCAATTCTTTAATTATGGGTGAAGCAACTACTATTCAATGAGGGGAAAATCAATGATCCTGAAATGGAAGTATAACTTCGTGCAGGTTTACGACAAAAATCCTGGATAAAACCTCGAGTTATACCAAGGAGGTTATACGGACACTCACTTAGTACCTACTCTCCAAGCAGAGGTTTGGGTTTGGGGTTATTTTTGACGTGTTTTTAGACTTTTTTTATCGGGGTTTCTCTTTTGTACTGGAATTTTTCACCCCCTCCCCCAAAAAAATTCCAGTGCAAAAGAGAAACCCCGATAAAGAAGCATGAAAACACGCCAAAATAACCCCAAACCCAAACCTCTGCTTGGAGAGTAACACTCAATAGTATGATGGTGCGCTATGCCGAACTCTTCTTTCGTTTATAGAAAGTTAATCTGACAACTACTTTGATATCAATCTCTGTAATCATAATGAGGTATTTCCCTGTATTTTTAAGCGTTAATAACATACACACAAAGACGCAAGGTCAACCAAATATCAACCCGTATTAGTAAACAACACACCTACCTTAAGAACTGCACTTTGTGAATAAGCCGCTAGAGGCGCCTTGTTAACTGCACTCGTGACCCTTGACCCCTATATAGATTTGCTTGGAACTTAGGGTCCTGTGTGTTTTGGTCAAATTCTCTGCGTTTCAATGTAAAACAAAAGTGTTCCGACGCAAAGAGCAGACAGGAGGGACACTATAGTGCCGTTAGTGAAGAGGATTACTCGGACAAGGTGATAGATTTGGAAGGAGGGGAGACAGACGACCGGTAAACTTCGAGTGGGGAGGGGGGCGGTAACCCACATTTAGGTTCAGGTCCGGATTCAAGTCCAGAGGTTTAGGTTCAGTTCCAGACTCGTAAGTCCAGACCTAGATATAAACCCATGGCATATACAAAATTGCATGTTGGCAACCTTGCAGTGTTGTTTGGGCAAAACTTTGGCCACGTAAACATGGAGGCCACACTTGACGATGCCCGATGGAAATGCTTTATTCATTTTGCAGCACAGATTTTCCAATCTATGGATTCGGAAGGTTTTAGGCAGTTTGGAAAGAAAAGAGGTATGTGACATGGTTTTTTTTTGTAATGAGTTCGGAATCGGTTCTTGCCTTTTAGGTTTTTTTTTGGACTTGAACCTAAACATTTTTACAAGTCCAGAACCAGTCCAGCAAACCGGTACAGCACTACTAGTGTATGTAACGTTAACATTATATAACTCAAAGTCAAACTGCAAATTTTGACAGCAATTTACAGTAAAGTTTATTCCATATGTACATGTACAATACAGATAGACAAGTGTATTTCTAAAGTTCTCTTTACATTCCAGGTTTGTTGTCTGAAGGCCTCTACAGAGTTTCTGGCTTTAATGACGACATAGAAGAAGTCAAACTGTCTTTTGACAAAGGTTAGTGTCAGATACACTGATTCAAAAACTCTAGATTCAGGCATTGCCTTCTGGAATCTCTTACAAATACTTCAGAAAATAGAAAATTTTTCAACACTTATCTTAATCTTGATTCAAGATACTTTATCTTGAATCTTATACTCATGGATCTACAGGTACTTGAATTTCTCAGAAACATTTACATATCAAATCAGTTGTCTCTGAATCAAGGACATCAGTACAATAGCAGACTGACATGTGTCAGTGGTGGGACATCTAGCAGGTTAAGTTGGAACTGCAGCTGTTTCTTATGCCTTTATTCATGACAGAATCTTCTTGTTTTCTCAGACAAAGCGCAGGCCGACATTTCGGAGTCCACATACGAAGACAACACGATAGACGGATGATGTGTCAGTGGGGACATCTAGCATGTTAAGTTAAAACTGCAGCTGTTTTCTCATGTTTTTTTTTTCATTCCAGAATTTCCTTGTTTTTTCCCAGATGGAGCTCAGGCCGACATTTCAGAGTCTACGTACGAAGACATCAATCATTATTATTATATCAATGAGCTATTTAGTAACTATCTTTTCCTATTACTATTACTACTTTGTTCCCTTTTATGTGTGAGGAGAGGGCTGGTATAAGTTTCTAACTTGTTGCCCGATCCTCAAAAAATAAATGTGAATAAAATAAATAAACTATTAGTAACAAAAGGTCTAAAGATTCTTGCTATTTTCTGATCTCTGCATTGATCATTACCAGGTTCTGTTCAATCTTTTTTATCAGTGGATGGCTTCTGTTTTGAGGGAAAACCTGCCTTACTATAGTCAAGGCTTCCTGGCAGAGACTGAGGGCTTTACTGTGGTCACCCAGGTGGTCCCAGGCCATCCCCAGGTTGTTGAGTGAGTAGGCAATGTCAGGATGTGGTGTACTGTGACCATATATAATCCTGCGCATCTGCAGTGTCTGTTCATGGTAGCTGATTGCTTTCCTGTAATCACCCATGTTTCTCCAGGCTCTCCCCAGGTTGCCGAGTAAGGTGGCAATGTTAGGATGTGCTTTAGTCTGACCATAGATACTCCTGTACATCTGCAGTGCCTGTTCATGGTTGCTGATTGCTTTTCTGTAATCACCCATGTTTCTCCAGGCTCCCCCCAGGTTGCCGAGTAAGGTGGCGATGTTAGGATGTGCTTTAGTCTGACCATAGATACTCCGGTACATCTGCAGTGCCTGTTCATGGTAGCTGATTGCTTTTCTGTAGTCCCCCAGGGAATGCCAGGCCATCCCCAGGTTGTTGATTGATGAAGCAATGCGTGGATGTGCTTTAGTCTGACCATAGATACTCCTCTTCATCTGCAGTGCTTGTTCACTGTAGCTGATTGCTTTTCTGTAATCACCCAGGTGGTGCCAGGCTAACCCCAGGTTGCCGAGTGAGGTGGCAATCTCAGGATGTGCTTTAGTCTGACTATAGATACTCCTGTACATCTGCAGTGCCTGTTCTTGGTAGCTGATTGCTTTTCTGTAAACACCCAGGTGGTGCCAGGCTAACCCCAGGTTGTTGAGTGAGTTTGCAATCCCAGGATGTGCTGTACTGTGACCATATATACTTCTGCACATTTGTAGTGACTGTTCCAGGTAGTTTCTGCCATTTTCAAAATCACCCAATTCTGTCCATGACTTCCCTAGATTGTTGAGTAAGCTTGCAATATTATGATGTGCAGTATTCTCACCATGGATACTCCTGCACATCTGCAGTGCCTGTTCCATGTAGCTGATTGCTTTTCTGTAATCTCCAAGCCCATCACAGGTTGCCCCCAGCATGCTGAGTGAGTAAGCAATGTCAGAATGTGCTGTATTCTGACCAAAGATACTTGTGTACAACTGTAGTGCTTGTTCAATGTAACGGATTGCTTTCCTGTAATCACCCATACAGTGGGAAACCTTTCCCAAGATTTGCAGTGTCACAGCAATTTCTAGCTTTGTGATATCTTGACCAGAGGAATGTGCCGATGACAGTGTTTTTAGTGTCATAGCAATGTTTAGATTTGTGTTAGGACTAGTAGAATGTCGCAATGACAGTGCCTCTTCAAGATAGCTGAGTGCCCCCTGGTTATCACCCATACTGCTCATAGCCTCTCCAAGCCTGTTGAGCAGCTCAATTTTCTCAGCATCATTTCCTTCAGCTTCCTTCAGAGCTTCCTGGTAGCAGCTGACAGCCTGGCTATATTTGCACAGTTCATTGTACATCCTTGCTTTTATTGTTGTAGAAGTAACATAGAAATCAGAGAATGAATTTGGAAGTACTTTTTGTTCAGACCATTTTCGGAAAAGATATCTAAGAGGGAGTGCTGTGTGATAGTATCTGAAAAGCTGCTTTTCGTTTGGTAGATAAAAAATCTGTTGCAGTGTGTTTGTTTGTACTTCATCATTGGTCTGTAGAGATGATTCCTGTCCTTGCTGTTCTGTTTCCATTGAGGCCAAAGCTGACAGGTTTTCCTTCTGTCCACCATTTGCGATGTATGTTCTGAGCCTGAGTTCTGCTGAGATGCTGGTAAGCACTGTCAGGTGGTGTGCATTGTTGGGACTGATCACTTGTTGGTTTTCCATTTCTTCTATTGTCTCCCAAACTGTGGTAGGTATGATGCCTTTAGACAGTGCCAAGCAGTCCACTGCTACAGCTGGGAAGCGATAGATCGCTTTCTTTACATCAACTAGCCTTGCTGTAATTGTTGCCTTATCCCTAAAGTTCTCCCTCAGTGTCTCCTGTGCCAGTTGTTGAGCCATTTTGCCCCCATCAGCTTGCAGTATCTCCACTGTGATATCCATGTACGTGTCAATCAAATCCTGGTCCCCTGCTATCAGGCATGGGTTTCTCAAGATAGTGGCAAGGTGATATCCTTCCTTCAGGTACAGTGTGACATCATTCTGAAGTATTGAGACCATGTTTTGTGGGGTGCAGATGAGTTCACTGGGTGGTTTGTTCTTAGTTCCCTGCCTGCCCAGTGGAGTCTTGCTTGCCTTTGGCATGGAGGCATCAAATGCAAACCCACGAGGTGTAACAGAGTCATAGTACCAGTTGTCAAGTGGGTTTTCAGAGTAGAAGTCATTGAGAGATTTTATTCCCAGTGCTGGGAGAATGGTTTCTCCCAGGTTGACCACCTTGAGGTGTAGATAGTGGGTGAGGTTACGGAAATACACAAGACATTCGTCACTTTCTTCTTCTACCAAGATGGCAAACTCCAGGTCTGAGTATGGAGTTACCAGTCCTGTGGCCTGTGAACCCAAACCTATCAGGGCATACTTACAGGGAGGGGGACCCATTAACCCAATACACTCTTCTACAAGCAGGCTGATGAACTCCTTTCTTTGTTGTGCAATTTTCTCAAACAACTGCCTGACAGCCTGAGCTCGTTTTGCCTCTATCTCTCTGACACATGGGTCGTCCTCATCATGTACATAGGGATCCAGCTGCTGGTCAATGGTTTCCATCTCCAGCTTGATCTGGTCCCGCATCTCCTTCAGCTGTTTCTTGTGTTTTTCTGTGTCATCTTGGCTAACATTACTATGCTTGTCTAGGATACATTTGAGGAATGCCTTCTCTACTTCTCTAACAGTTGTTGCTATGTTACCCTTGAGGACTTGATCCTGTGACCTGGCTATTGCTGCATTGTAGAGTGCTGCTGCTTGGACAAAGTCTCCCCCGTCTCCTGTCTGCTGACCTCGCTTACTGTAGACATCCCCCAACTTGCACAGGGGCTCCACCTCTCTCTGGTACTGCTGGGCTGTGGGGTCTGGGGAGTGACAGTTTGCTGGGTAAATGTACCTTGTAATTTACAATGTATCCTACAATGTTTATTCAAGAAAAATGTGGCTGTGTGTCCTCATGTTTGTATAAATATGCCAGCATTGTTAATTAAAAAAATATGTATGATTTACAAGAGTACAGGCATTTTTCCTTACCTCTCACATGTACCTTCTTGAGTGCAGCTGCAAAGTGCTTCTCTGCTAATCGTGATGTTTGCTGTAAGATATAAGTCCACATATGATAAGGGCCTTTATCGCATGACAATATTAATTGCTCTGTCTTGGAAAATATAAGACAATACAAGACTAAGACAAATTTAGGAACCTCTGGATGTGGTTCTGACATTGAGATGTACATGTACAATGAAGTTTTTACAAAACGACGAAGCTGCATTTTAAGTGAAATTGCTTTTTTTTTTTAAGAGAGGGAACTGGCCAAATACTGGCCTGTCTAAAACTACTCACCATCCTCACTCCTTCCCAGACCTTTACCATGTACAAGGCACGATGCACCAAGGTCAGTTTTGTCTCAGGATCCCCGCATGTTGTCATGGCCTTGTTGTACATGGCAGCTGCCTTGGAGAACTGGGATACATTCAAAGTTTTCTTGCCTTTCTTGAAGTAAAAGTCACCAAGAGATTTTAGAACCTCAAGCTCTAAGATGACATCCTCCTTTGCAATTGCAGTCACTAACATTTCTGTATAACTCTGTTCAATGTATTTTCCACCCTCCTTGTCCAGTTTATCACAGATTTGTGCCACCCTTAAGACATTACTGTCAGCAGTACCCCTGTAGTCTGGTGACAGCCACCGGAAGTGTGGACTGTACCCCTGCAGCAGTTCTTTGCACAGTTTTGAGTGTTCAAGTTCATCTTGAAGTGTTTCTCCCACGTCTGGATCTTTGCAGTGCAGTAAGGCAGCAGCATACAGGGCAGCAGCCTTGTCAAACTCTGCTGAATCTTTACTGAGCTTGGCTTTCTCAAGACGCAGGTCTCCAAGACTTTTCAGGACTTCTACTTCCATGGCATAATTCATGAAAACTAAGGCCTCTCTAAGTGCATGCACAAAAACAATTTCTTTGTCATCTTGGCTGTCAAGATGCAACTGAAAGTTTTGCAACTTCTTTGCCAGGCTACTTGCCATATTGATACCTGTCAGTTTCCGGTTCAGTTTGTTTTTAACAACATTTTTCGAGTTTCAGGAGAATTACACATTTTTTTCCTCACTTTGCAACAGTGTTGCAGATGACTTACTGTGACTAATTTTGAGAACAACTAATTCTAATAGGTGTGAGTAGTGTTTTGTAACTGTTGCTGATCTGTGGAAATAAAGAAGATTCCATTTTCAGTTCATGGGGAAAAGGGTAACAGGCAAACACTGATATGATCAAGATTGCTTGTCTTTATCAACATTTTCCTGTCATATGTCTTACATTAATTGATGCACTTTTAGACAAGTTTAAAGGAGGTCTATGATGTATGAGATTGTGTGACACTGTACTGTAGAATCATCTAGAGTAAATTGATTTTTTATGTTAAAATCAATAATAGCTTGTGTTCTCGCCTGATTTAATAGACTACAGTTACTATAACTTACTCTGCATACACATATTGGTTTGACTAAAAATGTCTGTGCCCTTTTGATACTGTAATCACTTTATATTCATGCTGGGAAAAGTTTGTGTAAGTCACTTCAACAGAGTGCCAGGAATTTCTGACACTTCTTTCCACTTTAAGGCATGTTTCAGCCACCCTTAAGACATTACTGTCAGCAGCACCCCAGTAGTCTGGTGACAGCCACCGGAAGTGTGGACTGTACCCCTGCAGCAGTTGTCTGGAGAGTTTCTCCATGTAGCGGATACGATGTTCTACCGTTTGACCTACATCTGGATCTTTGCAGCGCAGTAAGGCAGCAGCATACAGGGCAGCAGCCTTGTCAAACCCTGCTGAATCTTTACTGAGCTTGGCTTTCTCAAGACGCAGGTCTCCAAGACTTTTCAACCTCTACCTCCATGGAACAATCCTCACTAGCATTAGCTTCTCTCAGTACCTGTCCATAACTGACTTCTGTGCTGTACGGACTGTTAATGTACAGTTGCTGCAGTCTGTTTGCCAAGTTGGCCATGCCGATACCAGACATTGTCCAGTGTTTACTCTAGATCTGTTGACGTAAATGTCTAAATCTTACCTGGATGTCTGAGAGTCTATACCAGCATGGCTAGAGACTTGCCTGTTTCCCTGTTTCGAAGCAAAATCTCTGAGTTTTCTTCAGTACTCATAGGGAAAGAGTTTCTGTTCCTCATTGTGTGTGTGAAACTTCTGGGTTTCCCCTGTATTATGACTGGGGACTTTCCCAGTGTTGTACTTCCGGGTCGTTCTGTTGGGTCACACCTGAGCGAGCAGTGTTCTGTTTGACTTAGTAAACACAAAGATGGGGACAAAAGTCAACCTCTCATGTTTCAAGGACATTGGGCTCTGTTATTACTACCAGCACTATAGTACTGTGTGTCACTCACTCACTCACTATCCAGGGTTAGATTGTAAATAGTAGATCACATTAGTATGTATAGTATCATTGCTGTATCCTTTTCCTTGTCTATCCATGACCTACAGACTTAGCTTGTTAGAGCACAAACGTACAATTAAGGTCTTTCATTCACAGCTGCTGTTGTCCCTGTCACAGGGGTTGGCAGCAGTCGGCTAGTAGTACTGGTCTTACTGTGTACTCCACAATTATCTTTCATTCAAAACACAACAGCAAACTTAAGCAGGATTGGCCGGAGAAAGGGAAAAGCCTTCAAGATTGAGGAAAAATGTGGCTGTTGGAGCCAAAACTGAGTGAAAAAAGGGTGGTCACATGGGCTAGGGCCCTATCAAGTTTGTGTGCTACAGCTAATTACAAAAAATTGAGACATTTTTTCCAATTTATATATGGGGAAAATGCACTGAAATCAGTCTATAAAACAGGGACATTTGTTGACATGACATATATGTGTTTATCTTTTTGACGTGTGTTAAAAATTTGTGATTTAGTGTAAAAAATTTTGAGAATTCTATCCATCATTTACTGTGTGATTTTTAGAACCATGTATGTACAGTATTCAGGTTTCAGTTTGTGGTAATATGACTGTACATACATGTACCTTTTCTTTGTACTCAGTTCAAACAATTATTGTTTCACCCATATGTTATGAAATATAATATTTTCAGATAGATGTGCCACTGAGTTAAGTCATAATTGAGCTGCAGCTGTTTAATACCATTGAGATGGATTTCTCACTTGATGTCATTTGAAATTGTTGTCATAATGTTTTTGCCTTTTTGCACTCAATTAACTTCTTGAATACCTTAGATATGCTGTGTACACTATTGCCAAATACTGACTTTCATGTGTATATGAATGAGCTTGATCTGTTTTTTTTATTTTATTTCATGAAGTGATCTTTGGAATGCATTTCATGTGTGTCGTTGGCTTTGATGTTTTTGTATGTTCCTAGTTGTAATTTAATGGATGTCAAACATGAGATGACTATCATGTTGTTATTTGAATTGTGATATCTTACATGATATCATGTGTGATAATTTTTCATGTCATTGTTCTTTGGTAATTAATATGATATATTTCTACATGTATGTCCATTGTTTTTTGTGCTCTTCTTTTGTCTCTGTAACATTGTTCCATGTGCTCTTTCCCTAACCAAATCAGGTTGATTTGATTTGATTTATTGAAATTGTAACAATGCAATACACGCGGAACAGAGGCAGCTGTTGCTGGTGTTGTGTCCTGCACATAGAAACAAATACAGGACAGACAATACTCATTTTCACTTGAGTCTAGTGGGGAAAGTCGTGTAAAGTGCCTTTCCCGAGGGCACAAGATCGGTGGCATGTCAGGACTCGAACCCGGGACCTCTTGGTTCCGAGTCGCGCACGCTGCCATTGCCATTTTTAGAACAAATGGATTTGTGATACCTTATATTATGTGATGTCTTGTGTGAGATGTATTTTCATGTGATTGTTGTTTAGTCAGAATATTCTCTGATTGTTCACTTTTGGCTGTGCTCTTGTTTTGCCTCACTAACATGTTAACAATGTTCCATGTGCTCTTCCCCTAATCAAAGCAGGTTTTATAACAAATGTTGTGAATATTATGATGTCATGCATGTTTACTATGTGAATATTGTTTAAACATTGGTGTATCCTTGGTGTATGTAAATTTGGGATGAGATTTTTCTGAATGTTAATTTCTTTTCCACCCTAGCTGATGGGAAGCTGAGACTGTACCTGACCATGTTCCTGTGTGCTGTGGGACCTGTCTGCTATCCTGTGTGTGCTGTGGGACCTGTCTGCTATCCTGTGTGCCTGCCTGTCCACATCCCTGGAGGACCTGAGTGCGTATATTCCAGGAGGATTTGCCTGTGTGTGTTCCTGAGGGACCGGTCTGTGTTCCTGTCCATAATTCCAGGAGGATTTGCTTGTGTGTGTTCCTGAGGGACCTGTCACCTATCTACGAGACAAGAGAACATCGGACCTTGACGTGAGTTGGCCTTATTTTTAGAACTCTTTCAAAAATGGGGTCTGCATGCCGCAATGCGTAAGCACTCGTCTTAGATTTGAGTAATCCAAAATCGGGTCGTCATGACTTGATATTAAATGTAATCTTTGCATAATTTATGGGTAAAGCATTAAGCCTGCATGAATGAAGCGTAATACCGGGTCGCTGCTTTGCATTATAACTTTTGCGCTTTGACATTTTGCATAATTCGAACTTGAACCAAGTCTATGTCTGCACGAATGAAGAATAAATCGTGACCGCTGCTTCCAGAATTTAGTGTAAAGCGTGATCGGGACATCCCATGCATGCAGACCCCTAAAATTAAAAATGACAATGAAATATGTTGGAATAAGGCATCTCTGCGATGCTCTAAACTTTTAGTTCCAAACACCTGATTGTCCAAACTGGCCCTCTCTTCTATTCATTGTCATTTTTGATTGAAAGAGTTCACATTTCTAATACTAATATCTAGTTTAAGGTTGTGACTAATGTTTGTTTGCATTTATGGCAGAGAACACAGTACATTTTCTTATTGAGGAGAGCACTTGTAATATTGTCTGTCATTTCATTCTGTATAGCAATGGGATACTGTTTTCAACAGCATTTGTGATCAAACTGTTTTCCCTCATATCCTCTTCATCATTCTTGTCTGCGACATGCAGCGTACAAGAACTTCATCTGTTTTTATGCTTCAGTCAGGTGTAAATGTTGACAAGTTTGACACAACAAACGAAATTCAAGTCTGAAAATTTAGTGTTGGAATAATAATTGTAATATCCATGGCCGGGACTGTTCCTTTGAGTTCTAAATCCATGAAAGGAAACATCTAATTGTAATGTGTTCACAATAATATAAATTTGCAAAAAGCATGTACAATGTTTGACCCTGATTTACCTACAATTCTACACATTTGTCTTTCACTGTTAAATATGCTTAAAATGTAGGTCAAACACAATCAAGATAATTATTCTTGTATTGCACATAATTTGCACAAAAAAACAAGCCATCGATAGACATTTCAAAAACTTTTTAAACAATTGCAACATATGAGCGATACAATATTCTACAATAAATATAATTTTTGTGTTCCCGATGAAGTGGATTAGAGGGAAAATACTTTCGTCACATAATGATTGTTGGAAATATGTCCTATTTCTATACAGAAGAGGGAAAAGACAATGTTGTGCTTTCTTTCTGTAGTCTGAATGTACTACAGGTAAGCTGTGTGTGATGTTTGAAAGGGAGGAATTGTGTTATGGAATCAGCGAAACAAAAAATAAGTATTTCTTTTGCGAGGATTATGATTTTATTATGGTTTCTAGATAGGATAACTAAACAGTACATTGAATGAAACTGTAGATAGAGTTACAGTGAGAGATCTCTGTAAACACTTCTAAACAGACAGTTGTAGTGAGAGGTTGACACATTATGTAGCCAGCATTTGAGTTAGGAAGTTCAGGTAGTGTAGCTAAAAGATTTAGTCAGTCAAGTTTTGAAGTCAATTGTTGCAACTACATTTAGCATAGATAGCTAAGGGCAGTAAAAAGAGAATTGTAAAAGGAGAGAGAGGTTGATGAGTGTCTAGGAGTCTCTGCAACATATCCGACACAAAAACATTACTGCAGGCGTTCTAATTCAAACAGTCATTTTAGAGCTTGTATAACTAAACTGTAGACAGTTGCAGTGACAGGTTGATAAAAGTGTCTAAAAGCAGGCATGGCCGCTACCGAAGGTGGGCTGGTCTTCAATACGGTTCTGCGACGGTCTCTGCAACATTTCAGACACAAAAACATTAATACAGGCTTGTTAATTTAAAAGTAGCCATCTTTAAGGGCAGTTCTAAAAGGTAAATTGTTGGAATGGAAAGAATCTTTGGGTAAATAATAAGACAGTGTAGTTTTGTTTCGCTGATTTCTTTGAAGTCATGTAGACTCCAGACTTTGTTATCACTGTTGATGAACTTGCAGCAACACTTTTACCTTCTGTTGCAAAATTCAGGTTTCGTGTCATGTTGATCTGGTAAAGTTTGACGGCAATGTGTTACGCTGACAGACTTTATTTGATGAGCTTGAGACTAGGCCTGGATTTTGGAGCAGGAGGTTTGAATTGTTGAAAGTACGTAAACAGTGATAACAGAGTTTGATAGAAGGTTTCTATCACTGCATGACAAAACACAATTCCTCTCTTTCTGTATGTTCTTAACCTGGGTGCCAGACTTGTTTCTGGCTGCTAGCCGTTTCCCTTCGGCAGCCAGAAGCCCTTCACCCGCCTGTGTAAATTACCGCTACGGGCTAGACTTCCCCTTGGCGGTAATTTAGACAGACGGGCAAAGGGCTTCTGGCTTCGGAAGGGAAACGTCCCGAAACGAGTCTGGCACGCAGGGTAGTATGCTCTATGCTTCCACTTCTTGTCCCTGGGCTTAGCCTGGAGGAGGAACTTCTGTCTCAGGGTTCAAACTTACACATGTCTCGACTCTGCGTAGTAGACTTGTTGACGGACAACTTTGTCCGTCATCAGGCCTACTACGCTAATGGAGAGGGACTTTGTGTATTTTTGTTACCCTGGCCCAGTGATTTTCTCCTCCAGGCTTTGACGCTAGGTTTGGTTGTGAAGATTTAAATTTTCCCGCCAAAAAACTTAGAATATGGGGGATCCTGACCTTTGACCTTTACTCACTTCCCTGAGCCACCACACTTCTACTTGCTACACCCAACCAACTCACACTGTTCCAATGCTTTGAACCTTTACGCTTAACTTCTCCAAACACTTTGTGACACTCATGCTATATGTCCGACCAACCTTCCGAAACACTTAGTTACTTGAGTGAGACTTTTCTGCCAGAATGATTGTCACTCTACTGGTCAGTCAGTGCACAGAAGTTTGCTCCCCTGGGGATGTCTTTGCGGAGACACGGTGCTTCGACACACCAGCATTCTTGTGCAACTGACTGACCAGTAGAGCAACAATCATTCTGGCAGAAAAGTCTCACTCAAGTAACTAAGTGTTTCGGAAGGTTGGTCGGACATAGCATGAGTATCACAAAGTGTTTGGAGAAGTTAAGTGTAAAGGTTCAAAGCATTGGAACAGTGTGAGTTGGTTGGGTGTAGCAAGTAGAAGTGTGGTGGCTAAGTGGTGGGAGGGGGGCACAAGTTCAAGGTCAGGATGCCCATATACTAAGTTTTTTGGCGGGAAAACTTTAATCCAATTAATTATCTACTTGAGGGTCCCACATATGCTAATTTTTTTTGGCAGGCGGGATTTTGGCAAAATTTTTTTTTTTACACAATTCAGGCCCAAAGTGACAATTTTGCAAAGAATTCAGGATAACTGAAATTCAAGTGGCCAATTGCATTTTGCAACTTCTCAAAAAAGGCATCCAGACCCTCGGAGTGGAGTGTTGTCTTGTGTTCAAGGTGGAAACGTGGAGCA
Source organism: Branchiostoma belcheri (assembly GCF_001625305.1). NCBI lineage: Eukaryota > Metazoa > Chordata > Leptocardii > Amphioxiformes > Branchiostomatidae > Branchiostoma > Branchiostoma belcheri. The sequence continues at coordinate 646,125 of NW_017804620.1, read as the reverse complement.
CAAGAAAGGGTGATTGTGCAATTAAAGCCTGAGTTCAAAGATGAAAGGCAAGTAGCCTGGGCGCCATCCTCCATAGTTTTCGCCCGCTCCCTAATGTCGCCGGACCGTGGTGCCCAGTGACATGTGGGAGCGGGCGAAAACTACAGAGGATGGCACCCAGGCTAAAAGGCAAGGAAAAGAAAAGAGTGACGTACCGTGCAAGTTAGTGTGTGACTAAAGCCCCACTCCCACTACGGTACAATTGTCCGGATCAAGCCGAATTGATTCACTTTGATCCGGCTTGAAGCAGAAGCAAAGCGAATCAATTCAGCTTGATCTGGACAATTTTACCGTAGTGCGAAAGGGGCCTTCGACCGAAAAGTTGAGCGTGCAAAAGCAGAGGAAGATTTTAAGTGGTCAGGGAAGTTACCGGTAAGTGTAAAGGTCCAAAGCGTCAGGAAAAGGGTGATGTACCATGCAAGTTTGAGTGAAGGGTTTAGCGAAACGGTGAAGAGAGATGTTGTGAGTAAAGGTCCAAAGACAAGAAGTCCAGAATGTGAAGCATTTAAAGAGTTGTGAAAGTTAAGTGAGAAGTGTAAAAGAGAAATAAGCATGGTGGTCTGGTACTCTTTTCCACGGTGGTAAAATCTGGGCTGCAAAGTTCCCACATATCATAGAACCCGAACTGTGTTCGATCGTGTTCAATCTGGGCAATTCGAATCGAACCCGCGTTCTATTTCGGGGTCACCTGCGGTCATTTACAATAAAGCGGCAAAACAAGCCTTTCTGCCTCCGTGCCGTGCAACAGATAAAAAACAACACTTTTCTATAGATACAAACAGTTTTCTGGACAGTACATGTCCGCTATAATCTTAGGCGGCTATGTAACATGTAGCGAAGCTACTGTCGTATGCTTGGGTGACCTTGAATACTGTAATGATTCTTTACACTTGTATGAATAACACAATGCACACTTTCTGGCGATATGACATGTCCGCAAAAGTCGTTCAAACCTGAAAACATGGAGAGTCAAACGTACCCCATTTACGGCTCAAAATAACTGTCACGGTTGTCCCGAAAATCGTGTTTTAGGGATTTTTGAAAAATGGCCTCAATTTTGAATTATGGGTAATTTAGTGATAAAAATGGCAAAAATTGCAATTTTTTCACCAATATGTCGACAAACACTAGACTTAAAATCAGAAATTAAAAAATCCCTAAAACACGATTTTAGATCTTATTCCTAGTCAGCGAAAAATATAAAAATCGAGGATCTTGGGTAATTTACGTAGCCAGGTTTGAACGATGTTTGCCTAAAAACGTGACATGACTTGTGCTCGGAAACCCGAAAATAATCGTCTTTCTGAGCGAAAGTTTGAAAAATTAGTGATTTAACATAAAAAGCTAACATTTAAACGATGTTAAGACGATAATTTCATTTTAATTTGACGAAATTTACCACTTAATATTATTTGTTTATTTTCAAATGTTTTACGGGTAGCCCAAAACAGGCCAAAATAGCGTCTTGTAACCCGATACTTTTTAGAACGCGCCTAGCAATGGGAAAGAATGCCGTAGTGACAGACCACCGTGTGAGTCTTGACTCGGCACTCGTTGTCCAGTGCTAAATTCCACTCGGCACTCGCTTGCCAGTGCTCGGAGGCCGTTCACCACTGAATAGCAAGTGTCGAAGTACGAAAGTAACGGGTTCCTCACTGGATCGTTCCAGTGCTCGGTGACTCTTGGCGCTGGAAGCCGAGTTGTCAAACCATTTCGGCCTTTGGCTTCTGGTGCTTACGTTAGCCATGCGGCGCACGGTACAGTATCGTAGGCCACGTCTATGTCTGTGAAAATGTTAGGGAAAGACGCCGTGCAGTCCTGTCCTGCCGATCACATTGTTGTTCCGATTATAATTTGCTTCCCGGGCGTTAAAATAAGTGTTCGTAGTTCAAAGGCAGCATCTTGATACCCTTTTAAAGGCAAGGTTTGATTTGCCGATTCTGAGTTTCCAGTGATGAAGCCGCCGAAACTGGGCACCAAGTATTGACTTGGCACTGGAGATCTAGGACGGAAGCCGCCTAACCTCTGTACACCGAGTGCTGGGAAAGGAACCCGTTACTTCGGTACTTTTGCCTATCTGGAGGCTAAAGAAGCATTATCTTCTGATTTTAGTGGTTTTCTCTGTAAAAAAAAGCTGCTGTGCCGGACGAAAAATTATGATATGCTGGGATAGTCAGCTGGGATTTTTTTTCTAAATGGCACTTCAAAATTGGGTTTTCTTTTCATAATACGAACGCTACCAAAATTATGCCCATATTGATTATTGCCCGGTACTTGTTGGATTTTCATGATTAACGTTTCGCAACGCGCGGCTGGATTTAGACTTTGGGA